>NC_069503.1:657244694-657577194 GCF_027579735.1 Bombina bombina | reverse complement strand
GAGAAACGCGTTGAGGTTATCAGCTGTATCACCTCTGTCAGAGTGATACTATCACAATCTGCCATAACATATTTGGCTCTGCCTAATACCGCAACTGCAACTCTGCTGGAAATCCGGAAATCCCTGAGTCTAGATGGTTTGCAAGATACTTTTAACAGCTGTCTTCTTGGGCGTGTAAGAATTTTTCCATGAGCCGTATTGCAACATTTTATGGGCTTGAATTCTTACACTCAGTGAAAGTAGATAATAGTTTGTGTGTCATTGTTTATTAATAAAATTGCACTTGAATCCTCTCTGCGCTCTTTTTCTTTTTTTTGCATGTTCAACCTGTATATCAAAGCCGTGTAAAGAAAGGACGCAGCAGGGTTTGATTCATTCCTGGGAATTGGAGAAACACACCTTTGCCTGTCACTTTTATATGTATTGCTCCCAACCCCACTCCCTGCAGCCTAAGCCCCACCCACTATTACCACACATAACAAGTGCTTTAGACAAGCACACTGAGTACACCTGTGGGACCTACAGATTTGTACACAGACGTCATGTGATGCCCTTAGCGAGCAGCAGGCTGGGCAGGAAATTATGTTGTGCAGTGTGCACTGTGAGCATTGCCTGTCTGTAAAGGCTAGTGGTCACCAATCAGACCTTCTGGGGCTGTTAGTAGACATAACGGTAAGGTAAATGTTGTTGAGGCTCAGGCTAGGGACTGGAGTAAAGTTTTGCTGTTCCTCTTGGTTATGTAGCGGGACTCAGGGGCAGAACTAGTGCATCAGGTGCAGTCCCCCACGTGGGGAAAGGGGCCCATCAGCACAGCAGCAAGGCTGTCATCTCCCTTTGCCTTGTAACAGCCATGAGCCATATTTCACAGAGCAGTTTTTATTCCTGGGGCAGTCACAGTCTCAAGTGGGAGGCTGCATTATCAACTCAGGGCTCTGCGGCTCTAGCTGCACACAGAGCTTGATGAATGCCCTCCTGATGGTGTATGCAGTGCTTCCCCATGACTCCTCTACCCCTCTTGATCTTTGCAATCTTCTAGGCTACTGTATTCAGTAATTTCTTATCCCTCCTCCTCAGTTCCACATGCTGTGCCGTGCACGGATACTATTTCCCTGTGTGATGCTAAACTCAGGCAGAACATAGTAGAGGTATGGGATGGGGGTTATTGGATTTAAAAGTATGTTGTTGCAAATACCTTTGGGAAAAAGTCAGCATCTACACTTAATAGCTTTAAAGGGATATCTCACGCTAACTCACTTTCACACAGACATACTCTCACGCTAACTCACTTTCATGTCTGTTTATATTTAAAGGAATCCCATTCTTTAAAGAAACCATAGTGTGCTGTGAGATTTTTGAGATGTTATGGCAAATGACTTGAACAGATCTAAAATATATTTAAAGTAGCATAATTGCCCACTTCTTATAAGGGACCTCACATCCTTGCATTTATTTCTGGGTGCAAAAGAGGTGCTACCCTACATCCTCAGGGCTTCCCTCCCCTCACAGTGATGTCATGTGCAATGACGTGATGACGTCATCTTTCAACTTTATTTAAAACTGACAATTGTCAGTTAAAGGGAGATGGGGGCATGCAGCTTAGATTCCTGTATTTCAGAGACCAAGACCCAACATTGGAAAGGTAATCATCTACCCTTTCCAATGGTATAAGTCATTGTAGTCTAGAACAAAAAATAAAAAAGTAAAAAAAAAAAAAATTAAAAAAAGTAAAAAAAAAAAAAAAAGGATTTGGGGTCCCTAAAGGCACATAAATAAAGATAAAAATTGCCTAGGGGGTCTATTTATTTTTGCAAATTATGAAACCCAAAGTGTGATGCGGGAATCCAGATGTGGACCCGTTGCTCAGTCTGCCTAGAGGGATATGGCTGCATCTCACTAACAAGGCCCACACTAGGCCGAAACGTCTGTGGTTTTGCTGTTTCGCTCTTTCAGAGATGGATTGCCTAGTATTTCGGGCTGGACTGTACTGCTAAGTCAGGATCAGACTGATATGCTACAGAAAAGTTCTTCTCTGTGAAACGCACATGTTGATCAAAAGAGGTTGCTTTTTGGGTGGTAAGTAGCCATAGAACAAGCTCTTATGCTATTGTTCGTTCTCAGATTGAGCGCTTCTCTCTTTATTTATGCACTGTTTTTAAACCTGATGATACATACACATATAATAATGGTATATTTTGAATCTGCTGGGTCTGCTGAAAAAAATAAATAAATAATCGACTAGATTACGAGTCTTGCGTTATGAGCTGTGCGGTGCTAAAGTGCAGTTTTTTCTCACCGCTCACTTACCTGCAGCGCTGGTATTACAGGTTTTTACAAACCCGGCGTTAAAAGGCAAGAAGTAAGCGTAAAGCAAAATTGAGCTCCATACCGCATTCCAATACCAGCGCTGCTTAAGTAAGCAGTAAACTGGTTGTACGTGCTCATGCACGATTTCCCCATAGACATCAATGGGGAGAGCCGGCTGAGAAAAAGTCTAACACCTGCCAAAAAGCAGCATAAAGTTCCGTAACGCAGCCCAATTGATTCCTATGGGGAAACACATTTTATGTTTACACCTAAAACCCTAACATAAACCCTGAGTCTAAACACCCCTAATCTTGCACTTATTAACCCCTAATCTACCGCCCCCTACATCGTCGACACCTACATTATATTTATTTACCCCTAATCTGCCACTCCAGACATCGCAGCCACCTACATTTTACTTATTAATGCAAAAAGCCTTGCCTAAACTAAAACTACCAATAGCCCTTAAAAGGGCCTTTTGCAGGGCATTGCCCTAAAGAAATCAGCTCTTTTACCTGTAAAAGAAAATACAAACCACCCTCGCAACAGTAAAACCCACCACCCGCACAACCAACCCCCCAAATAAAATCCTAACTAAAAAAAAACTAAGCTCCCCATTGCCCTGAAAAGGGCATTTGGATGGGCATTGCCCTTAAAAGGGCATTTAGCTCTATTGCTGCCCAAAGCCCTAACCTAAAAATAAAACCCACCCAATACACCCTTAAAAAATCCTAACATTAACCCCTGAAGATTCACTTACCAGGAGAAATCTTCATCCAAGCAGCAAGATGTCTGCAACGAAGCTGGCAGAAGTGGTCCTCCATATGGGCAGAAGTCTTCATCCAGAGGGCATCTAATATCTTCATCCTTCCGACACGTAGCGGCTCCATCTTCAAGACATCCGGTGTGGGGCATCCTCTTCAATCAATGTCTTCATCGGAATGAATATCTCTTTAAGTGACGTCATCCAAGATTGCGTCCCTTAGAATACGATTGGCTGATAGAATTCTATCAGCCAATCGGAATTAAGGTAGAAAAAATCCATCCAATAGGATTGAGCTGGCGTTCTATTGGCTGTTCCAATCAGCCAAAAGAATGCAAGCTCAATCCTATTGGCTGATTGGATCAGCCAATCCGATTGAAGTTCAATCCTATTGGCTGATTGCATCAGCCAATAGGATTTTTTCTACCTTAATTCCGATTGGCTGACATACTTACATACACATATAATAATGGTATATTTTGAATCTGCTGGGTCTGCTGAAAAAAAATAAAAAAAATAATCGCCTAGATTACGAGTCTTGCGTTATAAGCTGTGCGGTGCTAATGTGCAGTTTTTTCTGACCGCTCACTTACCTGCAGCACTGGTATTACAGGTTTTTACAAACCCGGCGCTAAAAGGCAAGAAGTGAGCGTAGAGCAAAATTGAGCTCCATACCGCATTCCAATACCAGCGCTGCTTAAGTCAGCCGTGAGCTGATCGTACGTGCTCGTGCATGATTTCCCCATAGACATCAATGGGGAGAGCCAGCTGAGAAAAAGTCAACACCTGCCAAAAAGCAGCATAAAGCTCCGTAACGCAGCCCCATTTTAAGGTACACCTAACACCCTAACATAAACCCCGAAACTAAACACCCCTAATCTTATACTTATTAGCCCCTAATCTGCTGCCCCCTACATCACCGACACCTACATTATATTTATTTACCCCTAATCTGCCGCTCTGGACATCGCACCCACCTACATTACACTTATTAACCCATAATCTGCTACCCCCATAATCACAGACATCTACATTATATTTATTAACCCTAATCTCCCTCCCCCAATGTCGCCGCAACCTAACTACATTTATCAACCCCTAATCTGCCGCCCCCAACCTGCCGCCACTATTCTAAATGTATTAATCCCTAAACCTAAGTCTGACCCTAACACCCCCTATCTTAAATATAATTTAAATAAATCTAAATAAAATTACTATCATTAACTAAATTATTCCTATTTAAAACTAAATACTTACCTATAAAATAAACCCTAAGCTAGCTACAATATAACTAATAGTTACATTGTAGCTAGCTTAGGGTTTATTTTTATTTTACAGGCAAGTTTGTATTTATTTTAACTAGGTAGAATAGTTACTAAATAGTTATTAACTATTTAATAACTACCTAAATAAAATAAATACAAATTGACCTGTAAAATAAAACCTAACCTAAGTTACACTAACACCTAACACTACACTACAATTAAATAAATTCCCTACATTAAATACAATTATCTAAATTACAAAAAAAAACCCACTAAATTACAGAAAATAAAAAACAAATTACAAGATCTTTAAACTAATTACAGCTAATCTAATAGCCCTATCAAAAAAAAAAAAAACCCTAGCCTAAACTACCAATAGCCCTTAAAAGGGTCTTTTGCGGGGCATTGCCCCAAAGAAATCAGCTCTTTTACCTGTAAAATAAAATACAAACAACACTCCCAACAGCAAAACCCACCACCCACACAACCAACCCCCCAAATAAAATCCTAACTAACTAAAAAACCTAGGCTCCCCATTGCCCTGAAAAGGGTATTTGGATGAGCATTACCCTTAAAAGGGCATTTAGCTCTATTGCTGCCCAAAGCCCTAACCTAAAAATAAAACCCACCCAATACACCCTTAAAAAATCCTAACACTAACCCCCGAAGATTCACTTACCGGGAGAAGTCTTCATCAAAGCTGCAAGATGTCCACAAAAAAGCCGTCAGAAGTGGTCCTCCAGACAGGCAGAAGTCTTCATCCTGACGGCATCTTCTATCTTCATCCTTGCGTCATAGAGCGGCTCCATCTTCAAGAAATCCGTCACGAAGCATCCTCTTCAATCGATGTCTTCTTCGTAATGAATATCTCTTTAAGTGACGTCATCCAAGATGGCGTCCCTTAGATTCCAGCCAATAGGATTGAGCTGGCATTCTATTGGCTGTTCCAATCAGCCAATAGAATGCGAGCTCAATCCTATTGGCTGATTGAAGTTCAATCCTATTGGCTGATTGCATCAGCCAATAGGATTTTTTCTACCTTAATTCTATCAGCCAATCGGAATCTAAGGGACGCCATCTTGGATGACGTCACTTAAAGAGATATTCATTCCGAAGAAGATGTCAATTGAAGAGGATGCTCCGCGCCGGATGTCTTGAAGATGGAGCCGCTCCGCGTCGGAAGGATAAAGATAGAAGATGCCATCTGGATGAAGACTTCTGCCCATCTGAGGACCACTTCTGCCCGTCTGGAGGACAAAAAATAATAAAATATAAATCAGTGCGCCAATGGTCCTATTAATATAGTGTGCAAAACGTGATATAAAATATTAGTGATCACATAAGATTGTGTATAAACTTAAAATTGTAAGCTTTGTAAACTGCAGTCCTACATTGGATCAGACTGGTAATGTTGGAGTTAATCCAGTAATGGTGGGGTTAAACACTCATCCCAGAATGAGCTGCAGACAGAATGCTAGCAATATGCATATAGAAAATACAAAAGTAAAGATACTTAGTAACAGGGATGTCCATTAAAAGTTCAATTCTTTGCTGTATGTATCCAGCTGGCAGAAGGCAAGCTACTTCTTCAACCGAATCCTGTTGGTGACCCAAGACGAAAATCTATATGTAAAGTGAGACAGAAGAAGGCGCCAACATAGTGCACAAATCAGTAGGATCAGACACGCTAATGTCGCAAGTCGAAATATACTCACAAGATATCAGACACTTGAGAAGTGTCACAATAGCCTCCTTGGACCCTCAGAGTCGTCCAGCTAACTCCCACTCCAATGTGGTAAGATGGTTATTCAAATCCGTCCTCTTGCTTCAGGCAGACTGTGTAGGCTTAGATGGTTCTCCGTATTCCAAACAGCTGACAGGGCTGCAATAAGCTCCGGATACAACTGTGGGATAACATAATTTATGTAAGAACTTACCTGATAAATTCATTTCTTTCATATTAACAAGAGTCCATGAGCTAGTGACGTATGGGATATACATTCCTACCAGGAGGGGCAAAGTTTCCCAAACCTTAAAATGCCTATAAATACACCCCTCACCACACCCACAAATCAGTTTAACGAATAGCCAAGAAGTGGGGTGATAAGAAAAAAAGTGCGAAGCATATAAAATAAGGAATTGGAATAATTGTGCTTTATACAAAAAAATCATAACCACCACAAAAAAGGGTGGGCCTCATGGACTCTTGTTAATATGAAAGAAATGAATTTATCAGGTAAGTTCTTACATAAATTATGTTTTCTTTCATGTAATTAACAAGAGTCCATGAGCTAGTGACGTATGGGATAATGACTACCCAAGATGTGGATCTTTCCACACAAGAGTCACTAGAGAGGGAGGGATAAAATAAAGACAGCCAATTCCTGCTGAAAATAATCCACACCCAAAATAAAGTTTAACAAAAAACATAAGCAGAAGATTCAAACTGAAACCGCTGCCTGAAGAACTTTTCTACCAAAAACTGCTTCAGAAGAAGAAAATACATCAAAATGGTAGAATTTAGTAAAAGTATGCAAAGAGGACCAAGTTGCTACTTTGCAGATCTGGTCAACCGAAGCTTCATTCCTAAACACCCAGGAAGTAGATACTGACCTAGTAGAATGAGCTGTAATTCTCTGAGGCGGAATTTTACCCGACTCAACATAGGCAAGATGAATGAAAGATTTCAACCAAGATGCCAAAGAAATGGCAGAAGCTTTCTGGCCTTTCCTAGAACCGGAAAAGATAACAAATAGACTAGAAGTCTTACGGAAAGATTTCGTAGCTTCAACATAATATTTCAAAGCTCTAACAACATCCAAAGAATGCAATGATTTCTCCTTAGAATTCTTAGGATTAGGACATAATGAAGGAACCACAATTTCTCTACTAATGTTGTTGGAATTCACAACTTTAGGTAAAAATTCAAAAGAAGTTCGCAACACCGCCTTATCCTGATGAAAAATCAGAAAAGGAGACTCACACGAAAGAGCAGATAATTCAGAAACTCTTCTAGCAGAAGAGATGGCCAAAAGGAACAAAACTTTCCAAGAAAGTAATTTAATGTCCAATGAATGCATAGGTTCAAACGGAGGAGCTTGAAGAGCTCCCAGAACCAAATTCAAACTCCAAGGAGGAGAAATTGACTTAATGACAGGTTTTATACGAACCAAAGCTTGTACAAAACAATGAATATCAGGAAGAATAGCAATCTTTCTGTGAAAAAGAACAGAAAGAGCGGAGATTTGTCCTTTCAAAGAACTTGCGGACAAACCCTTATCTAAACCATCCTGAAGAAACTGTAAAATTCTCGGTATTCTAAAAGAATGCCAAGAAAAATGATGAGAAAGACACCAAGAAATATAAGTCTTCCAGACTCTATAATATATCTCTCGAGATACAGATTTACGAGCCTGTAACATAGTATTAATCACGGAGTCAGAGAAACCTCTATGACCAAGAATCAAGCGTTCAATCTCCATACCTTTAAATTTAAGGATTTCAGATCCGGATGGAAAAAAGGACCTTGTGACAGAAGGTCTGGTCTTAACGGAAGAGTCCATGGTTGGCAAGATGCCATCCGGACAAGATCCGCATACCAAAACCTGTGAGGCCATGCCGGAGCTATTAGCAGAACAAACGAGCATTCCCTCAGAATCTTGGAGATTACTCTTGGAAGAAGAACTAGAGGCGGAAAGATATAGGCAGGATGATACTTCCAAGGAAGTGATAATGCATCCACTGCCTCCGCCTGAGGATCCCGGGATCTGGACAGATACCTGGGAAGTTTCTTGTTTAGATGAGAGGCCATCAGATCTATCTCTGGGAGCCCCCACATTTGAACAATCTGAAGAAATACCTCTGGGTGAAGAGACCATTCGCCCGGATGCAATGTTTGGCGACTGAGATAATCCGCTTCCCAATTGTCTACACCTGGGATATGAACCGCAGAGATTAGACAGGAGCTGGATTCCGCCCCAAACCAAAATTCGAGATACTTCTTTCATAGCCAGAGGACTGTGAGTCCCTCCTTGATGATTGATGTATGCCACAGTTGTGACATTGTCTGTCTGAAAACAAATGAACGATTCTCTCTTCAGAAGAGGCCAAAACTGAAGAGCTCTGAAAACTGCACGGAGTTCCAAGATATTGATCGGTAATCTCACCTCCTGAGATTCCCAAACTCCTTGTGCCGTCAGAGATCCCCACACAGCTCCCCAACCTGTGAGACTTGCATCTGTTGAAATTACAGTCCAGGTCGGAAGAACAAAAGAAGCCCCCTGAATTAAACGAAGGTGATCTGTCCACCACGTTAGAGAGTGCCGAACAATCGGTTTTAAAGATATTAATTGATATATCTTCGTGTAATCCCTGCACCATTGGTTCAGCATACAGAGCTGAAGAGGTCGCATGTGAAAACGAGCAAAGGGGATCGCGTCCGATGCAGCAGTCATAAGACCTAGAATTTCCATGCATAAGGCTACCGAAGGGAATGATTGAGACTGAAGGTTTCGACAGGCTGTAATCAATTTTAGACGTCTCTTGTCTGTTAAAGACAGAGTCATGGACACTGAATCTATCTGGAAACCCAGAAAGGTTACCCTTGTTTGAGGAATCAAAGAACTTTTTGGTAAATTGATCCTCCAACCATGATCTTGAAGAAACAACACAAGTCGATTCGTATGAGACTCTGCTAAATGTAAAGACTGAGCAAGTACCAAGATATCGTCCAAATAAGGAAATACCACAATACCCTGTTCTCTGATTACAGACAGAAGGGCACCGAGAATCTTTGTGAAAATTCTTGGAGCTGTAGCAAGGCCAAACGGTAGAGCCACAAATTGGTAATGCTTGTCTAGAAAAGAGAATCTCAGGAACTGATAATGATCTGGATGAATCGGAATATGCAGATATGCATCCTGTAAATCTATTGTGGACATATAATTCCCTTGCTGAACAAAAGGCAATATAGTCCTTACAGTTACCATCTTGAACGTTGGTATCCTTACATAACGATTCAATAATTTTAGATCCAGAACTGGTCTGAAGGAATTCTCCTTCTTTGGTACAATGAAGAGATTGGAATAAAACCCCATCCCCTGTTCCGGAACTGGAACTGGCATAATTACTCCAGCCAACTCTAGATCTGAAACACAATTCAGAAATGCTTGAGCTTTCACTGGATTTACTGGGACATGGGAAAGAAAAAATCTCTTTGCAGGAGGTCTCATCTTGAAACCAATTCTGTACCCTTCTGAAACAATGTTCTGAATCCAAAGATTGTGAACAGAATTGATCCAAATTTCTTTGAAAAAACGTAACCTGCCCCCTACCAGCTGAACTGGAATGAGGGCCGTACCTTCATGTGAACTTAGAAGCAGGCTTTGCCTTTCTAGCAGGCTTGGATTTATTCCAGACTGGAGATGGTTTCCAAACTGAAACTGCTCCTGAGGACGAAGGATCAGGCTTTTGTTCTTTGTTGAAACGAAAGGAACGAAAACGATTGTTAGCCCTGTTTTTACCGTTAGACTTTTTATCCTGTGGTAAAAAAGTTCCTTTCCCACCAGTAACAGTTGAAATAATAGAATCCAACTGAGAACCAAATAATTTGTTTCCCTGGAAAGAAATGGAAAGTAGAGTTGATTTAGAAGCCATATCAGCATTCCAGGTCTTAAGCCATAAAGCTCTTCTGGCTAAGATAGCCAGAGACATAAACCTAACATCAACTCTAATAATATCAAAAATGGCATCACAGATGAAATTATTAGCATGCTGGAGAAGAATAATAATATCATGAGAATCACGATTTGTTACTTGTTGCGCTAGAGTTTCCAACCAAAAAGTTGAAGCTGCAGCAACATCAGCCAATGATATAGCAGGTCTAAGAAGATTACCTGAACATAGATAAGCTTTTCTTAGAAAAGATTCAATTTTTCTATCTAAAGGATCCTTAAACGAGGTACCATCTGACGTAGGAATGGTAGTACGTTTAGCAAGGGTAGAAATAGCCCCATCAACTTTAGGGATTTTGTCCCAAAATTCTAACCTGTCAGGCGGAACAGGATATAATTGCTTAAAACGTTTAGAAGGAGTAAATGAATTACCCAATTTATCCCATTCCTTAGAAATTACTGCAGAAATAGCATTAGGAACAGGAAAGACTTCTGGAATAACCGCAGGAGCTTTAAAAACCTTATCCAAACGTATAGAATTAGTATCAAGAGGACTAGAATCCTCTATTTCTAAAGCAATTAGTACTTCTTTAAGTAAAGAGCGAATAAATTCCATCTTAAATAAATATGAAGATTTATCAGCATCAATCTCTGAGATAGAATCCTCTGAACCAGAAGAGTCCAAAGAATCAGAATGATGGTGTTCATTTAAAAATTCATCTGTAGAGAGAGAAGATTTAAAAGACTTTTTACGTTTACTAGAAGGAGAAATAACAGACAAAGCCTTCTTTATGGATTCAGAAACAAAATCTCTTATGTTATCAGGAACATTCTGCACCTTAGATGTTGAGGGAACTGCAACAGGCAATGGTACATCACTAAAGGAAATATTATCTGCTTTAACAAGTTTGTCATGACAATTATTACAAACAACAGCTGGAGGAATAGCTACCAAAAGTTTACAGCAGATACACTTAGCTTTGGTAGATCCAGCAGGCAGTGGTTTTCCTGTAGTATCTTCTGGCTCAGATGCAACGTGAGACATCTTGCAATATGTAAGAGAAAAAACAACATATAAAGCAAAATAGATCAAATTCCTTATAAGACAGTTTCAGGAATGGGAAAAAAATGCCAAACATCAAGCTTCTAGCAACCAGAAGCAAATGAAAAAATGAGACTGAAATAATGTGGAGACAAAAGCGACGCCCATATTTTTTGGCGCCAAATAAGACGCCCACATTATTTGGCGCCTAAATGCTTTTGGCGCCAAAAATGACGCCACATCCGGAACGCCGACATTTTTGGCGCAAAATAACGTCAAAAATGACGCAACTTCCGGCGACACGTATGACGCCGGAAACGGAAAAGAATTTTTGCGCCAAAAAAGTCCGCGCCAAGAATGACGCAATAAAATGAAGCATTTTCAGCCCCCGCGAGCCTAACAGCCCACAGGGAAAAAAGTCAAATTTTTGAGGTAAGAAAAAATATGATAATTTAAAGCATAATCCCAAATATGAAACTGACTGTCTGGAAATAAGGAAAGTTGAACATTCTGAGTCAAGGCAAATAAATGTTTGAATACATATATTTAGAACTTTATAAATAAAGTGCCCAACCATAGCTTAGAGTGTCACAGAAAATAAGACTTACTTACCCCAGGACACTCATCTACATGTTTGTAGAAAGCCAAACCAGTACTGAAACGAGAATCAGTAGAGGAAATGGTAAATATAAGAGTATATCGTCGATCTGAAAAGGGAGGTAAGAGATGAATCTCTACGACCGATAACAGAGAACCTTATGAAATAGACCCCGTAGAAGGAGATCACTGCATTCAATAGGCAATACTCTCTTCACATCCCTCTGACATTCACTGCACGCTGAGAGGAAAACCGGGCTCCAACTTGCTGCGGAGCGCATATCAACGTAGAATCTAGCACAAACTTACTTCACCACCTCCCTTGGAGGCAAAGTTTGTAAAACTGATTTGTGGGTGTGGTGAGGGGTGTATTTATAGGCATTTTAAGGTTTGGGAAACTTTGCCCCTCCTGGTAGGAATGTATATCCCATACGTCACTAGCTCATGGACTCTTGTTAATTACATGAAAGAAATAAGCTCACAAGATAGAGCCACTGCCAGGATATATGTTTACCGGGCAATTGTACCAAGTGGTAAAGATCAATAGATAGATAATTAGAAATACCATAAGGTCAAGAGCAATAGCTGCATAAATATCAAAAGAAGTTTGTGGCAAAAAGTCTCTAGTTGTATTAAAAAAGACTTTATTAGGCACAACGTTTCTCGGTCTGTACTTGACCGTTTCCTCAGGTGCAAAAAGTGTATAATAAAACCACAGTAACCACGAACTTATAAATCCCTAAACTGGCGTCTTCAAAATCACACTGCGCTTGCGTGTAGGTGTGTCCGTAATCTGGAAGTTCAATAGGTGTCTAAAGCACCAATCAGGTGTAGAGTGCTAAACACACCCCTCTAGCTTTATCTGCCGTAGTATTATTGTTATTGGTAAAACTACTTAGGACAAAATATCCATACATATTTACAACTGTTAGAAATAAGTGTTGTTAGATATTATAAACTTATTAAAAATAAGTGTTGTTGCAAAATATAAACTGCCAGATCGAACAACCTACTATTCGTAGCGTAATGACAGCTACTTACAAGAGATCATATGTTATATATTGTCCCTCTAAGAGAATACTAGTATGCTTACCAATCTAAAAAGACGCATATTCTGGATGCGTCTGGAGGACCACTTCTGCCGGCTTCGTTGAGGACATCTTGCCATTTGGATGAAGACTTCTCCCAGTAAGTGAATCTTTGGGGGTTAGTGTTAGGCTTTTTTAAGGGTGTATTGGGTGGGTTTATTCTTTAGGTCAGGGCTTTATGCAGCAATAGAGCTAAATACCCTTTTAAGGGTAATGCCCATCCAAATGCCCTTTTCAAAGCAATGGGGAGCTTAGTTTTTTTCTAGTTAGGCTTTTATTTGGGGGGTGGGTTGTGTGGGTGGTGGGTTTTACTGTTGGGGGGGTTGTTTGTATTTTTTTTACAGGAAAAAGAGCTGATTTCTTTAGGTCAATGCCCCGCAAATGGCCCTTTTAAGAAGGACTATTGATAGTTTAGTTTAGGCTGGGGGGGGGGGGTATTTTGGGGGGGGCTTTTTTATTTTATTTTGATAAGGCTATTAGATTAGGTGTAATTAGTTTAAAGATCTTGTAATTTGTTTTTTATTTTCTGTAATTTAGCGTTTGTTTGTTTTTGTGCGTGATTTAGCTAATTTAATTTAATTAATTTAATTGTGTTTAATGTAGGGATTGATTTAATTGTAGTGTAGTGTTAGTTGTTATTGTAACATAGGCTAGGTTTTATTTTACAGGTCAATTTGTATTTATTTTAGCTAGGTAGTTATTAAATAGTTAATAACTATTTAATAACTATTCTACCTAGTTAAAATAAATAAAAACTTGCCTGTAAAATAAAAATATACCCTAAGCTAGCTACAATGTAACTGTTATATTGTAGCTAGTTTAGGGTTTATTTTAAAGGTAAGTATTTAGTTTTAAATAGGAATAATTTAGTTAATGATAGTAATTTTATTTAGATTTATTTAAATTATATTTAAGTTAGGGGGTGTTAGGGTTAGGGTTAGACTTAGGTTTAAAGGGTTAATAAATCTTGTCGGTAGAGGCTGTACCGCTCACTTTTTGGCCTACCAGGACAAACTCGTAATAACAGCGCTATGGAAGTCCCATAGAAAAAAGGGTTTACAAACTTTACGTAAGTCGGTTTGCTGTAAGGCCAAAAAAATTGTGCGGTACACCTATACCTGCAAGACACGTAAAAAAGCAGCGTTAGGACCTGTTAATGCTGCTTTTTCACCTTACCGCAAAACTCATAATCTAGGCAATAGTTTGTATAGTTTATTCACACAAACTTTACTTATAAAACTGTTTAAGCGGGAACTGCAACAAAAAGCTTAAAACTAGCTTAGCTCACAGGTGGGAAATGGCTTTGCATTCAAAGGGTTAAAAAGAGCATATCGTGTACATTTTAAGAAATTGTCAAATATCATATTCACATAGCAGGTTTAATGCAAAGTTCCACATGACACTGACAAGCACTTTGATTTGTGACACCTTAAAGGTCCCACCTTAAAGGTCCCAGTTGCTATTACCTTTAGAGTTACTTGGCATTTCTGCATATCCAAAATACCTTGTGACTATGACGTGATAGATTCTGTTTGTCCAAAATGCTTTGTGACCTTGACTGTAACCACAATGACTAAAAAAAGGTCACTGTTCCTGTAAGACTAACCTGACATTTCTGCTTATCCAAAAAACCTTGTGACCATGATTGCGACCATTACCAACAAAGGTCACTGTTACTGTCAGACATTTCTATTTATTCAAAATGCCTTTTGACCCTGACAATGACCAAACATAGCCACGGACTGTCACAGTCACTTGAAATTTCAGCTTCTCCAACAACAAAGATTAGTGTTGCTGTCACTGTCAGAGTCACTTAAAATGTATTATCAAAAATTACTTGTGACAATGACTGTTACCAAAACAGGGCACTGTCAAAGTGACTTGGCTTTTGCATTTATCAGTGTAGCAGCTAGATCCCATTTACCTAAAGCACCTTCTGATATGATCATTTACAAAGAGCTACAGTAAGCAAATGGGTAGGAGACTCCGATTATTGGAATCTTCAATGTGATTCACCTGCAGCTATTTGCTTGGATATTGTATTAAGGTTCAAGAGAAGGATTTGTTGCCTGGGTTTATGTTTAATATGAAGGAAATTAATGTGGGAAAAAACTATCAAGAATCCAAGTTTCTGTACTACAGTTTAAAAAGGTTTTTCTTTCAATTAAATAATATGCTGAGATACAGAGGAGGTCACTATAAATGTCAGGGTAGAAGCTAGACCAATTTAGCTAAAGGACCTTTTCAGTGATAATAAGAGGTACAGGAAGCAAAAGGGGGGTTGTACTCAAAGTAAAAGGAATATGATATGTGTTTCACCTGCAGCTCTGTGATTAGCGTTTTTTAGGGGCAAGAAATGCTCCCTGGAGGACAGCATAGACTGAGGGGAATTTGACCCCTATTGTGGCAAATGAAGCAGGCTAGAGGAGAATAAGTGGAGCCTGGGGGGACGGTATTTAAAGGGAGAGCGGAAGCTGCTCATCCTCTTTTGCCTCTGCAAGCGCAAGGTAAAGTTCCCTCCCTTCCCTTTTATTAAGATTATGTCGCAGAGTGGGCGGGGGTGCTTGTTTTATATGCTGTAAGTTAACAAATTGATACCTCCCTAAAGAGGCGGGAGAGTTTTGGGGGGGATGTACCTGGTGGTAAGCCGGGGGAAGGTACATTCTTGGGGACAAGCACCTTATGGTTCTCAGGTTAATATGTTTCATGGTTATTTGAATTTGTTGAAGTTTATAAAGTTATATTTATTAAATATTTGAATAAATGCGGTATGCAGCCTTTACACCTTTTGTGGCCTTTTGTGTGTTACATTATTTATTATAAGGCGGAATGTATGCCAATATGGGGTAAAGGATTTGTTGCTTTGATTTATGTTTAAAGAGAATGAAATAAGTGTGAGAACATTTTTTAAAATTCTTGATTAAAAAGTTTTTTTAATAGTGTAATCATTTTGGTGGAATTTTTAATATAGTATAGATATCTTTTAAGAATCAAACTTGGGTTATTTTGAACCATAGATAGCAGTATGAATTTGTATATGAATTTTTATATATATTTTTTGTATATATTTATTTAAGGAATTTGTTTTTTCATCACATCCAAGTTTTTATTCAGTACATATTTGAAAGTGCAATGTTTCAGATAAGGGTATGAAATGACTGTTCCCCCTAACATATCAGCCTTGTTAGTAATCTCAAGGTACAATGGAAATAGAAAATATCCTGTTTTAATGTCACCTTTAAAATATGCATATGTATATATCTATATTTATAACATGTATCATGTTCCAGCTTTTAGGTTTTCTTTTAAGTAAGGTCATTATTAAATGAATATGTATGTTTTATAGTTATTTGTTCTTAACAAACATGTATTTCAAGGTACGTCCTGAGCTATTACAAATTGAGGCGCAATGTCTAATTAAGACTAAAGACTGACAGGCAATTTCGTTCCAATGAGAAGAGACCTGTTGCTATATAGCAGCAGCCATCGGGGACGAAATATACAATTACCTCTTGAAAAAGACCGCACATTGGCGGTTGAAACGCGTTGAGGTTAATTTTGAGTCTCCCGAGGACCTGTAGTGCTTTACACAGAGTCACCGGCATTTACCTTTCAGCACAGATACTTGCAATTCAAGCTGCGGGTACGGAAGCTTGTGAGGGACCATCAAATCACATAGCGAGGCCTACACTGAGAGACTCACTTAGAGGAAGGAAGTGATTTTACCAGTACATGGACAATTTTTCATATATATTTTAACTTTGATGATGAGGATTTGTTACAACGCCCAATAAAGTATTCTACATTGTAAGTGCAATACGTTAGTGTGTTATCTAAGCCAGCATTGCAGACCAATGGTTGGTATAGTAAATGCCTCTCGGTGAGGCCGCTATGTCGAGAGCTTGGTGGATGCCTTTGAATATTTTGCACCTCATAGCACTTTCAGTCATCGGGCCCTCAGACTAGAACATAGGCAGATTAAATATGTATAAATTTATCTTTATAAATTATTGTATTCATAGGTCAGACAAATTAAATTAACAATGAAAACAATTAAAAAGAAAAAAAAAACACTTATAAACAGCTAAGGATTAATCCATTTACCAAATAAAGTATAAAATAAAGTCTAAAAAGAAAATGATTAGGTGTTTATTCACATTAAAACAATTAAAATACACGTGACCACTCACTTAGTCTAAATCCTAATAATCAATAATGCTTCAAGAGTGCATTACTCAAATTAATGAACAGTACCACCATAAGTCCAACACAGTTCAAACTCTTATTTGTACAAACGCTTGGTACCTTGATTTAAATTTCTGTTATTCAGTAAGGGATCTGTGCTGTCCTTACTTCTTTACGTCTGCCATTACTTCTCTTGTGGAGTGTTCCAACCTGTGTACCATATAATAATCACTGTAGGTGTCTTGGCGTCCTGCCACTCACTCCATCCTGTGTATCCTACAACAAACTCAGAAGGCATCTTGGCATCCTGTCACTCTGTAAATCAACAGCAGTCACGGGAAACACACCACCTGACCTCCCGTCACCTGTAGCTCCTTAGCTAGCAACACACTTGAATGCTGATGTCAATATATCCCTTGGATCTTATGCTATGTGTCCCTTTTTAAAGCTGCAATATGGTCAGCCTAGATACAATAGGATGATTTACAGTTCTTCAAAAAATGGTTAACTGCAAGGAAAACAGAAACAGAGGCGCCACATGTGTAGATCAATCAAAACTGACAAAATCCAAGCAAGATGAGATACAGGATACTCACAAACGTGAAGGCACTCTCTTGTGCCTGTAGGGGCAGGCTGGTATTTTAACAGCAAACCAGCTGGCTGTACCAAGGGATCCCCGTCAGGATATCCTACAGTTGCTGTGGATCTCACAACAGCAACCCTTAACTAGGTTACTTCCAGCAAAAAGGAAAATATGTCCAGAGGGGAGGAAGGCTAAACAGCCTTATGGTTACTGGCAAGGGAAATGCCACACGAACACCAGATTTGTTAAAAAAGTTTCAAGTATTTTATTTTTCAAAAGATAAAAAATACCATCAGTAACAAATTACAGCTGGGTGTGTTATATGGCAAGTCTCCTTGTATATGCAGAGATAATAGCGACGCGTTTCTCAGGGAAGACCCTGTTTCATCAGGCTTGTATACTCTAAAACAGTTTAAATCCCCTTTATATAGGGATCAGTAACCATATGTTTGCAATAAACCCTCCCCTTCCTTAACATCAACCAATAAAACCTTTCCTTTCCAAAAACTCCCACTTGTTGCCTTAATTAGAAGTTTATTATAATTTTTTCTTATGTACTATGTTCACTTGATAAGGAATCCATGAGCTATAACCCTAATGTGGTTGTCTGTGAAATTAGATCTAAATAATGATGTGTCGATTATGAGATCGTTATAAGTGTGTAAATGTAAACAAACTCCGTAGGTAATCGTTCCTTGACCAATTGCAAGCCATCTTAAGGGGGCTTGTATAATTTGAGGCATCTAATTGGTTTATGTGCTCCTAGTCTGATGACTGCAAGTACCATCATGCCTCTGTGCCGGAACTACAAGGAAAATGTGTCTGCGTGATTGCATGTTATTCTCTAACCGGCTAATCTAAATGACTACAAGTACCATCATGCTTCTATATTCTATACCGGAAGTACCCGGATAATGTGTTCGCGTGACTGTTACTTTGTAGTCCTTTTGTTCCTGGAGGGGGCTTGTACTTATTGATCCATTTAATTGGTTAGTGTCACGTTACAATGAACTGTAGCTGCCATCTTGCTCTGATTGACTACAATTACCATCATGCTTCTGTGTGTCATATCAAAAACGCTCTCTGATTGTCTATTGGACATTCACTTAAAGTTTCCCCACGAAAGCGTATTGGGTCAACTTATAATACTTTTGCAGATGAACATATTGCGCTCCCCAATATGATAGTGGGGGCACCAAAAAAGATAATGAATTGTATATATAAACAAAAAAATAGTTACTGTAAAACTCAATATTCTCTCTTATGTTAATGTGGTGACAAAAATAAATAAATAAAAAGTGCTAATGATAACTAAACTATACTATGCTCACCCTATATAATTGTAACTGAAAACTCTCACAGATTTTTGACATGAATATATAATGTCAGTGCGCATTGATTTGTAATAGAAGTGACTTTCCCTTTTCACCTTATGAGATATATTAATCCCCACCATTATGATAGTAGTAGTAATAATGGTGAGAGTGAAGGATGTACTGTGTGAGGTGTTATATATTATACTAAATATGTTATAAAGAATAAAAGTGAATGGTCATGTTTAGGACACTTGTGGCTAATGCAACATAAGTGTGTGTGAAGACAGTTACAAATAGTGTGAAGTTGATTGTGAATTCATAATAATGTTTTAGACTGCCACATCGTCTAAGCTATACCCTACTGTTGTGATAAAGTGTTGATGTGATTATCTCTGATAAGTGAATGCCTATTGCAATATATAATGATGATAAAGTGGTTGTGTCACCACGTCAAGTAATCTCAATGTATACGGCTATGTGAATGCCATTTTGTATAATAGGTGTAATGATGTAATATGTTATTATCCTAATTGGATGTAACTAAGCAACAAGTGAGCTAGGAAAGTCCAGTATACAAAAGCTCCCACTATTTACAACAATAAAAAAAGGAATACATAGAGCATCTCAATAACGATGTATCAAACAATCTGCAAATAAGACTGTGTTAAGCATACTAATCTCCAGAAATGTTAGAAGAGCCCATAATAAATCTAACACTATAACCTTGGCATACTATAAGAATAACTTAAGAAAATGCAGCAGAATCTATAACTTCATTGAGGCCAGTGGGAAATAAACTATTGAATTTGAAGATCCAATAGGTTTCTCTTTGTCTAAGCTTACTAAACCTATTGTACAGATTGCTTTTGGGAATACATTCTATTGGAGTGATTTTAAATGGACATTTTCCAGATATATATTTTTCACAGATATGGCGGGATACACTATGTTTAGATGACTTTACTTTGATGTTCCTTAAATGTTCACTCCACCGAGTCCTGACCTTCCTACAGGTCCTGCCTATATATTGTATCCCACATTCGCACGTTAGTGCATAAATGACAAAGCTAGAGTCACAAGTCATTTTGTTTTTGATGGGAAATGTCTCCCCGGTATTATGTGAAACAATCTCAGTGGAACCCTGAGTAATGTGATCACACATAAAACATAGTTTCTTACCACATCTATAAACTCCCGTCTTATTAAAGATGTTGTTACCGTTCTTTCTTGTTAATCTAGATGTATTGGCAATATTCCTTTTGGACATGACAACCTTACTTGGGGCCAATTTCTGTTTGTATGTAGGTGCTCTTTTGAAAACTAATTTTGGTTGTGGTGGTAAAGTTTTATTTAAAATCGGATCTTTAAGGAGGATAGGCCAATGTTTTTTTAGAACTTTGTTAATAATTCTATGGTTAGAATTATACTGTGTGACAAAAAGTGGTTGTTTATTAAAAGTTGTTTCCCTCTGGCTATTATGTTGATCTGAAGTAGTGACTGTTGATAGTAAAAGTTCCCTATCAAGGTCCCTGGCTCTCTGTTGGCCCGAACTAATTAATTCAGAGGGATACCCCTTTTCTAGGAATCTGGATGTAAGTATTCGAGCTTGTTGATTGTATTGTTCTATTGTACTGCAATTCCTGCGCAGACGACAGAACTGGCTAAATGTAATATTCGTTTTCCATCTTGTTAAGTGGTTGCTTTGGAAATGTAAAAAATTATTGCAGTCCACTTTTTTGAAAAAAGTGGATGTTGATATGTTACCTATTGCGTCCCATGAAAGTGTCACATCCAAAAATTCAATGTTGTCTTTTTGTAGATTATGTGTGAAACTTATACCCATAGTATTCCTATTAAGATGTGCAACAAAGTCAAGAGCTTCAGATTCTGAACCGTCAAAAATAAATATTAAATCATCTATGTAACGGCCATAGAACACCAGATTGCCCCTCCATCGCGAGTTGTAAATATATAGATCCACAAATTGACCCATAAAAAGATTTGCGAAACTATATAATAATATGATTTACAGTTCTGCTTGCACTATTGGTTGCATGCAAGCAGGGGACGGCATTGCAAAAGCAGCGGCTTGTGCAATGTTAAATGTGGGCAGCATTTGCTACCCACTCAAAGAGGTGCTTTGTCTGTCCATCCATTAATAAATGGTACCCATTATCTCCAAGGTGCTGATACAAATTATATAAAACTCTAAACAATTAAACATATCAAATTATATTATTTTATAAAGTAAATAATAAACAAAAAATAACAATACAAATAAAAACAATAAATTCCATAATAAACATATTATTCAACAGTTACTTTCGAAATAACTTTGAATTTTTTTTATAAAAGATTAAGAGCTAGACTGCAAGTGAGGCAAAAACGGTTTTGCGCAAGTGATAGCGATATCATCTGTTCACTATTAATTGCACTGATATAACAAATTGAGCAAAATGCGATATCGCTAGCACAATCTTGATTTATATTTGAATCCTTACCGCAATCTCAGGTCTGTGGTTAACTATTTTATGAAATTTAAAAAGTTGCATTAAACATTTTAAAGATACATTACAAAGTACTGTTACACACATAATAACACTGTCTAAAAACAATTATTCACAAAAAAATATTGCATTAAAAAGTAATAAAGACTCAAAGATATGAAATCTCAGGTGTAAGAAACGATTTGGGTTACCGCTAGAGCAAAATACTTATAATCTAGCCCTAATAGTTTAAGATCAAATTCAGAATTTAAACCTTGTGGTAAAAAGTCCCTATCTCATAAATCATCTCCACTTCTCTTCATAATATTAATTTCTTATAATCACCCCCTCACCAATTTTTTCTCACTTTGTAAATCCCTCAGTAAATGGAATCTCTTGTTCAATTCTGATTGACTGTTATTATTATTATCAGGTATTTGTAGAGTGCCAACAGATTCTGCAGCACTATACACATAGGCGGTATACAAGGTAACATTTATAGGGGGTCAAATGAGTAGAGGTCCCTGCCGAGAGTTGCACTGTTGTAAATCAGCTCTTATGCGGGTGATCTACAAACAGCTGGGTTTATAGGCTTACATGCTAAGGAGTTCAAGGGGATAGCAATGGAGTTTGGAAAGGTTAGTGTAGGTTGTATGCATCCCTGAATAGTACAGTCTTTAGGGAGCACTTGAAGCTTTCAAAACTAGGGGAGAGTCTTGTGGAGTGAGGCAGATAGTTCCACAAGATGGGAGCCAGTCGGGAGAAGTCTTGTAAATGGGAATGTGAGGAGTTAACAAGAGAGGAGGAGAGTAGGAGATCGTGGGCAGAACAAAGGGGTCGGGAGGGAGAGTATCTGGAGACAAGGTCTGAGATGTAGGAGTGAGCAGTACAGTTGAGGGCTTTGTATGTCAGAGTGAGAATTTAGTGTTTAAGCCTGGAGGAAGAGGAAGCCAGTGAAGGGATTGGCAGAGAGGTGCAGCAGATGAAGAGCGACGTGTTAGGCACATGAGCCTGGTAGAGGCATTCATTATGGATTGTAAAGGAGCTAGGCGGCAGCTAGGGAGACCAGAGAGGATAGAGTTGCAGAAATTGATGCAGGAAAGGATGAGAGGGTGGAATTGAATCTTAGTTGTGTCTTATGAAAGGAAATGTCTAATTTTAGAGATGTTTTTAAGGTGGAAGCGGCAGGCTTTAGACAAGGACTGAATGTGAGGAGTGAAAGAAAGATCTGAGTCAAGTGTGACTCCAAGACATCAAGCATGTGGGGTAGGGGTAATGATGGAGTTATCAAAAGTTATAGAGAAGTTGGGGGTGGAGATTTTTGAAGAAGGGGGAAAATAAGGAGCTCAGTTTTGGAGAGATTTAGCTTAAGGTAGTGAGAGGACATCCAAGATATGAGAAAGACAGTTAGTGACACAGGTTTACAAGGAAGAAGATAGGTCTGGTGCAGAGAGGTATATTTGTGTATCATCTGCATACAAATGGTATTGAAACCCATGGGACTTTAAGAAACCTAAAGATGATGTGTAGATTAAGAAGAGAAGTGGACCAATGACAGAGCCTTGTGGTACCCTAACAGAAAGT
The DNA here is from genome assembly GCF_027579735.1 of Bombina bombina. Lineage (NCBI taxonomy): Eukaryota > Metazoa > Chordata > Amphibia > Anura > Bombinatoridae > Bombina > Bombina bombina. The sequence goes on along the minus strand of NC_069503.1, from coordinate 657,554,309 downwards.
GGTAACGGGACAGAGGATGCCCCAGAGAAGTCTACACTAAAGGTACGGTTAGACATATAGTAAGAGAAAAAAGTTCATACAGATGAGTTTATAAATCACCCTTTTCACTATTATTGCTGCGGAATCTGTTGGCGCTCTACAAATACCTGATAATATTAATAATATTACAAAGATGCAGAAAAAAGAACAAGAATATATATACATATACCTATATACCTATATAAACCGACACCAATATACATACAATGAAAACAAGAGGTCCAATCAGTAGGCAGGGGGCAGGAACAATTCAAATACTTAATTTAACAGACATGAACTCTATAGATGCCAACCCTTTTCCACATGACAAAAACCTCATTAAAAACAAGAAAGCAGATCAATAAGTATCTCCATAGGACTGATATATGGACCAATTACTATATACATATTACAAAGATGTTCACGTATCCTGTTACATAAGGGTCTTGCAGTCTTCCCGAAATACTGCATCTTACATGTACATTGCAACTGGTATACCATTCCCATATCGCTACACTTGATAGTATTCAGTATTGTATATCTTTTCCCCGTACTAGTCGATGTATTACTACTATGTTCACATGCTTTCAAATCAAATTTTTATTATCTAATTTGCTTGTTTTCTTAGTATCATTTGTTGAAAATGCAAACCTAGGTAGGCTCAGAAGCAGATATGCACTACTGGAAGCTAGCTGCTGACTGATGGCTCAACATAAATGCTTCTTGTCATTGGCTTACACAACGTGTTTAGCTAGCTCCCAGTAGTGCATTGCTGCACCTTCAACAAAGGATATGAAAAGAAAGAAGCAAATTTGATAATAGAAGTAAATTAAATAATTGTTAAAAATTGTAGGCTCTATCTAAATCATAAAAGAAAAAAAATGGCTAGTTATTGTAATTGTTTTAATGTGAATATACACATAATATTTTCTTTTTATACTTGTATACTTTATTATTTGGATTAACACTTAGCTGTTTATAAGCACTTTTTATTTATTTTTATCTACTTGATTTAGGGATCAGAATGTTAATAAAAACCCTTTTGGGTTATAAGCTCAGCACTACAATCAGCATTTATTGATCCAAAACTTTTATAAAGTACTAGTCCTAAAGCCCATTCACACGGGCCATTTTTGTAGTACAGCGGTCCCACCCCTTGTGCTCTCTCCCTCCCCCTCTCTTTTGCTCTCTCTCCCCCCCCCTCTTTTTTGCTCTCTCTCTTTCCCCCTCTCTTTTGTGCTCTCTCCCCCCTCTCTTTTGCGCTCTCTCTCTCTCCCCCTCTCTTTTGTGCTCTCTCTCCCCCTCTCTTTTGCGCTCTCTTTCCCCCCTCTCTTTTGCGCTCTCTCTCCCCCTCTCTTTTGCGCTCTCTCTCTCCCCCTCTCTTTTGCGCTCTCTCCCCTCTCTCTCTTCCCTCTCTTTTGTGCTCTCTCTCCCCTCTCTTTTGCGCTCTCTCTCCCTCCTCTCTTTTGTGCTCTCTCTCTCCCTCTCTTTTGTGCTCTCTCTCTGCTCTCTCTTTTGCGCTCTCTCCCCCCTCTCTTTTGCGCTCTCTCCCCCCTCTCTTTTGCGTGCTCTTTCTCCCCCCTCTCTTTTGCGCTCTCTCTCCCCCTCTCTTTTGCACTCTTCCCCCCTCTCTTTTGCACTCTCTCCCCCCCTCTCTTTTGCACTCTCCCTCCTCTCTTTTGCTGTCTCTCTCCCTCTCTTTATCCCCCCTCTTCTGCTCTCTCTCTCCCCCTCTCTTTTGAGCTCTCTCTCTCCCCCCTCTCTTTTGCACGCTCTCTCTCCCCCCTCTCTTTTGCGCTCTCTTCCCTCTCTCTTTTGTGCTCTCTCCCCCCTCTCTTTTGCGCTCTCTCCCCCCTCTCTTTTGCGCTCTCCCCCTCTTTTTTGTGCTCTCTCCCCCCTCTTTTGCGCTCTCTCACCCCTCTCTCTTTTGCGCTCTCTCCCCCCTCTCTCTTTTGTGCTCTCTCCCCCCCTCTCTTTTGTGCTCTCTCCCCCCTCTCTTTTGTGCTCTCCCCCCCCCTCTCTTTTGTGCTCTCTCCCCCTCTCTTTTTTGCTCTCCCCCCCTCTCTTTTTTGCTCTCTCTCCCCCCTCTCTTTTGTGCTCTCTCCCCCCTCTCTTTTGTGCTCTCTCTCCCCCCCTCTCTTTTGTGCTCTCTATCTCACCCCCCTCTCTTTTGTGCTCTCCCCCCTTTCTTTTGTGCTCTCTCTCCCCCCCTCTCTTGTGTGCTCTCTTTCTCCCTCTATCCCCTCTATCTTGCGTGAGCGACCGCACCTGGCCATGCCCCCTTTACGCTGGCCATGCCCCTTTCACGGCCCTCCGCGCCCAGCAGCGCCCCCTTCACGTCCGGCCATGCCCACTTCTGCCGCAGATCAGGTAGGGACTCAAGGCCAGGAGTGTTTGTCCTTGTGCTGTCTCTACTGCGCATGACAGCTTCGGACAAATGCACTTGGCCTTTTATATAATAGGATTGTTGTGAGTTGTGATGTAGCGAATAGTTCGCCGGCAGATAGTTCCTGGGGAACATAGCTTGTTCGCGTTTGCCGCGGCGGGCGAACATATGCGATGTTCGATCCGCCCCCTATTTGACATCATTGAGTAAACTTTGACCCTGTACCTCACAGTCAGCAGACACATTCCAGCCAATCAGCAGCAGACCCTCCCTCCCAGACCCTCCCAACTCCTGGACAGCATCCATTTTAGATTCATTCGGAAGCTGTATTCTTAGTGAGAGGAGGGACAGTGTAGCTGCTGCTGATTTAATAGGGAAATCGATAGCTAGGCTAGTGTATTCAGTGTCCACTACAGTCCTGAAGGACTCATCTGATTTCTGCTGTAAGGACAGCACCCCAAAAAGCCCTTTTTAGGGCTAGAACATCAGTCTGCTTTTTTTTTTTTCCCTGTGTAATCTAATTGCAGTAGGCCTGCCTGCCAGCGTGTGTGTCAGGCTCACAGCGTATATTGTGCCCACTTGCCCAGTGCCACCACTCATATCTGGTGTAACAGTAGTGTATATTTAAAAAAAAAAAACCTTTTTTGACTGTGAAATAATAGCAGACAGCTGCCAGTACCCAAGATGGCCACCAATAAGGCAGATGGGGAGGGTTAGAGAGCTGTTTTGGGGGGGATCAGGGAGGTTGGGGGCTAAGGGGGATGCTACACCACAGCATATATAAATATGCTTAAAAAAATTAAAAAAACCTTTTATTTTAGTACTGGCAGACTTTCTGCCAGTACTTAAGATGACAGGGACAATTGTGGGGTGGGGGAGGGAAGGGAGCGGTTTGGGAGGGATCAGGGGGTCTGATGTGTCAGGTGGGAGGCTGATCTCTACACTAAAGCTAAAATTAACCCTGCAAGCTCCCTACAAACTACCTAATTAACCTCTTCACTGCTAGCCATAATACACGTGTGATGCGCAGCAGCATTTAGCGGCCTTCTAATTACCAGAAAGCAACACCAAAGTCATATATGTCTGCTATTTCTGAACAAAGGGGATCCCAGAGAAGCATTTACAACCATTTGTGCCATAATTGCACAAGCTGTTTGTAAATAAATTCAGTGAGAAACCTAAAATTGCGAAAAAAATTAAGTTTTTTTTAAATTTGATCGCATTTGGCGGTGAAATGGTGGCATTAAATATACCAAAATGGGCCTAGATCAATACTTTGGGTTGTCTACTACACTATACTTAAGCTAAAATTAACTCTACAAGCTCCCTAAATGCTCCCTAATTAACCTCTTCACTGCTGGGCATAAAACACGTGTGGTGCACAGTGGCATTTAGCAGCTTTCTAATTACCAAAAAGCAACGCCAAAGCCATATAAGTCTGCTATTTCTGAACAAAGGGAATCCCAGAGAAGCATTTACAACCATTTATGCCATAATTGCATAAGTTGTTTGTAAATGATTTCTGTGAGAAACGTAAAGTTTGTGAAAAAGTGAACTTTTTTTTTTAATTTGATCGCATTTGGGGGTGAAATGGTGGCATGCAATATACCAAAATGGGCCTAGATCAAAACTTTGGGTTGTCTACTACACTACACTTAAGCTAAAATTAACTCTACAAGCTCCCTACATGCTCCCTAATTAACCCCTTCACTGCTGGGCATAAAACATGTGTGGTGCGCAGTGGCATTTAGCAGCCTTCTTATTACCAAAAAGCAACGCCAAAGCCATATAAGTCTGCTATTTCTGAACAAAGAGGATCCCAGAGAAGCATTTACAACCATGTATGCCATAATTGCATACGTTGGTTGTAAATAATTTCTGTGAGAAACCTAAAGTTTGTGAAAAAGTGAACTTTTTTTTTTAATTTGATCGCATTTGGCGGTGAAATGGTGGCATGCAATATACCAAAATGGGCCTAGATCAAAACTTTGGGTTGTCTACTACACTACACTTAAGCTAAAATTAACTCTATAAGCTCCCTACATGCTCCCTAATTAACCCCTTCACTGCTGGGCATAAAACACGTGTGGTGCACAGTGGCATTTAGCAGCCTTCTAATTACCAAAAAGCAACGCCAAAGCCATATAAGTCTTCTATTTCTGAACAAAGGGAATCCCAGAGAAGCATTTACAACCATTTATGCCATAATTGCATAAGTTGTTTGTAAATGATTTCTGTGAGAAACGTAAAGTTTGTGAAAAAGTGAACTTTTTTTTTTAATTTGATTGCATTTGGCGGTGAAATGGTGGCATGCAATATACCAAAATGGGCCTAGATCAAAACTTTGAGTTGTCTACTACACTACACTTAAGCTAAAATTAACTCTACAAGCTCCCTACATGCTCCCTAATTAACCCCTTCACTGCTGGGCATAAAACACGTGTGGTGCGCAGTGGCATTTAGCAGCCTTCTTATTACCAAAAAGCAACGCCATATAAGTCTGCTATTTCTGAACAAAGGGGATCCCAGAGAAGCATTTACAACCATGTATGCCATAATTGCATACGTTGGTTGTAAATAATTTCTGTGAGAAACCTAAAGTTTGTGAAAAAGTGAACAATTTTTTTTTATTTGATCGCATTTGGCGGTGAAATGGTGGCATGCAATATACCAAAATGGGCCTAGATCAATATTTTGGGATGTCTTCTAAAAAAATATATACATGTCAAGGGATATTCAGGTATTCCTGACAGATATCAGTGTTCCAATGTAACTAGCACTCATTTTGAAAAAAAAAGTGGTTTTGAAATTGCAAAGTGCTTGTATTTATTTCCCTATAACTTGAAAAAAGCAAAGATCATGTTAACATTGGGTATTTCTAAACTCAGGACAAAATTTAGAAACTATTTAGCATGGTTGTTTTTTGGTGGTTGTAGATGTGTAACAAATTTTGGGGGTCAAAGTTAGAAAAAGTGGGGTTTTTTTTCATTTTTTCCTCATATTTTATAATATTTTTAATAATAAATTATAAGATATGATGAAAATAATGATATCTTTAGAAAGTCCATTTAGTGTCGAGAAAAACTGTATATAATATGTGTGGGTACAGTAAATGAGTAAGAGGAAAATTACTAAACACAAACACAGCAGAAATGTAAAAATAGCCCTGGTCCTTAAGGGAAAGAAATTGAAAAATGGCCTTGGTCCTTAACGGGTTAAAAAAAAACTAGAAATTTGACTGTGAAAAAATAGCAGTCAGTTTCCTTCACGCGTGTGCGTTTCAGTGCCTGCCAGGGCACAGTGTCACACCAGTGCAACTCATATCCGGTGTAAAAGTAGTGTACATTTAAAACAAAAAAATTTTTTTTACTGTAATAGATTGAATAGCAGTTAGTTGTCTGCAAGCATGTGTGTCAGGCCTACAGCCTCTACTCTGCCCATTTCTGCAAGTGCACAGTGCCACTCATATCTGTTGTCACAGTAGCTTGCACGCATAGTACCACTAATCAAAAATAAATGACAGGCAGAGGCAGGCCACCCCGCAGGGGCCGTCATGGTCGTGGTGCTGGGATTCCCTTTGGCCCTAGAATAATGCCCAGTGTTCAGAGGCCACATACCCTGAACTTGAACAGTTCTGAGGACATAGTTGACTGGCTAACACAGGACACCCAATCTTCTACAGCTTCCGCTCGGAACCTTGACGCACCATCCTCTTCCAGCTTAGCTTCAGGCACCTCTCAAGTTACCACTCGCCCGCCTGCCGCCACCACCAACACTAGCACCACAGCCGCTTCACTTGATCTGTCAGAGGAGTTTTTTATACATCAGTTGTAAGAAATGAGTGATGCGCAACCATTATTGCCAGAGGATGTAGATAACAGGAATATGTCTTGGTCAGGCAGCATTACACACATGGACGTACGGTGTGATGATAATGATGTTGTACCCGCTGCGGGAGTTTGGTCTGTCACTGTGAAGCAGGCGTAACCCTTACACTACCTGATCGATACAACATCATACCTGATGTTTTAAAGCACGTTATTCCAAACAATTTAGGAATGTTTGGTGATTTATGCCCTTTATGGATTAAAACCAGACTCTGCATCAACTATGTAATTTTCCATGGGAGTTTTGCCATGGATCCCCCTCCGGCATGCCACAGTCCAGGTGTTAGTCCCCTTGAAACAACTTTTCCATCACTATTGTGGCCAGAAAGAGTCCCTGTGGGTTTTAAAATTCGCCTGCCTATCGAAGTCAATGGCGGTGTGAAAGTTCGTGTTTGCCGTTCGTGAACCCAAATGTTTATGTTCGCGACATCACTAGTTGTGAGTCATGTATAAGTTTAATATGATTACAGGTATACCCCGCTCATACAGCAAGTTAGAAACCGGAGCCCCGCTGTAAAGTGAAAACTGCCTTAATGTGAAACAAGGCGGTTTTAGCTTTCTTTTCACTTGCCAGTGTGTTTAAAAACTTGAAAACATGAGCTAACATATATTAGGTGTGCAATAGTGCTACGTTTAGTTTAACACTAGCACAGCACAGTATTCAATTAGTATTCAATAAATACTGTACCTGTAAAACGTGATAGTTACTGTAGTACATATTGCTAGACTATAACACTGAGACACAGATTGCACTGTAATGCTGTAAACATAGTGAACTAAGCATAACAAAATGGTGCCAGTCATTTTTCTCCCAGTCTCATGATGATTACAGCACTGTTTCAAAATCCTTGGAGGTTGAACTTCAGCTCCACAAAGCACTGTATTAGCGAATCGCTGTAAAGTGAGGTATACCTGTATAAGATTTAAACTCAAATGTATACATTTCCTAGCCTACATTTTATTTATCCATACTTACGTAATAAAACTATCAAAATAAATATTTAAAAATTGCATTTCTGTTCTTGAATGTGCCAACAAGCATCCAAAATCCATATTGAACATAAAAAATAACATGGAATTTTGCAACAAGACTAACCTAAAGCTAAATATATTTAGATATACTTACCCAAACTGCTTGTGTAAAAAATAATTTAATTTAGTAAACTTTCCAGATATAGCTAAGCTTTTCTATAAACTCAAATTGTTTATTTGAAATTCTGGTATTGACAATATTTATTTTGAGTCATTTTTAAAGTCAGATATACTAGCTAAAATTTCAGACAATTTTAAACTTCTACGGGCATTTGTAATAGTGTCAAGAGTCTACAAAACCATTTAATACTGTGCATGTTGTTTGGAAAAGTATTTTTCAGGCTCAATATAAATTTTAATGAGAAATAAAACATTTTGATTCTTGCTAAAGTTTATGTAAAGGCACTCAAGGAGTTCAAAAAAACATTTCACACAATACGTGAGATGATAGTGTTTCTGTGATTGATATTGATACTAAAAATATAAATTTTGTTTTTGTGAAGATTCAATCCAATTTTTAAGCACTTATTTGCAAAGAGTATAAATAAATGTAATGTTCTCGTAATTTCATAATATTCTGACATTTTTGTTTGGCATTTTTTATATAGAATATGCTATTAGATATTCTATTTTACTTTTATTTATGCTTTTATGAGATATATCAAATAAATTCAATTTTTGCAATGAGAGATATAGAATACAAAATGTAATCTATCTATCTATACCTATCTATGTCTATCTATTCAATAGGTAAAAATAGTTTAACTATTTCCCTCACACAAGAAAAGTACTTCATACACAGTAACAAAGTTCATACACACCAGCTTTAGGCAAATTTTAGCTACTGTATATAATCAGCACTAAATATTCATATGCTATAAAAGCAGGATTCTTTCAGGACTTCTGTAGAAATCATTAATCACACTAGTCAGTTTTAAAGTTATAATACTGTTATTGGAAAAAGATACCACAATGTTTTAAATGTAGTATTTGAATAGTTTTGCAAATTAGTATTTCACTATTCCTTGGTTTTAATAAATTAATTTTAACCAAATACGATCTTCACTCCAATATCTAATAAATAATTCAATATTATGGACTATATTACAAGTGGCACACTATAAGCACGGGGCACAATAAGCAATATTGCAACCAATCTAACTTGCGCAAGTATAACAAGTTGAAAGTAAAAGTGTGCACAAGTTAAGACATAGGGGCCTATCTATCAGACTCGCCAGAACAGCAGTTATGAAGCAGCCGTCACAAAGACCGCTGCTCCATAACCTGTCTGTCTGCTCTGAGCAGGCGGACAGACATCGCCGGGAATTCAACACGATCGGATTGATTGACACCCCCTGCTGGCGGCCCATTGGCCACGAGTCTGCAGGGGGCGGCATTGCACCAGCAGCTCTTGTGAGCTGCTGCTGTAATGCTGAATACGGAGAGGCGAAAATGTTGTCTGACCAGTGTACCTGGAGTTCATCCTCCCACCTGCGCACATATGCATGGGGATGTTTAGAATGAAAACTAATTAGTAGTTTATAGGCTATGGACAATGTACCATACGTTGTCTGGGTAGTCTAGCATAAGTCTTCAAAAGTAGTAAGGGGTCTACTGAGTTTTTGTTTTTCTGTGTGTGTAGGTAATGAAAAAGTTACCTATATGTGAACCATTTAGTGATCAAAGTGCTGTCTGATTCTGTTATTTCAGCGAGTAACTTAATTGTTCCATTAGATAGCATCAAATAGCAGGGTAACATTTTATGTATGTTGTTGGGTCCCTGTGGGTGTGTATGTATGCCAGGAGCAAAAGAGGGGTTTTGTAAGAGTGGGGATAGGGGGTAGGGGGCAGTTGAGATGTTATTTGATTTAGAGGTTAGGGAATCCCATATTTTGAGAGTTTCAGTTACTAATTGGGGCACTTTATCTTTATCCTTGTTAATGTTTGGGGAGCCAGCAAACACTGCCCAACTTAGGATAGTCAGTCAGTGCATGTTCAAGTTGCACCCATTCTTTATTAATAGAGTTTTTGCACCAATCCACTATTCTTGTTAAATATAGAGCTGTTCCATAGTATGTTCGATTTGGGACTCCCAATCCACCTCTATCTATTGGTCTAAACATGACATTATTTGCTATTCTGGGAAACTTGTTCTGACATATTTATGTAAATATTATTTTCTGTAGTTTATACAAGTATGAATTTGGGAGTGGTATTGGCAAAGTCTGGAGTGTGTATAGGATATGTGGTAAAATTGTCATCTTAACTGCGTGTATTCTTCCTATCCATGATAAGGATTTTTGTCACCAGTTATGCAGTTTTAATAAACTAGAGAAGTTTTGTGTGAACAATCGCTGAATGTCTGGAGTTAAGTGAATAGATTGTTGTTGAGTTTTAAATGCATGTTTGAGTTCTATTTGTTTCATGAGAGAAGCGGGGGGTCATCACTGTAGTGGAAGAAGATAGACAAATAGCAAGCTGTTTAAATGATTACTTTTGTTCAGTCTTTACAACAGATGGTAAAGATAGTGAGATTTTATTAAGGAATGTTATTGTAAATGATAATGTGAGTAGTACTTTTCTTTTTACAGAGGAAGAGGTTTCAAGGGCTTTATAAAAAAAGTAAATAAGTAAGTAAATAAGTCTGTGGGTCCAGATAATATTCATCCAATGGTTCTAAGAGAACTTTTATCCATGATAGCTACTCTATTATGAGCATCCTCTTCTTTCCGACGACTAACACTAAATCCAAGATGGCGTCCCTTCAATTCCGATTGGCTGATAGAATTCTATCAAAATTCTATCAGCCAATCGGAATTAAGGTAGAAAAAATCCTATTGGCTGATCCAATCAGCCAATAGGATTGAGCTTGCATTCTATTGGCTGATCCAATCAGCCAATAGGATTGAGCTCGCATTCTATTGGCTGATTGGAACAGCCAATAGAATGCAAGCTCAATCCTATTGGCTGATTGGATCATCCAATAGGATTTTTTCTACCTTAATTCAAATTGGCTGATAGAATTCTATCAGCCAATCGGAATTGAAGGGACGCCATCTTGGATGATGTCAATTAAAGGTACCGTCATTTAGTGTTAGTCGTCGGAAAGAAGAAGATTCTCCGCGTCGGATGTCTTGAAGATGGACCCGCACCGCTCCAGATGGATGAAGATAGAAGATGCCGCCTGGATGAAGACTTCTGGCCGTCTGGAGGACCACTTCTGCCCGGCTGGGTGAAGACTTCTCAAGGTAGGGTGATCTTTAGGGGGTTAGTGTTAGGTTTTATTAAGGGGGGGTTGGGTGGGTTTTAGAGTAGGGTTGGGTGTGTGGGTGGTGGGTTTTAATGTTGGGGGGGTATTGTATTTTTTTTTACAGGTAAAAGAGCTGATTACTTTGGGGCAATGCCCCGCAAAAAGCCCTTTTAAGGGCTATTTGTAATTTAGTATACGGTAGGGCTTTTTATTATTTTGGGGGGCTTTTTTATTTTATTAGGGGGATTAGATTAGGTGTAATTAGTTTAAAAAAATTGTAATTATTTATTATTTTCTGTAATTTAGTGTTTGTTTTTTTCTGTACTTTAGTTTATTTAATTTAATTGTTATTAATTGTAGTTAATTTAGGGAATTAATTTCATTTTAGTGTAGTGTTAGGTGCAATTGTAATTTAGGTTAGGTTTTATTTTACAGGTACTTTTGTATTTATTTTAGCTAGGTACTTATTAAATAGTTAATAACTATTTAATAACTATTCTACCTAGTTAAAATAAATACAAACTTGCCTGTAAAATAAAAATAAAACCTAAGCTAGCTACAATGTAACTATTAGTTATATTGTAGCTAGCTAAGGGTTTATTTTATAGGTAAGTATTTAGTTTTAAATAGGAATTATTTAGTTAATAATAGTAATTTTATTAATATTTATTTAAATTATATTTAAGTAAGGGGGTGTTAGGGTTAGGGTTAGACTTAGGTTAAGGGGTTAATATATTTATTATAGTGGCGGTGACGTTGTGGGCAGCAGATTAGGGGTTAATACTAAATAAAGCTATTAACCACTAAAACGCCGTTCCCCAACATCGTCGACACTAACTAAACCTATTAACCCCTAAACTGCAGTTCCCCGACATCGCCGACACTAACTAAAATACTAACTAAACCTATTAACCCCTAAACCACCGTTCCCAAACATTGCAAACACTAACTAAATATATTAACCTCTTTACCGCCGTTAATAAACATTGCCGACACTAACTAAACCTTTTAACCCCTAAACCACCGTACACCAACATTGCAAACACTAACAAAACCTATTAACCCATATTAAACCTAAATTAAACTATATTAACCCCTAAACCTAACACCCCTTAACTTTAACATAATTAAAATAGACCTAAATTAAATTTACATTTATTAACTAGTTACCTATTTAAAAATAAATACAAACTGTTAGGTTTAGAGACTAATATAGTTTAATTTAGGTTGTTGCAATGTGGGGGGTGGTGGTTTTGGGGTTAATAGATTTTGTTAGTGTTGGCGATGTCGTGGAACTGCGGTTTAGGGGTTAATAGGTTTAGATAGTGTTGGCGATGTTTGGGAATGGCAGTTAGGGGTTAATAGGTTTATTTAATGTTTTAGTTAGTGTCGGTGATGTCAGGGAACTGCGGTTTAGGGGTTAATAGGTTTAGTTAGTGTTGGTGATGTTTGGGAACTGTGGTTTAGGAGTTAATAGGTTTAGTTAGTGTCAGCGAAGTCAGGGAATGGCAGTTTTAGGGTTAATAGCTTTATTTAGTAATCTAGTTAGTGTCGGCTATGTTGGGGAACTGTGGTTTAGATTAGAACAATGAAAAATTCAGAATATGAGCAAAGAATGGATTAAAAAAATTCAGAAACTGATTTATTAAATTTTTGAATTTTTGGGGATTTAAGTTATGGTGCCAATTCGGAAATTTAGATTCATTTGAATCCCCAAATCGGCCAAAATTCGTCCGAAAATGAAATTTGGCCAAAATAATTTGCACATGTCTAAATGAAATTAAAAAATTCCTTATACATGTATAAGGCTATCCTAAGTTATTATTAACTTGTAAATAGGTAGACTTGATGTGCCTTTTTGGTTCTTATCTACCATCAAATTCTATGTTTACTCCTAATATTTCCGATTTTGTAGTGTTCATTTCAAAATTTGGGCATCTACTGTATAAATCGAATTCTTGGTGGAACATGGCTAAGGGTAGTAGTGTAAAGTAAGTGTGAATAACACATCATCTGAATTTAGAGATAGCTTAAAAGAAGAGTCGCCTACCATTATTCCTTTAATTTTGGAGTTAGTCCTGATTCTTGCAGCCATAGTTTCCATCACCAGAATGAACAGGATAGAGGACAATGGGCAACCATGACGCGTGTAGTTATATATGTCCATGGTGTCAGAGAGGGAGGTGTTTAGCCTAATTATGGCACAAGAATTGTGGTATAATGTAAATATTTTTTTCTATAATGGTATCTCTGAATCCAAATCTATCTATCTAAGAAATTTCCAATTTAGCCTATCAAAGGCTTTTTCTGTGTCTATGGATAGGAAGACAGAGGGGATGTTTTTATTTTGGAGATATTTGAGCAGGGACATTTTTTGTGTGTTATCTCTTGCCTCCCTGAAGGTTGTGAAGTCTACTTGATTAATGTGTATCGGTTGAGGGAGAAATTTGTTTATCCGGTTGGCGATAATTTCGTAAATATTTTATCGACATTTAGGAGGGAGATTGGGCGATTGTTAGCCGGTGGGTCTGGTGATTTTCCCTGTTTCGGTATCATAGAGATATGGGGGCCTATCTATCAAGCTCCGGATAGAGCTTGAGGCCCCGTGTTTCTGGCGAGCCTACAGGCTCGCCACAAACACCAGTTATGAAGCCCATGATAAATAAGGGCCATGGGCTTCTACCATAGTTTTGAGGAATGGTTTGTGTGTAGAAAGTGATTTGAATAGGAGTTGTAGCTGGGGAGCGAATTGTTTGTAATATTTGACTGAGAACCCATCTGGTTCAGTGCTTTTCCCTGTGGGTAGGTTTTTGATAACTGATAGGATATCGTTCTGTGTGATGTTTTCATCTAGTTCTGCTGCTTATTCATTGGTTAATGTGTTGATTTGACAACTGTTGAAATAAGAAATATAGTTGGGGTCAGTTGGGTTTTCCTGAATATTGTCTTTAATATGGTATTAATTAGAGTAGTATTTAAAGAATGGATTTAGTATGTCTGGGGTGAACTGTCTGATCTAGCGGGGTATTTAGGTGATGTACATAGGATTGTATTTTCTTTTTTTTTAGGGTCCCGGCTAGGAGTTTACCTTCCCTATTACTAAGGAAAAATATTTTTTCTTTTATCCTTAGGGATGTGTTTTGATAATCTTGTTCTACATGATTATTTAAATCAATGCACGTTTTTTGAAATTGCTCTTAAATGTCTTCATTCAGGTTGTCTTTTTTGTGGTCATAGTCTAAATGAGAGAGATATGTTGTTAATTCCTGGAATTGTTGTCTAGCTTTCTTTCTGAATTGAGCCTTGTATTTTATGAAGTCTCCATGCATGTAACACTTATGTGCTTCCCACACATTAAATGGGCTGCACTCCACGGTAGAGTTTAAAGAGAAAAATTCTCATAATGATTCACTAAATTTGCCTACCAGTTCAGGGTCATGTAAGAGCAATTCATACAGTTTCCATAGAAAGAACTCTATAGGGATGTTCAACCAGTTGAGTTGGATAACAACTGCAGAATTATCTGAGAGAGACCTAATTAGTTGGTAACTTAAGACATAGTCCAGTCATCTGTAGGTACAACTAGGGTGTGAAAATATGGTATAGTCCTTCATGTTGGGGTGGCTGAGTTTCCATGTATCATAAAGATTGTGTTCTTTCATTGTTTTCCAGATGTACTGGGTTACCCATTTTGCTCTTTGGGGGTTTGGATTTGTGTTATCTAATTTAGGATTAAAAGAAATATTGAAGTACCCTCCCATGTAATCGATCCCTTTGGAGATATCCAACACTCTGCGAAAAGTGACTTTTAGAAAGTGAGGAATGTTGTGTATTGAGTGCATATACATTAATTATTGGGACTAGTCTACCATACAATTCCAACAAGTCTACATTCTTTGTCTCTTTACAGGTGTGTTGGAAAGGGATATGTTTTTTTAATTAAAAAACTGACTCCTTCCTTTTTAGTTGCATTGGGACTATGAAAATGCTGTGTGTATAGTGTGCCAAAATATTAAGGTTCACATTGATGTTTAAAGTGGGTTTCCTCTAATAGGATGATGTCTACATTTCTTTTGTAAAATCGGCTATTGCTTTTGATCTTTTACAGGGAGAGTTAAGACCACTAGCATTCTGGGATAAGATAGTAATCTTATGTTTCACCACCTCCATGATGTATATTTAGAATATGTAGTAATGATCTCCATGAGTGTGTGTAATAACACTGAAGAATGACATGAGCAATTGTGAATATAACATAAAATTAAACATAACAACACCAACATAAATTTACAGAGCCTGGCACAAATAGCCAGATGAGATTTGGCCTTTCCACATCTTTGAATCTGTAACAAAAATGAGGGGTATGGAAGTCCCTGTGACTTACATTATATCCCATTAATTGGTTAGCACTTATATGAAGGCCAATATGATTGTAACTAGTAAAAATGATAACTGTTTGCCTAAGTAGTTTTTAAGCCATCTTTTCAGTCTGTAATGACACTTAAACTTGGCACAGGTAGCCAACTCTCACAACAGTAACTGTTTAAGATTGTATATATTCAGGTATATAACTCAAAGTGAAACATATATAATCAACCAAAAAGTCCATCAAAAACATTTAGATATAAGATGCTTTAACAACAATGTTATTAAGGTACTAGTTAGTTTAGTTAAATATACCACTACTTATGAAGACTCTGACTACGGATCTGGTGTGGCAGAGATTGTGTGATCACCTAGTGATCGTAGAGGGTTAGTGCCATTCCTAGGCTGTTTACCATTCTTTTTGGAGGTAGCTGTCAGCCAAGTATCTGAGTTCCTTGGCTTAGCAGGTGTTGATAAGTCCTGTATTTGTACTCCAGTGGTGTCTGGAGGGTCTAGATTTAAGGCCTTGCAGAAGTATGGTATGTCCAATATGTTCTTGCATATTAGCCTCCTGTTTCCATGGATGACCAAAAGTTGAACAGGAAATCCCCAGCAGTATGGGTTATTCTTATTTCTTAACAAAGTGGTGAGTGGGGATAGTTCCTTCTTAAGTTGAAGAGTGCGAGATGAAAGGTCCACATATAATTGTAGGACATTGCCTCTAAAGGGTATAGGCTGGTTTTTCCTTGAAAGTCCCATGAATTCCTCTTTTTCCAATCAATGTTATGATGATGTCCCTAGGTGGTGCATAATCAGGTGGTCTTGGGTGCAATGCTCTATGTGCCCTGTCCCATTTGATATGAACATGGGCGTAGAGTTCCTTTCATATGGGAGAATAGTGCAGAGAGGTAAAATGGAAAGTCCTTAGGTAGGACCGATTCAGGGATACCCCAAATTCTGATGCTCTTTCTCCTTTCCCTATTTTTGAGATCTTCTTGCTTATCTTCTAGAGAAGAAATGGTATTCGCTTGTTGTTCAACACAGGTTGTTAGTTCAATATATTCTTGTGTTTTGTAACCACAATCTTCAAAAAGCCTCTACTCTAAATCCTAGGGTGTTAATCTCTTGTTTGTGATCTGCCAATTCCTCTCTCACACACATTCTAATGATGACTGCAATATCTTGTTTTGATGGTAATGAGGAGAGCAATGAGGCTCAAATTTGAATGTTGTCTGTTGCTGATTCTGTTTTGTGCTGAGGTATAGGTTCCTTGCGTTGTCCTCAGTGATAATGGGGAATTTTTTATTGTGTCCTCTTCTTTTGTATTGAAATAAGAGCTTACAGAGTGAGGTTTAGTGGAGAGTTCTTTTACAGATTTTTCTTGCCTTAGGTGCCTTTTATTGAGCACAGAGGATGTCATGATGTTGTGTATAGTGGTGATTCAGACTGATGTCTTAGATCCTGGCAAAGCATTTGTACACCAATTAAAAGGATTTGCTTACAGTCCAGTAACTGGTTATAGTATCTTAAGTGTTGGAGTCAAATATATTGTAGTAACTCTATTTAGTAGCTGGTTAAGGAATTATCTTACAGCGGTATTGCTCACTATCGTTTGCTGAGAAGCAGGGTCAATTTGTGTAATGCCTCACTGTATTGGGTCACTGCATAGTGATTTTGGCTGTTGTGTGAGCTGTTGCAGGAAATCCAAACACCCTGTGTATGCAATATTGGAGGGATAGTGGCAGTTTGAGACTTCTGATGCTGCATGTGCCTTAGAGCTTGAGAGAATGTATTTGTGCTGTTTGGGTTAACATAGATGTCATCAGACCATACCGGAGTAAGTGTATAGCTGAAGGGCTGACATGTCCAAGATGGTGGGCGCAACTTTCGTCAATGGAATCTTCATCTTCTTTGAAAGCTAATGCTTTAATTCAGCAAGATGCAATGCACTGAGTAATCTGCTATCGAGCTGTCACTCCCACACTGCTGTCGGTCGGCTAGATTGATCATGTGGCCTTTTTTTTGAGACACTGTCGCTGGAGCTCCGGTGTTAGGCAGCCATCTTAGCTGCTGCTGGCTCCACCCCTGATTACAGAACATTTTTATTAGGGATACAGTGTAGTATTTTACCTGTGCACCACGCAATCCATCTTTACCATGCTCCTCTGAGATGCAAACAATTGGTGTCTTACTACCTCACAAGAGACCCAGTCTGACCTGCTCACACCACTCTTCTACCTGTAGAGCAACATTTGCAGTTAAACTGAGAATCTGCAGCTCCCAAAACTCATGGAGCCAACACCTAGACAGGCTCAGGGGAGATCACACAGAGTGATTCCCTTAAGCTTCAGTACATCTCCGCTTGTGTTGACCAGGGGAGTCACCTGACACAGGATCCTAGAAGACCAATACACTCCTGAAACTGTACTGCGTCTTCAGATCTCTCTTTGGACAGAGAGGAAATGAGCTTCTTGTTTAAAAAATTAAACCACAGACAATTACAGTCATAATAGTACTGTTCAACCAAAAATGTGTGAGTTTCACCTGACCACTTTGATAGTTTCATTCGTAAATTATAAAAGTTAAATGTCTGCAAAATGGTTAAACTCTCTTTATCCCCTTCTTTCAATTCTGGCCAATTGTATGACAGAGAAGGCTCAACCAGTTATGGACTAAAAAAAATATATATGGCTATATATATATATATATATATATAAATCATACATAATACTATAATATATGCATATATATAATAAATATGCATACTTATATATATATATATATATATATATATATATACACTTACATACACACATACACAAAGAAAACACAAACAAACACATTCACACACACATCGAGAAGCAATGGTAAATGTACTTCCGACAGCATTTCCATTTATACTTGTTCCTCTTTTGCCATTTAATCCCTCATGAGGAGCAATGGAGCGGGGGAGTGACAACTTTCAGCATTGTAGTGGGAGTGGCAACACAGTTTGAGAAACCCTAATCCCCTATATCAGACAATATTATAAAGTGGCATTATATATGGATAAAGACCAGCAGAGACAGTTAGCATATGCATCAAAGGCTAACTATTCATTATATGTAAGGGAAATATATAGGAAAAATAGTTTTGAACTTGGCATTAATATGACAACCAGGGCCGGTGCTAGAATATTAAAGGCAAAATATAATGTAACCAAATGTTAAATTGCCTATATTAACAAAAAAATATATTTTAACTTTTAATTAAACAAAATATATATATTAACTGAGTCTGTATTTTTCTTACAGCCAGAGAAACAAATAAAAAAAAAAACAGATTTGTCAGAATTTTTTTTAAATTTCAGACACCTTAAAATCTCACTCTGCGTGCCTTTTCCTTTGCAAATTTTGTCACCATTTCAGCCAGATCAAGTGCTGCTGCCTGTGTATGTTCAATAGATATAGTTGCCAAGCCAACTAGTCTCTTTTCCAACATTGTAGAATGTATGTAACTTTTTATAAGTTTGAGCTTTGAGAAACTACGTTCACCACTTGCCACTGTTACTGGAAGTGTGAGAAGGATCCTCAGAGTAACAGAAACATTGGGCACGTTATCCAGAAGTTTATTTTGTAGTATGAAGAGAAGTACTTCTTGTGGCGGCATAGGCTTTGGAAGTCTTCGAGCTATTGCTTCAAGTTCACAACGCAGATCTTCAGCATCAATATCTTTGTTTCCATTATGCATCAATGACTTTTCCAAATTATTACAGTCCTTAAGTAAATCTTCTGTAGATTTTTTCTTTATACTGTATATGTCATATAGAAAGCCAAATAGTGAATTATATTTTTGTAGCTGTTGGAATCTCTCTTCAATTGATTGTATTGCCATGTCTAAAACAGCATAGTAAAAACCTGTTTTGAATTTATGCTTTGGATCTTGTGGTGCTTCTTCTCGGGCCTCATAATCAAACTGCCGTTTCTTTCTCCTGTTTCGAACTTGATCTTCTGTCTCAAAGTTTGGTACTATCTGTATCTCATTTCCAATCTCAGTAGCATCTGTCAAAACTTGTTGAAAACCCTTATCACACCTGCAGGTTATGAGATAATTCTTGGTCACTTGCAATTGTCTTGTAGCTGAATTTAAATCAGCTTCCTTATTTTGTAGTAGCTTGCTTGTAAGATTGACTTCAAAAAGGATGTTGTACCATGTAACAAGGGATACCACAAACTTGAATTTACTAACTGCATCAGCAAGGCCCTTGGCTTCAACTCGGGAAGTATTTCCAGATGGACCTGATAGGCTTGTATCCTCAAAAATATCTATCAAAGCATCATATATATTACCAAGATGATATCTCAGTGGTTTCAAAGCATCATTCCGACTCTCCCATCTTGTTTCACTCAATGGCTTAACAGTTATGCCTAAGTCTGATATATGGCTAATTAGAACTTGCCAACGCTTAGTTGATGTAGAGAAATAATTATAAATCTGTTGAACTAACCCGAAGAAAGTAGTTGCTTCCAGACAACACTTAGCAGCATCATTGACTACCAAGTTTAAAGAGTGTGCATTGCAGGGCACAAAAAACGCACGTGGGTTTAAGTCCAGTATTCTCTTTTGTGCTCCATTTTGTTTGCCTTTCATGTTACTGCCATTGTTATACCCTTGACCACGCAGATTTTCAATTGGCAATTGAATTAGCTTCAGCTGTTCAAGAAGAGTTTCTGCTATAAAGGCACCTGTAGTCTCCTGTAGTGGAATAAATCCTAAGAAATGTTCTCTTATAGTAATACTTTCAGACTCATTATCTGATGGTTTGCTTACATCAACAAAACGTACAATCATTGTCATTTGCTCAATGTGAGAAACATCGGGTGTGCAGTCCAGAATAATTGAATAGTATTTAGCTGAGGTTGTACTTGTTATAATTTTCTTCTTTATAGCACCGGCTAGAAGCTGTATAAGCTCATTCTGGATATCTTTTCCCAGGTAGTGAACCAATGTTTCTTGATCTTTAACCCTACGCAAATGTTCATTCATGATATTCGACAAACTTTAAAAAATTTCCATTGCCGGCACTATACAACTTGTCATTTGTACCACCGAATGATAAGTTTTGCATGGCAAGAACTCTTACCAAAGCAATCAAGCGTTGCAAGACTTGTTGCCAATATTGTTCTTCTTGCCTAATTTTCAGCTGGTTTATAGCATCAATTGTTTTTTCTTTAGATAAGCGGAATTCAAGTTCACGCTAGGCTTGATAGTTTTCCAAATGGTCAGTATTCCTCTCATGTGAAGAAATAATTGCTCCAATGTTCTTCCAGTCTTTTGAACCTGTTTCTTGTAGGGATGATGCAACATTTCTTTTACTGAACAATTTACAGCAAAAACAAAAAAACACACATCTTTTGAGGTTGAATATATCAACCATTGGCCACACACTTCTTCACCATTTGCCAGTCCTCTTGTAGTGTACAGTAGAAAATTGTCTGTTTTTTTGAGTCTTTGGGAAAATCATGTAATACAACCTCCTGTGGTCCATGTTGAATTATAAGCTGTCGTAGATCATCACTGCAAGAGTAGGGCCATTTAGCAGGGTCACTGTAATCCAAATCAGGTACAATATCGTTTTCTTTTGATGACTTTGCAGTGCTACTACTAGTCTCACTGTTATTGACATCTTTTTCTTCTTCATTCTTTCTAGAAACATTTCCAAATTGTGAAACTTCAGTATGACTTGTATTTGGAGCACAACATTCAGCTTCCCCATCCCCAGTGGCAGGTTCCACAAGAGTACAGTCACATTCTTGTTCTTGATTTGCTTTCCATGTATGAAGGTATCTAAAGAAGGACCCCTCTTGCTTTGCTTGTTCCTTAGCTTGTTCTGCCTTTCGTTTGCGGTACTGGGCTCAAGAAGGTCATTTTTTATCAGCCATAGGTAACTGAAGAAAATACAAAACATCTGGTTAAGTAAAGATAGTTCAGCTCTATGGTCCATATTCGAAAATATAAAACTACTTATATATGTATATTACAATCAGAGACATAAGTGACTATGCCACAATCTCCCCCAACTACACCCACATGGTCACCCTTATGTTTGCCTTAAAGCTGGGAAGTTGACCCCATTGTTTAAGGTTTTATTAATTAACAAATAACCGTACGTTGGTAAAATTCACCTGAGAAACAAATGACCCCACACCTCAGGCCCAGCAATTGATCCTGGGCAAAATTAAAGAATTATTTTTTTCATGACAACTTAGTAGTTACTGTTTAAAATTGAAGGCCATCTCTTGTCTGAAAGCATTTGACAGTTTTTTCAGAGCTAAAGGGTGTTATTTCATGTGTACCATATAGATGAAATTGTGCTCATGCATGTGGAGTTACGTATGAGAGGGCACCGATTGACTAAAAAGCATGTCAGTTAAAAGAACTGAGATAAGGGGCAGTAGGCTTAGATACAAGGTAATCACAGAGGTTAAAATGTATATTAATATACAATAACTGTGTTAATTATGAAAAATTGGGGAAGCGGTAATAAAGGGATTATCAATCTTTTTAAACAATAGCAATTCTGGAGTAGACTGTCCTTTTAACCATATACCAAACATGACAAGTAAAATACTTGTTTAAGCAAAAAAAAGATTTGAAAAAAAGAAAAAAATCTCATGATTCAGATAGAAAGAGCATGCAATTTTAAATAACTTTCTAATTTACTACTATTATCTTTGTGAAGGCAAATGGCAGATTGTGAAGATGCCAGAATCTGCATCAGGGGGGTAGTGTTATAAGGGCAGCAGCAGCAGACCCTCTTTCTTTTTATATAAAATATAATATTTTATATAAAAAGAAAGAGGGTCGTGTCTGCCCTTATAACACTGTCACTACTACCCCTGCTGGCTGCAGATACTGGCATCTTCACAATCTTCCATTTGCCAGGATGATGTGCTCTCATGTGAGCACATCATCCCTGTGCATTATTTAATTAAAGACATTGCAACAGCAGATTGTGAAATCAAATAATACTATATTATATACTATACAGGCAGTATACTATGAATGACCCTCAGTCACATCATCACATGTAAAATAGCAATAGGTAGACAGTATAAGTATTATATTTATATTTATATAATTTGTTTTAAGCAAATCAATCAAATATTCATCATTCATACAACATCATACATTGTTCTGAGGCGGGCCTCAGGCCTGTAACTAGTTTCAACAACAACCCAGCACCAGCATAAGTTCTCAGCCACACACAGGGGCCCCTGAATATCAGAATATATAATGTCAATTATGTCTGTGTACTGACATGTACTGTTGTGGGTGATCTGATGCGCCTGTTTCATTTCTGATAGTTAATGGAATTAGTGTTCCAACTTGGAACACAAATTACATTAACTATCAGAAATGGAACTTCCAAGTTCCAAGTACTAATTACACAATAAGTGGCAATGCATAGAAAGCTTTATTTATCATGAAAGCACCACCTCATGATCCTGATCCATCCACTACAAGTGTAAGATTTTGGATGAAATAAAACTTAGACAGTAAGTTTTTCTCAAACACAGTGACTAGCCCTAGCCGCACGTGGCTCACACATGAGTTTTGTAACCAGGCGGCAAAATTATCAAATATACAAATTTCCTACCACCACTGCTGTCCACAATCCAAACTAAGTCTAAGAGTAGACTATTCTATATAATATAAATTCTAGTTGGCAAATTGCAGGCAGCAGCATGGATTAATAAAAATAACACAATCAATAATTGATTGTGTTAATTTTATTAATCCATCTGCTGCCTGCAAATTTGCAAACTAATCAGTTTTCAATTATTAACAAACTACCACCGGCAGCCCTCAACCATTAAAATGATGTAGATTATAGACAGTGAGTCAGTGACTTTAGTACTAGTAGTAGTACTAAAGTCACTGACTCACTGTCTATAATCTACATTAATGGTACTGTACTACTAGTCACAATCAACAACATACACATGATGATCATGCCAAGCCATCATTGACCTCCATATTATATTTCAAAAATCAAAAAAGCAGAAATGTATAAAATAATTTCTCCTGACTCTCCTGGCTGAATCTTGAGCTCTCACCTCTGTTTGGTCGTCCTCCTCCATCCTGTCTGGGCTATGTCCACACGGCACTGTCCACACACACCCGGTCTGTCGACCAGTGCTGATCTGATCGGCTCGGTCTGGGCCGGCTAGCTGAGCTCTGCACATGACACTGCACGCAGCACACTGTGTCTGCCAGGGCCAGCCAGCAGGCTCTCTACCCTCAGTCTCACTGCACTGGTAACGGACTAGTAGTACTACTACTGCTCCTAGCCTAGCCTAGCTACTGCCGCCTGCTACAGGGCCAGGCTGAGCTGTCTATTACTAGTCTGACTGTCTACTGACACTGTCCTCGACCTCAGGCTCTGTGACTGTCTCTTCCGGCTGCTGCCGCGTGTGAGGATCAGGCTCGCACAGCACAATGAGCGGCAAAGCGGGCAGGGTGGTCACGTGATGGATGTGGTGATGTTGAGGGTGCTGATGTCGGTGTCGCCTAGCGGCCTAGCATTGTAGTAGTGTCCATGAGGTCAAGAAGTACTACTGACTGTGAAGACTGTCTCTGAGTCTGAGACTCTGACTTAATAAATAAAAAAAATATGTAATATGTAAATACACTGTCACAGAATTTTTAAAAAATTTTTTGGCCATAAAAAAAAGTAGTCAGCTGGCTCTGCTGCCTGCGCCCTAGCTGGCAGTGCGCCCTAGGCGACTGCCTAGATTGCCTAGTGGAAGCGCCGGCCCTGATGACAACAAACCAGTCAGCATATTTATGTAATTCTATTTCCTGTAGCAGTATGGAGCTAATGATGAGTAAATAGTAGGTGTTAAGGAAGCAAAACCACAGAAAGCCTTATGTTGTGATGTAGCTGGAGGTTTAAAGGAATATGAAACTTAAATTTGCTTTATACCCATGATATTCTGTGTTGAAGAGATAATACTCAGTCCCACTGTCACCAGCGTTACAGAAGATAACAGAGGTGCCACTTTTGAGGAGAATTATAATTCAGGTTGATGGTGAGATTCCAATGCCATGGTCAGTTTTTCATCGAATAAAACTGGAGTTGAAAAGAAAAGAAGGGGCTCCAATGGCATAATATTTTACGGCTAGATTACGAAGTGTGCGTTAGGGTAAAAAAGCAGTGTTAAGAGGTCCTAACGCTGCTTTTTTACGCCTGCTGGTATTACGAGACTTGAAGGTTTAAGGTCACTGCACACTTCTTTGTCCTTACCGCAAAACGACTTACGTAAACTTCGTAAAGTCTTTTTTTCTATGGGACTTGCATAGCGCTGATATTACGAGTCTGTCCTGGGAGGCCAAAAAGTGAGCGGTACACCCTACCCTGTCAAGAGTCCTAATGCATTTAAAAGTCAGTAGTTATGAGTTTTATGGTAAAATGCCGTAGCATAAAACTAAAGTGCTAAAAAGTACACTAACACCCATAAACTACCTATTAACCCCTAAACCGAGGCCCTCCCACATCGCAATACTAAAATAAAAATCTTAACCCCTAATCTGCCGCTCCGGACACCGCCGCCACATACATTATATGTATGAACCCCAAATCTGCTGACCCCAACATCGCTAACACCTACATTATATTTATTAACCCCTAATCTGCTGCCCCAAATGTCGCTGCCACCTACCTACACTTATTAACCCCTAATCTGCTGCCCCCAATATCGCCGCCACTATAATAAACATATTAACCCCTAAACTGCCACACTCCTGCCTTGCAAACATTAGTTAAATATTATTAACCCCTAATCTGCTGGCCCTATCATCGCCGCCACCTACCTACATTTATTAACCCCTAATCTGCCGTTCCCAACGTCGCCAGCACTATATTAATGTTATTAACCTCCTATACCTAAGCCTAACCCTAAACCTAACACCCACTAACTTCAATATAATTTAAATACATCTAAATAAATATTCCTATCATTAACTAATTTATTACTATTTAAAACTAAATACTTACCTGTGAAATAAACCCTAAGCTAGCTACAATATAACTAATAGTTACATTGTAGCTAGCATATGGTTTATTTTTATTTTACAGGCAAGTTTGTATTTATTTTAACTAGGTAGAATAGTTATTAAGTATTTATTAACTATTTAATAACCACCTAGCTAAAATAAATACAAATTGACCTGTAAAATAAAACCTAGCCTATGTTACAATAACAATAAATGCCTTTTGCGGGGCATTGTTCCAAAGTAATGAGCTCTTTTACCTGTAAAAAAAAACAAAATTTATGCTTACCTGATAAATTTATTTCTCTTGTGGTGTATCCAGTCCATGGATTCATCCATTACTTGTGGGATATTCTCCTTCCCAACAGGAAGCTGCAAGAGGATCACCTACAGCAGAGCTGTCTATATAGCTCCTCCCCTAACTGCCACCTCCAGTCATTCAACCGAAGACAAGCAAGAGAAAGGAGAAACTATAGGGTGCAGTGGTGACTGTAGTTTTATATTTTTAAACACCTGCCTTAAAATGACAGGGCGGGCCATGGACTGGATACACCACAAGAGAAATAAATTATCAGGTAAGCATAAATTTTGTTTTCTCTTGTAAGGTGTATCCAGTCCACGGATTCATCCATTACTTGTGGGATACCAATACCAAAGCTATAGGACACGGATGAAGGGAGGGAAAAGGCAGGTGCTTAAATGGAACGCACCACTGCCTGTAAGACCTTTCTTCCAAAAATAGCCTCCGAAGAAGCAAAAGTATCAAATTTGTAGAATTTAGAAAAAGTATGAAGTGAAGACCAAGTCACCGCCTTACAAATCTGTTCAACAGAAGCCTCATTTTTAAAAGCCCATGTGGAAGCCACCGCTCTAGTGGAATGAGCTGTAATTCTCTCAGGAGGCTGCTGGGCAGAAGTCTCATAAGCTAAGCGGATTATACTTCTTAACCAAAAATAAAGAGAAGTTGCTGAAGCCTTTTGGCCTTTCCTCTGTCCAGAGTTGACAACAAACAATGCAGATGTTTCACAAAAATCTTTAGTAGCTTGTAAATAAAACTTTAAAGCAGGAACCACGTCAAGATTGTGTAAAAGACATTCTTTCTTTGAAGAAGGATTAGGACACAGTGACGGAACAACAATCTCCTGATTGATATTCTTATTAGATACCACCTTAGGAAGAAACCCAGGTTTGGTACACAAAACTACTTTATCTGCATGGAAGATCAGATAAGGGGAATCACACTGCAAGGCAGATAACTCTGAAACTCTTCGAGCCGAAGAGATAGCTACCAGAAACAGAACTTTCCAAGATAAAAGCTTGATATCTATGGAATGCAGAGGTTCAAACGGAACCCCTTGAAGAACTTTAAGAACTAAATTTAAACTCCATGGCGGAGCAGCAGGTTTAAACACAGGCTTGATTCTAACTAAAGCCTGACAAAACGCCTGCAACATCCGCCAGACGCTTGTGCAAAAGAATAGACAGAGCAGAAATCTGTCCCTTTAAGGAACTAGCTGACAATCCCTTCTCCAATCCTTCTTGGAGAAAAGATAATATCCTGGGAATCCTGACTTTACTCCATGAGTAACCCTTGGATTCACACCAATGAAGATATTTACACCATATCTTATGATAGATTTTCCTGGTGACAGGCTTTCGAGCCTGAATTAAGGTATTAATGACCGACTCGGAGAAACCACGTTTTGATAAAATCAAGCGTTCAATCTCCAAGCAGTCAGACGCAGAGAAATTAGATTTGGATGGTTGAAAGGACCCTGAAGTAGAAGGTCCTGCCTCAGCGTTAGAGTCCATGGTTGAAGGGATGACATGTCCACCAGATCTGCATACCAAGTCCTGCGTGGCCACGCAGGTGCTATCAAAATCACCGAAGCTCTCTCCTGCTTGATCTTGGCAATCAGACGAGGGAGCAGAGGAAATGGTGGAAACACTTAAGCCAGGTTGAAAGACCAAGGCGCTGCTAGAGCATCTATCAGCGCTGCCTTGGGATCATTGGACCTGGATCCGTAACAAGGAAGCTTGGCGTTCTGACGAGATGCCATGAGATCCAGTTCTGGTTTCCCCCAAAGTTGAATCAACTGTGCAAACACCTCCAGATGGAGTTCCCACTCCTCCGGATGAAAAGTCTATCGACTTAGAAAATCCGCCTCCCAGTTCTCTAATCCTGGGATATGGATAGCTGATAGATGGCAAGAGTGAACCTCTGCCCATAGAATTATTTTTGAAACCTCCAACATTGCTAGGGAACTCCTTGTTCCCCCTTGATGGTTGATATTGTCCGACTGAAATCTGATGAACCTGACCGCAGCTAGCTGAGGCCAAGCCTGAAGAGCATTGAATATCGCTCTTAGTTCCAGAATGTTTATCAGAAGGAGTGTCTCCTCCGGAGTCCACAAGCCCTTAGCTTTCACGAAGAAGCTTTGAAGTCCAGAAGATATCCCTGGGACACAATCAGCCAATCAGATTGAGCTTGCATTCTATTGGCTGTTCCAATCAGCCAATAGAATGCGAGCTCAATCTGATTGGCTGATCGTATCAGCCAATCGGATTGAACTTGATTCTGATTGGCTGATTCCATCAGCCAATCAGAATTTTCCTACCTTAATTCCGATTGGCTGATAGAATCCTATCAGCCAATCGGAATTCGAGGGACGCCATCTTGGATGACGTCCCTTAAAGGAACCTTCATTCGTCGTCTAGTCGTCGGAAGAAGAGGATGGATCCGCGGTGGAGGTCTTCAAGATGGAGCCGGTCGTCATCGGATGGAAGAACATAGAAGATGCCTCCTGGATGAAGATGTTTGCCGGTCCAGATGTCCTCTTCTGCCCGCTTGGATCAAGACTTCAGCCGGAGGATGGATGTCTTCAGCACCCGCTTGGGCTTGGATCAAGACATCGGAGCCTGGACGGATCTCTGATACCCGGCGAGGTGAAGATAAGGTAGGAAGATCTTCAGGGGCTTAGTGTTATTTAAGGGGGGTTTGGGTTAGATTAGTGGTATGTGGGTGGTGGGTTGTAATGTTGGGGGGGTATTGTATGTTTTTTTTCAGGCAAAAGAGCTGAATTCTTTGGGGCATGCCCTGCAAATGGCCCTTTTAAGGTCTGGTAAGGTAAAAGAGCTTTTCTATTTTAATTTTAGAATAGGGTAGGGCATTTTTTTATTTTGGGGGGCTTTGTTATTTTATTAGGGGGCTTAGAGTAGGTGTAATTAGTTTAAAATTATTGTAATATTTTTCTAATGTTTGTAAATATTTTTTTTATTTTTTGTAACTTAGTTCTTTTTTATTTTTTGTACTTTAGTTAGTTTATTTAATTGTATTTAATTGTAGGTATTTTATTTAATTAATTTATTGATAGTGTAGTGTTAGGTTTAATTGTATTTATTTGTAGGTATTGTATTTAATTAATGTATTGATAGTGTAGTGTTAGGTTTAATTGTAACTTAGGTTAGGATTTATTTTACAGGTAATTTTGTAATTATTTTAACTAGGTAACTATTAAATAGTTATTAACTATTTAATAGCTATTGTACCTGGTTAAAATGATTACAAAGTTGCCTGTAAAATAAATATTAATCCTAAAATAGCTACAATATAATTATAATGTATATTGTAGCTATATTAGGGTTTATTTTACAGGTAAGTATTTAGCTTTAAATAGGAATAATTTATTTAATAAGAGTTAATTTATTTTGTTAGATTTAAATTATATTTAAGTTAGGGGGGTGTTAGTGTTAGGGTTAGACTTAGCTTTAGGGGTTAATACATTTATTATAGTAGCGGTGTGGTCCGGTCGGCAGATTAGGGGTTAATAATTGTAGGTAGGTGGAGGCGACGTTGGGGGGGCGGCAGATTAGGGGTTAATAAATATAATATAGGGGTCGGCTGTGTTAGGGGCAGCAGATTAGGGGTACATAAGTATAACGTACGTTGCGGCGGTGTACGGAGCAGCAGATTAGGGGTTTAAAAAAATATGCAGGTGTCAGCGATAGCGGGGGCGGCAGATTAGGGGTTAATAAATATTATGTAGGTGTCGGCTGTGTCAGAGGCAGCAGATTAGGGGTACATAGTGATAATGTAGGTGGCGGCGGTGTGCGGTCAGCAGATTAGGGGTTAAAAAATTTTAATAGAGTGGCGGCGATGTGGGGGGGCCTCGGTTTAGGGGTACATAGGTAGTTTATGGGTGTTAGTGTACTTTAGAGCACAGTAGTTAAGAGCTTTATGAACCGGCGTTAGCCCAGAAAGCTCTTAACTCCTGTTTTTTTTCTGCGGCTGGAGTTTTGTCATTAGATTTCTAACGCTCACTTCAGCCAAGACTCTAAATACCGGCGTTAGAAAGATCCCATTGAAAAGATAGGATACGCAATTGGCATAGGGGGATCTGCGGTATGGAAAAGTCATGGCTGCAAAGTGAGCGTTAGATCCTTTAATGACTGACTCCAAATACCAGCGGTAGCCCAAAACCAGCGTTAGGAGCCTCTAACACTGGTTTTGACGGCTAACGCCAAACTCTAAATCTAGCCGTTAGAATTTGAAGTAATGTCAGCTGACCAGGATTTAAGCCATAGCGCCCTACGCGCCTGAATAGCAAAACCTGATTTCTTAGCCGTTAGTTTGGTTAAATAAACAATGGCGTCAGAAACAAATGAATTGACTAGCTTAAGAGCTTTAAGCTTGTCAAGGATATCATCCAATGGGGTTTCTACCTGTAGAGCCTCTTCTAGAGACTCAAACCAGAAGGCCGCAGCAGCAGTGACAGGGCAATGCATGCAAGGGGCTGGAGAATAAAACCTTGATGAATAAAAATTTTCTTAAGGTAACCCTCTAATTTTTTGTCCATTGGATCTAGAAAAGCACAACTGTCCTCAACAGGGATAGTTGTACGCTTCGCTAGAGTAGAGACCGCTCCCTCCACCTTAGGGACCGTTTGCCACAAGTCCCGTGTAGCGGCATCTATGGGAAACATCTTTTTAAAAACAGGATGGGGAGAGAACGGTACACCTGGTCTATCCCATTCCTTAGTAATAATTTCTGAAAACCTCTTAGGTATTGGAAAAACATCAGTGTAAACAGGCACTGCGTAGTATTTATCTAATTTACACAATTTCTCTGGGACTACAATGGAGTCACAGTCATCCAGAGTTGCTAAAACCTCCCTGAGCAACATGCGGAGGTTTTCAAGCTTAAATTTAAATGTAGACATTGCATTTGGTACACATTCTAAGAGGGGGTTCCACAATGGCTTCTAAACATAATGAACAAGGAGTTTTCTCTATGTCAGACATGTTTAACAGACTAGTAATGAGACCAGCAAGCTTTGAAAACACTTTAATTAATGTGAAAAAGCAGAATATAAAAAAACGGTACTGTGCCTTTAAGGGAAAAAAACAAACACAAAAACTGCAAAACAGTGAAAAAAGCAGTTAACTCTATGAAATTTTTACAGTGTATATAATAGACTAAAATAGCATTGCACCCACTTGCAAATGGATGATTAACCCCTCAGGTTAAAAAACGAAGCAAAAAAACGGTAAAAACCATTAAAACAGTCACAAGCAAACTGCCACAGCTCTACTGTGGCTCCTACCTTCCCATAAAACGACTTTTGTAGGCACAAAAACCTTTTACAGAGGCCCAATATGTCAGGGGACTCCTTCAGGGAAGCTGGATGTCTCAGAATGTAAAAACAACTGCGCAATTAGAGCGCGAGAATAGGCCCCTCCCACCATTCACTCAAAGTCAGAGGGCCTTAAAAAACTATTCCTAGGAGTAAAATAACAGCCATGTGGAAAACTAGGCCCCAAACAAAGATTTATCACCTCGGTAAAAAACGTTCTTTATATATATGCAAACGTTTTACATACTAAGCCATAATAGAAAATAATATGAAAATTACCCTTTATTGCAAGCATGATGCCAGTCGTTTATTAAATTACTGCAATCAGGCTTACCTTAACTATATCAGGCACTGTCAGCATTTTCTAATTCTTATCATCCTCTAGAAATAATATACTGAACATACCTCAGGGCAGTTAATTCTGCAGGCCGTTCTCCCAGCTGAAGTTTCCTCATACTCTTCAGTTATGTGTGAGAACAGCAGTGGACCTTAGTTACAACCTGCTAAGATCATCAAAAACCTCAGGCAAATTCTTCTTCTAATTTCTGCCTGAGGTAAAAAACAGTACAACACCGGCACCGTTTAAAAATAACAAACTTTTGATTGAAGATAAACTACACTAATTCACCACATCTCTCTAGCTACTTCCCTTGTCGAGAACTGCAAGAGAATTACTGGAGGTGGCAGTTAGGGGAGGAGCTATATAGACAGCTCTGCTGTGGGTGATCCTCTTGCAGCTTCCTGTTGGGAAGGAGAATATCCCACAAGTAATGGATGAATCCGTGGACTGGATACGCCTTACAAGAGAAATACAAACAACCTCCCCAACAGTAAAACCCACCACCACACAACCAACCCCCAAAATAAAATACTATCTAAAAAAAACCTAAGCTCCCCATTGCCCTGAAAAAGGCATTTGGATGGGCATTGCCCTTAAAAGGGCAGTTAGCTCTTTTGCAAGCCCAAACACCTAATCTAAAAAATAAACCCACCCAATACACCCTTAAAAAAACCTAACACTAACTCCCTCAAGATCGACTTACTGCGAGACGTCTTCATCCAAGCTGGGCGAAGTGGTCCTCCAGACGGGCAGAATTCAATTCCCCCCCAACATTAAAACCCACCACCCACACAACCAACCCTACTCTAAAACCCACCCAATCCCCCCTTAAAAAAACCTAACACTAACCCCCTGAAGATCACCTTACCAGGAGACGTCTTCACCCAACCGGGCCAAAGTCTTCGCCAAAGTCCTCAACAAAGCCGGGAGAAGTCTTCATCCAAGACAGGCAGAAGTGGTCCTCCAGATGGGCAGAAGTGGTCCTCCAGATGGGCAGAAGTCTTCATCCAGACGGCATCTTCTATCTTCATCCATCCGGCGTGGAGCGGCTCCATCTTCAAGACATCCGATGCGGAGCATCCTCTTCTTCTGACGACTAAAACAGAATGAAGGTACCTTTAAGTGACATCATTCAAGATGGCGTCCCTTAGATTCTGATTGGCTGATAGAATTCAGCCAATCGGAATTAAGGTAGAAAAAATCCTATTGGCTGATGCAATCAGCCAATAGGATTGAAGTTCAATCCTATTGGCTGATCCAATCAGCCAATAGGATTGAGCTTGCATTCTATTGGCTGTTCCAATCAGCGGTTTAGGGGTTAATATGTTTATTATAGTGGCGGCGACGTTGGGGGCGGCAGATTAGGGGTTAATAAGTGTAGGTAGGTGGCGGTGACATTGGGGGCGGCAGATTAGGGGTTAATAAATATAATGTAGGTGTTGGCAATGTTGGGGGCAGCAGATTAGGGGTTTATAAGTATAATGTAGGTTGCGGCGGTGTCCGGAGCGGCAGATTAGGGATTAATAATTATAATTTAGGTGTTGCGATGTTGGGGGCGGCAGATTAGGGGTTAATAAATTAAAGATTAGGAGTGTTAAGACTCGGGGTTCATGTTAGGGTGTTAGGTGTAAACATAAATTTTATTTCACCATAGGAATCAATGGGGCTGCATTAAGGAGTTTTACGCTGCTTTTTGCAGGTGTTAGACTTTTTTTCAGCCAGCTCTCTCCATTGATCCCTATGGGGAAATCGTGCACAAGCACATTACACCAGCTCACCGCTGACTGAAGCAGTGCTGGTATTGGAGTGCGGTAATGAGCAAAATTTGCTCAACGCTCACTTCTAGTCCTTTAACAACGGGTTTCTGAAAACTTGTAATACCAGCGCTGTAGGTAAGTGAGCAGTGAGGGAAAACTGCTCTTTAGCACCGCACAGCCTCTAATGCAAAACTCGTAATCTGGGCCTTAGTGCTTAGGTCTCTTTAACACAGGTCCCCCTTATGCAGGATACTCACAAAGCTGTAGCACTTATATCAAAATGTAATTATAGCAGGCTGGGTCCTCACAAGCTCCCCATCTAGCTCACCTCAAGTCACCAATGTATCCAGAATAATTTGAATGTTATTAAAATTTAAATCCCCCAGTGATCATAAATTACTATACAGGATTATAATGTAGCTTTCCCAAGCTAATTTTGAATTTATTTAATAAAAATGTGTAATATACAATAAAAACGAAAGTTTCACAAGAATAACTTATTTCTTTAAGAAGCAAAGTATCTTCTTCTTAGCAACCAGCTAAGACTGAGCTTGGTGCAGACAGACACCTTTTTGGGAGGAGTTTGGCATGCAAATTTCTTTAACTATTTTGCTTCCTGTGTTGTGAAAGGGGTTAAATACAAAGTAAGGGACAACACATTGCATTGTAGCCCTCCTTGGCAGCTGATTTTACACCCATATGAGATAATGCTCTGTGTGAGAAGATTTATAGGGGTGGCCTATTTAAAAAAGACAGAGATATTGGCAAGTTTGTGATTGTATTTTGGACAACATAATCTAAATTTAGTGAACCAAGACCATTGATTATTTTTTCATCAATGAAAAGTTCATTCCAACAGGCCCATTTATCAAGCTCCGTATGGAGCTTGAAGGGCCGTGTTTCTGGCGAGTCTTCAGACTCGCCAGAAACACAACTTATGAAGCAGCGGTCAAAAGACCGCTGCTCCATAACCCTGTCCGCCTGCTCTGAACAGGCGGACAGGAATCGCCAGACATCAACCCGATCGAATACGATCGGGTTGATTGACAGCTCCCTGCTGGCGGCCGATTGGCCGCGAGTCAGCAGGGGGCGGCGTTGCACCAGCAGCTCTTGTGAGCTGCTGGTGCAATGTTAAATGCGGAGAGCGTATTGCTCTCCGCATTTAGCGAGGTCTTGCGGACCTGATCCGCAGTGTCGGATCAGGTCCGCAAGACCTTTGATAAATGGGCCTGCAAGTCTCACTTATTATGAATCTGCTCTCACCCAAGGTAATCCTGAAAATCTGGCATGTTAGGGAGGCTTAGGACAGGTTTGAAAATCATTGGGCTAGAAGGACTAACGCCCTGTCCCCCAAGTATTTTGAGCTGTAATTTTTAAAACGATACACAATGCATTAAAGGGACATTAAACCCAAAATATTTCTTTCATGATTCAGATAAAGAATACAATTTTAAACAGCATCCCAATTTACTTCTATTATCTAATTTGCTTCATTCTTCAGATATCCTTTGTTGAAGAAAAAGCTATGCACATGGTGAGCCAATCACGAGGAATCTATGTGTAGCCACCAATCAGCAGCTACTGAGCCTATCTAGATATGCTTTTCAGCACAGGATATTAAGAGAATTAAGCAAATTAGATAATAGAAGTAAATTAGAAAGTTATTTAACATTACATGATCTTTCTGAATCATGAAAAAAAAAATTTGGGTTTCATGTCCCTTTAATGTGCCACTGAGATCATTCTGTTTGTGCCATTTTACCTGAAACATGCCACACAGTCACTGCTTCAGCAGAACAGTTTGTTTGTATCTGTTCCTAAATGAGCACAGTAATGTAGATATGAGAAACATAATAAAGCTAGGCCTCGCTACTGGGGAAACCGTGTTTTCCACATAGGCCTCAACCGGTACATGTGGTGTTGCCGGAGGGAGACTGGAAGCCTGAGGCCTAGCCTGAGGGCCAGTAGTTTGGAGACAGGCTGATTGTTCATCCGGCCTAGCCATTGCAACTGATGCATAGACTGAATCATCTCCTTCGACCCCCTCACTTGCTGCATGTATATCAAACCTGCTAACTGTGTGACTCATAATGTTTGTCTGTGTTCTACTAGTACTAGGCCTAGTCTCAGTAGTGTACTGCGTAGGTGGAATTATGTAATCTAGCTCTTCAATGTCATCCTGTGTACTTATCTGTTTTTTCTGTTTTCCAGATCCAGGTTTTTTCAAACACCAACTCGTGGAAGCGCTGTGGAGGGAGCTTTGATCGTCTGGATCGCTGCATTTTTCACAGAAATTAAGAATTACCCTGAACAATAACAGAAATAACTCATCTGCACCGGATTCCAGGAAGAAGAGGGCCAGGAAGCTGATGATCCCCACTTTTAAGGTGAGTAGTGGGCCCCTCCCTTGCATGTAACATTGTTGCAACTAACCTCCCTAGCCAGCCCTCTTCTCCTATCTCTCCCTACGGCTTTAACCCTTAGCTTTGCTCCAGGCCCAATTGTGCCCTACACTGCCTTTTTGTGCAATATATTTAAAATAGTATTAAATTTTTTTAAACTTTATTTTGCATGTAGAGCCTTTTGACAAAGCCACAAAAACGTCAAAACATGCTAAGGGAATGGGAGTAGGCTAATGGGAGCTGAATTTTAATAACATGCAAGTGTTTGGTGGTTTAAATATCATTACAATATTCATACTTGGATTTTTTTCAAGTAATTATACCATAAAGGCTGATATACTATATTATATGAAGTATTTGGTGGTAAATCCTCTATAACATAAATGGGATCATTTAAACTTTACTTTCAAATGTTGATATCTCAAGGATTACTTTAGGTCGAGTGAGAGTAGACTGTATAATTATTTTAAACGATACCCTAGTTTAATACACAACAATGTGTACTACTAATTTATTTGGATGTAATCCATGCAAATAATACAGATTAGTAATTCTTTACTAAAATAATAATATGGACTAAGCAAATAAAATCTGGAATATTTAAATAAGCAGTACTGTATTCACAACAATTGCTGCACTTCTAACAGGTTGGATACATCTTTTGGAATAGCACTAATTTGACCAGAATTATTACTGGAGTAGCGCTTGTAACACTTTATTTTCTTTTACATATAACAGCATTTGTTTACCTAGAAAATAATACAGATTAGCTCTTTAACAGTATACATTATAATTGATGAGCAGCAATTGAAGCATATAATCATTAACCTGAAAGTTGCAAATAGGAACATCAGCAATTATGGTAAAATAAGAATAACTAGCTCACAGATAATTTGTCATTTGGCTGATGTGTGATAACTTTAAAGGCACACACGCTAAATATTCATTGACTATTTATATTAACAGTAATGCTTGAGAGACAAGTGCTACAAATTATTCTCTAGGATAATAAACTGTTATAGAAGTGAATTTAGCGTTATCAACATCATTTTCAGGGGGTATAATTACCATTTAGATACCGGTACATTTATTATAGGTCAGTCTTAACGTATCAATCAGAAAATCAATCCAACAATATCAAATTGAAATAATTGTATTATTGTTATGTAAATTGCATATGACATTGCATATGAAAGTAATAAGCCCCTATTCAGTCGTGCATGATGATTTTAATTTATGTACCAATTTTTAGTGTTATGTTTCTAAAACAACAACCCTCTAAAATACATGTATGGGAAAAATCATGGTATTCTCTGTTCGCGATAAGTCAATGTAGATGATTGAGCTTCTGAAAGAGCATATGTATAGCTAAGGCATAATTTTGTTAGTGCCTCTTATTTAATAACACAGCCTGACATATCTTAGGGCCCGATGATCTAAAGCTCTCCGCTCAGACGAGATCATCTAAAATGTCTCATCATTATAACGAGGCCACTCAAAAAATTTTAAAAACAAAGATGTTATGCCGAGACCTGTTTTTTATTGCTATGTAGTGTTCTTTATATTACAACAGGTCTAAAAAAATCCCAAAGGTTTTATGTGATTTCTCTCCATGCTGGCTAGGTTTTGATCATGAAGCCGTTAGTCATTCAATCAATTCTTTTAAGAGAGATTCTTGTGTGTGTGTTACCACTTTATTGATAAAAATGTAACACCATCGAGAGAAATTAAACAATATCTTTGGGATTTTTTTTTTACTTTATATTGTGATATAGGAGTAGGGTGACCATATTGCCGCTTTAAAAAGGGAGACCTATGAAAAATACATATGTCAGGGTTCTTATACAACATATTTATTTTTAACAGCCATGAAAAGAGCCCTGACATATGTATTTTTCATATTGGTCCCTTTTTAAATGGCAATATGGTCACCCTATATAGGAGTCTCTCACATACAGAACCCTGCATAACAAAATAAACATATCTCAATGTAAAATGTGTGTTTCAAAAGCAGGAATGTAAAGCTTAGGAGCCAGTCCATTATTTTTTCAGAACCTGGGTGACACTTGCTTATTGGTAGCTAAATGTAGTCACCAATAAGCAAGTGCTATCCAGGGCTCTGAACCTAAAATTGTCTGGCTCCTAAGTTTTACATTTCTGCTTTTTAAGTAAAGATCGCAAGAGAATGAAGAAACATTGATATTAGGAGTAAATTAGAAAGTTGCTTAAAATTGCATGCTCTATCTGAATCATAAAATAAAAAAAAAAATGGTTTAGTGTCCCTTGATGGATCTGTAGTGTTGGTATAATATTCTGTAACTAATTAGCATGGAGTATTTGCACTAAAATGTCTCTTTAATATTTTTTTTTTACTCTCATAACTACAAAGATTAAAAAGCAGTGACTGTCAGTTCAGCAAACCATACCCCCCCCCATACATAACTGCATTAAAGGGACGTTACACATTTTAGATCATGTAAATTTAGAGTTGAAAAAAAAGTTTGCATTACATTTATAAGTATTTACATGTATATCTCTATATATACAGTATATATGTATAATACTGCAATTAAAAGTATAAGCAGAAAATAGCTGTGCACTCCCCAAAGAGGTATATGAATATAAACATTTTAAAAATATATATAATAACAATAAAGCACTAAATCACAAAACAGTAATAATGAGTCATATTAAAGCAATGTAGAGCTATATGAAAAACAGAATAAACATAGAAAGTATTATCTGTAGTTTCAAAATAAAGAGAGTTTCTTCTTCTTGTAACACGTTTCCACAGGAAGGGCTGGCTGCTTGTAAAAAAAAACAGGTTTCAAGTCAGAGTCCAACAACAGATGAAGTCTATAAGAACAAGCGCATAAAGACACTTCACATGGTGCAATACATTTAATAGACAAACAAGGATACAAATCTTCCCATACAGATGGGTACTCATAATAGCAAATCTCAATCACAATAAGGTAAGGAAAACGCTTTAAAAATGAATATAAAGTTTTTCCTCTATAGCAATATGGCAGTATCCCAAATATTGTTGCTCCATCCACACATTCAGTACACAGAATAATTAGCTCACAGGCTGCTCCAAATAAGAGCAAGGTCAAAAGCGAAAGTAAGAGTGGTTCAATGAACCCTCAAAGTAATGGTATATGCCTCAAAAACTTACGGCGCTAACACCAAATGCCAGGATTCAGTGTTGAGAGTGGGTCGGCATTTCACCTTAATATAAGGTGGGCGTGGCCTAACGTGTTTCACAGACAGAATTAACTTTGTCAGAGATTTCAAAGGACCCACCTTACTCCTCCTATGCCATTATGTACTTCCCTTAATAACTGCACGCCTCCCATTCTACATCACGGTGTTACCAACACCTGCTATATACAAGGGGTAAACATATGGTGCAATAGTGTGTATATGCTACTCCACATACTGACCTACAAAGTAACATAAATCATAATCAGTCTTAATTCACGGATCTCTAATAAGAGTCACAGGTAACAGTTCTATATACTCAATATATAAATACTATATTTAAATATTAGTATAATTAGTATATTAGTATAATTTAAAACTGAATCTAAATAAATAAATCACACTATCTGCATATTTATCATCCATACAATATTTCATTAATTACAATACAAAACGATGATTAAAACCTATTACATATAAAATGGGGAGAAAAAGTGAATATGATATTATTATTAAACCAGTGCAATAACGCTCTTTTTCAACCTATTGTATTCTGATCAGTAATCAAAAATGATGTACAATCTGAATACAAAATGCCCTCAAAACATACCCAAGTGTATTTTGCATATATATATATATATATATATATATATATATATATATATATATATATATGTGTGTACTTAAAAAGGGGGGGACCTAAACCTATAGATAAAATGCATTATAGGAACTAAGATTTGTATACGAGAAATGCTTGAATATCTGCATCCCTATTCATTATCAGGGGATTTCAAGTTTGTAATTGATGAATCCAAAACGTCTCCCTATGTCTTAGCCGAAATAATCTATCCGCTCTTCTTTCATCTAGGGTAATTTGTTCTATTGCTTGGAACCTGAGACTGCTGGCAGTATTATAGTGGAATTTCCTAAAGGGATCCGTAACCCCATGGGAGTCATTCCCCTTTTCAATATTTTTTACATGTTCTAACACCCTCCTCTTAATAGTTCTCTTGGTCCTTCCAATGAACTGTCTCTTACATGAACACTCCAATAGATACACTACATATTAGAATGAAAAATCATAGCATGTTTTATATCTGATTTCCGTCCATTAGAACTAGAGATGATTTGTTTATTGTCTGAATGGATTATAGGGCAAGTGTTACATCATTTCCTGTTGCATCTGAAGAAGCCTTTTGCAGATTTATTCAACCAATTAAATGTCTTATTATTGGCGTTATTCCTAAACTTACTCAGTTCCTAGAACTCCTTAATGTTCTTGTTTTTCCTAAAAACAACCTTTGGCATTGGTTCCAAAGATTTGCCCAGGATAGGATCCTATAGGAGCACATGCAAATGTTTCTTTTTTGCTCTCTTGATTCTCATGGACTCATTTTTGTATTTTGTTAAAAAGATATTTTTCTGCATATTTTTATCTGCCTTTTCTTTTTTACAAGTCAGTGAGATTGATCTGTCTAAGTCCCTGGCTCTATTGTAGTCCTCTTCAATGATATTATAAGAATATCCCTTGGCTCTAAATTTATTCTTTAATTTTGTGCAGTTATTTTTCCATGAGCTAACATTTTCAGCTATTCCCAGTCCCTTCCATTTGTGCATTAATCTCTCATGTGCACTGTATCAAACACCTTTGCAAAATAACATCAACTGATTCCCCTTTATCTATATTTTTACTTACTTCCTCATAGAATCTAATTAAATTAGTTTGACATGATCTATTTCTCATAAAACCAGTCTGATTTAAACTCATAATCTAGTTTACACGAATATGCTCATCAATATAATCCCCTATAATCCCTTCAAATATCTTCCCCACTATTGATGTCAGACGAACTGGTCTATAGCTTTCTGGGTCATTCATCACGGCTTCCCTTTCTGAAGAGTGGAACCACATCACCTTTACACCAATCCTGGGGTACTATGCCTGAGGATAATGAATCTTGAAAATTTAAGAGTAGAGGTTTGTCTATACCAGTGCTAAATTTCTGTAACACCCTTGGTTGTATTCCATCTGGCCCTGAAATTTTATTTACCTTAATATTATCCATTTTTTTCCTGATATGCTCTAAACATAACCCTGTTTAATATGGGCTGGCATATTCTAGTTTGTTACAAAGTATCCTCCATTGGTTCCTCTCTTGTGTATACTGAAGAAAACAACTGGTTTAGTACCTCAGCCTTCTCCCTGTCACTGTTAATCCTGCTACCCACCACACATTTTAATGTACCTATATTGTCCTTCTTAGATTTTTTGCTATTTATGTACTTAAAAAAACCTTTTAGGGTTAGACTTTGAATCCTTTGCAATTAATCTTTCATTTCAGTTTAGACTAATTTGATTGCCATTTGCAAGCTTTTTTACATTCCTTATAAATTTGGTAAGTTGAGTCTGTACTAGTTTCTTTGAATAATTTAAATGCCCTATGTTTTTTCCTAATTTCTCTTAAAACATTTTTATTTAGCCATCTTTGCTTGGATTTTTTATATTTATTTTTATAATCATATGGTATATGTTGATATGTATATACATTTAACAAAGTTTTAAATGTTATCCATTTATTCTCTGTATTTTTATTAGAGAATACTTTGTCCCAGATTATGTTATTTAATGATTTCCTTTGTTGAATCATTGAATTTTGCTTTCTTAAAATTAAAAGCATTAGTTAAACCTTTAAGACACTGCTTATGAAAAGAGATTTCAAATGTGACCATGTTATGATCACTGTTACCCAAATGTTCTTTGACTTCTATGTTGGATATTATATCTGTATTGTTTGATAGCACTAAATCCAATATAGCTTTATACCTGAAAATACGTTATCCCTGACAACATTTAAAATTCTATCCCCTTAGCTGAATTTTAGCCCAGTTTATTTCAGGGTAGTTAAAATATCCTATAATTACAACACTGTTATTAGCAGCCTTACCCATTTGCATTAGTAGTTGAGTTTCCTCCATGTCACTAATGTTGGGAGGCATGTTCCAAGTAATAATATTTAGTATTTTTTCCTCCACTCTTTATTTAAACCCACAGGTTTTTCTTATTGTCACCTGTATCATCATAAATATCTTCCCTTATTGTAGGTTTAAGGTTAGGTTTAAAATACATGCAGGATCAGACCCACATCCCTCTAACAATCTATCAATATGCTCCACAATATACCTAACACAAGCCCCAGGAAGACAGCAAACATTTATATTTAAATGGTCAATATAACAAATTACCCTATCAACCTTCCTAATAATAAAGTCTCCTACCACCAACATCTGCCTCAGGCCCTGATTTGTATGCTCCTCTTCCATGTCTGAAGGACTGTTAACTATAGTATGCTCCTCTTCCATGACTAAAGGACTGTTCACTATACTAGGCAAAACAGCCCTCTCTGACACTGCCACCCCTGAACTGATATCCCAAACATCTTCTCTTAATCTGGCAAATATGTTGGGATGTACCAGCTCAGAACGGGCCTGTCTCTTCTGCTTACCTTTACTTCGCCTAACTGTGACACAGCTACATCCTGGAATCTTCTTATCTAGATCCCCCCCATTCCAACTGCTAGAACCATTAACAACCAGCTCAGTTCTATCCATTTCCTTTTCAAGTGTCCGAATTCCATGCAATGTAGCAATTCTTTCCTCAAGAACTCTAATACGAATTTCTAACAAGACAATATGCTCACACTAGCTACAGACAAA
The DNA here is from genome assembly GCF_027579735.1 of Bombina bombina. Taxonomy (NCBI): domain Eukaryota; kingdom Metazoa; phylum Chordata; class Amphibia; order Anura; family Bombinatoridae; genus Bombina; species Bombina bombina. Next base: position 657,512,286 of record NC_069503.1, on the reverse strand, counting down.
TAATCCCTGAAGTGGCTGCTCCAATAATGCAAACATATGGCAAGCTGTACACTGAATGAGATTCTCACACATTCTTACTAAAAGGTTTAACTTAAAAATATAAAATAATTATATTTCCCCTTGGTTACTCCAAATCCGTGTTTGCCTAATTCCACCTGTTTAGGTAACTTCTTTACTTAAACAGGAAATCTTACTTTAACAGATAATCTATGCAGCTGACCCTCTCAGAGCAGGCTCCAAGAGTTACTGCTTTAAATGTATAGTCTAGGTAGGCCCAAACAGGTGAAAATAATCTCTTCCCTAATTACACACCCAGGAAACAAAAAAGGGGGTTTGAATCAAGCTTAAATAAAAACAGTTATTTTTAAAAATGCAGCCCTTACAGAGCAAACCATTTTAAACTCCCCTTGTTTAGGTAACTCATTTACTTAAATAGGAAATCTTACTTTAACAGATAATCAATGCAGCAGACCTTCTCAGAGCAGGATCCAAAAGTTACTGCTTTAAATCTATAGTCTAAGTAGGCCCAAACAGGTGAAAATAATCTCTCCGATAATTACACACACAGGAAAAAAAGGGGTTTAAAACAAGCTTAAATAAAAAGTTATTTTTAAAAATTCACCCCTTAGAGAGCAAGCAATTGAAACTCTGATGGTTAGTTAACTCCTTTACTTAAACAGAAAATCTTACTTTAACAGATAATCAATGCAGCAGACCCTCTCAGAGCAGGCTCCAAGTGTTACTGCTTTAAATTTAAAGTCTAGGTAGGCCCACACAGGTGAAAATAATAGCTCCCCTAATTATACACAGGAAAAAAAAACAAAACAAAAAAAGGGGGTTTAAACAAGCTTAAATAAAAACAGTTATTTTTAAAAATGTACCCCTTACAGAGCAAACAATTTGAAACTCCCCTTGTTAAGGTAACTTCTTAACTTAAACAGGAAATCTTACTTTAACAGATAATCAATGTAGCAGACCCTCTCAGAGCAGGCTCCAAGAGTTACTGCTTAAAATCTATAGTCTACGTAGGCCCAAACATGTGAAATTAATCCCTTCCCAAATTACACACACAGGAAACAAAAAATGGGGTTTGAAACAAGCTTAAGTAAAAACAGTTATTTTAAAAAATGCACCCCTTACAGAGCAAACAATTTTAAACTCATTTTGTTTAGGTAACTCCTTTACTTAAACAGAAAATCTTACTTTTGACAGATAATCAATGCAGCAGACCCTCTCAGAACAGGCTCCAAGTGTTACTGCTTTAAATTTAAAGTCTAGGTAGGCCCACACAGGTGAAAATAATAGCTCCCCTAATTATACACAGGAAAAAAAACAAAACAAAAAAAGGGGGTTTAAACAAGCTTAAATAAAAACAGTTATTTTTAAAAATGTACCCCTTACAGAGCAAACAATTTTAAACTCCCCTTGTTAAGGTAACTTCTTAACTTAAACAGGAAATCTTACTTTAACAGATAATCAATGTAGCAGACCCTCTCAGAGCAGGCTCCAAGAGTTACTGCTTAAAATCTATAGTCTACGTAGGCCCAAACATGTGAAATTAATCCCTTCCCAAATTACACACACAGGAAACAAAAAATGGGGGTTAAAACAAGCTTAAATAAAAAGTTATTTTTAAAAATGCACCCCTTACAGAGCAAACAATTTTAAATGCCCCTTGTTTAGGTAATTCCTTTACTTAAACAGAAAATCTTACTTTAACAGATAATCAATGCAGCAGACCCTCTTAGAGCAGGCTTCAAGATTTACTGCTTTAAATTTATAGTCTAGGTAGGCCCAAACAGGTAAAAATAATCCCTCCCCTAATTACACACACTGGAAACATAAAAGGGGGTTTGAAACAAGCTTAAATAAAAACAGTTATTTTTAAAAATGCACCCCTTACAGAGCAAACAATTTTAAACTCATGTTGTTTAGGTAACTCCTTTACTTAAACACAAAATCTTACTTTAACAGATAACCAATGCAGCAGACCCTCTCAGAGCAGGCTCCAAGAGTTACTGCTTAAAATGTATAGTCTAAGTAGGCCCAAACAGAAAAAAGGGGTTTAAAACAAGCTTAAATAAAAAGTTATTTTTAAAAATTCACCCCTTAGAGAGCAAACAATTTTAAACTCCTGATCAATGCAGCAGACCCTCTCAAAACAGGCTCCAAGAGTTACTGCTTTAAATTTATAGTCTAGGTAGGCCCAAAACAGGTAAAAACAATCCCACCCCTAATTGTACACACAGGAAACAAAAAAAGGGGGGGTTGAAACAAGCTTAAATAAAACTATTTTAAAAATGCAACCCTTACAGAGCAAACTATTTTAAACTTCCCTTGTTTAGGTAACTCCTTAACTTAAAGAGAAAATCTTACTTTAACAGATAATCAATGCAGCAAACCCTCTCAGAGCAGGCTCCAAGAGTAACTATTTTAAATTTATAGTCTAGGTAGGCTCAAACAGGTGAAAATACTGTTGGAAACACACACATGAAACATAAAAAATGGGGTTTGAAACAAGCTTAAATAAAAACAGTTATTTTAAAAAATACACCCCTTTACAGAGCAAACAGTTACTGGTCTTTATGAATCATAAACAATATTTAACACTATGGGGCCAATTTATCATCAGTCTGTCCTACATGATCCTCTCAGATATCAATGAATGCCACAGCATACGCTGTCTGCATTTATCATTGCACAAGCAGTTCTTGTAAACTGCTTGGGCAATGCTGCCCTCTGAAGATTTGCAGCGTTAATCAGCCCGATTGTATAAGATCAGTTGGATTGAGGTCCACAACCTCAGAGCAGGTGGACCAGTTATGGAGCAGCAGTCTTAAGACCTATGCTTTATATCTGCTGTTTCCGGTGAGCCTGAAGCCTCACGTGGAAACAGGGACATCAAGCTTAATTCGGCACATAAGTGCTGAGCTGTTTCACCTTCATAACAATTATAGTATTATTACCTACAACTTACAACAGTCGGCACATATTAATTAAACTTCATATTAATCCTTCTCCTATTATTATTCTCCTATCTTTCTAAGCAATAATTTGCTATGGAAAAAAATATTTTGCTATGTTAGATGATTAATTTCAATGTCACTTGTATAAGGTGTCCGTTAGTTTTTATTGTTATGGTTCAATTTGAATGCAATCAATGTTGCAGAGAAAACTGCATTCATTTGAGTGCAAAAATGGTAGGCTTGCTGTATTTTTTAATGAAGTGTGTTTTTCTCAGGACAACTAAATACTAAATTAAATGTTATATGGCTTTAATAACGAACAGTAGTTTTACATTAAAACTTCCAAGCAACTATATCCTCAAGTTATATGCCTTTTTATCAATAGCATTTAAGAGCGTTACAGCAGACAGCAGAGTGGACAGAGGTGAAAAGATGATAGACGTTGCTTATTCTTTTAGCATGATCATTCAACAATTGGCACAATTCTAAAGAACAAGGACAAGATCATAGACCATGTAAAGTCTGCTGTGCCGATGATGACAACAATAATGTCCAAAAAGTGTGGAAAAGTAATAGAGAAGATGGAGAAACTTCTCAGAGTGTGGATGCAGGATCAGCCTCAAGTCCCACTTAGCTTAATGCTGATCCAAGAAAAAGCTAAAAGCCTGTATGAAGACTTGAAGAATAAACATAGAGAATCAGAAGGTGCATCTGAAGAATTTGAGGGTGCATCTTTTAATGCCAGTCATGGATGGTTTCATAGATTCAAGGCTAGAGCCAGCTTTCACAACTTAAAAGTAAGTGGAGAGGCAGCGAGTGCAGATACCGTAGCTGCCCAGGAATTTCCTGTAACGCTTCGAGAAATTATTGACGAAGGTGCTTATTTACCTGAGAAGGTTTTTAATGTAGATGAGACAAGCCTGTACTGGATGAGGATGCCAGACCAAAGTTACATCAGTAAGGAGAAAAAGGTGATGCCAGGCTATGAAGCAGCAAAGGACAGGCTAACTCTGTTGTTTGGTGGCAATGCTTCCGGCGATATGAATCTGAAACCTATCTTAGTTTATCATGCAGAGAACCCAAGAGCCCTTAAAAATGTCACCAAGGGCTCTCTTCCTGTTGTATGGAAGAGTAACTCCAAAGCCTGGGTTACACAGGCCATTTTCCAGGACTGTTTTTTCAACCACTTTATCTCAGAAAGAGAGAAATTTTGCATGGAGAAAAATGTCCCATTTAACATTTGTTTGTTGCTTGACAATGCTCTGGGCCACCCCTTATTCATGGATGACTTTCATGCCAATGTCAAAGAAGTGCATCTGCCACCGAATACTACGGCACTCATCCAACCTATAGACCAGGGAGTTATTGCGACTTTCAAGAAATATTATTTCTGTCACACTTTTCGTCAAGCAGTAAAGGCAATGGATAAATCAGCAATAACATTGCGACAATTTTGATAGAACTATAACATCTACAAGGCCATAAAAACATTGACTTTGCTTGGCGTCAGGTTGCAGCTGTCACCATGAATGGGGTTTGAAAGAACCTTTGCCCGCAGTATGATTATGAATCTCATGGATTTGAGAAAGAGGGTGAGGAGTCTAATGAGGTCCTCAGAAACTTAGTGACCCTCAGCGAGAAGCTGGAGCTAGACCTGCAAGAGGATGACTTTATTGAACTCCTTGATGTACAGTATTATTCTTTTTTATGTACTACTTAAACATTAAACATGTTTTCTTTACAGTACAGTTACAATATTGTTTGTTTTATATGTACTACTGTACCTTAAAAATGCTTTCTTTACAGTACAGTATTATTAGTTTTTTTATGTACTACTGCACATTAACAATGTTTTCTTTACAGTATTCTTTGTTTTTTATTTACTACTGTACATTAACAATGTTTTCCTTACAGTATTGTTTTTTTATGTACTACTGGTACTGTAATTTATGTGAAAAGTATTATAAAGTGTTGTTTATAATACTTTTCACATAAATTGCAATACAGTTGGACTTACGAACAAATTGGATTTACGAACATGCTCCCGGAACGGAACTCATTTGTCGGGGACTTACTGTGTGTATATATAATTGGAGCCCTTTGCAGTTAAGTAGATGAAAACATGTAAAAACTTACACCTAGATTATGAGTTTTGCGTTAGAGGCAGTTTATGGTCACTGCTCACTTGCAGACAACGCTGGTATTACGGGTTTTTACAAACCCAGTGTTAGCCACAAAAAAGTTAGCGTTGAGCAAAATTTAGCTCCACATCTCACCTCAATACCAGCGCTGCTTACGTTAGCGGTGAGCTGCTAAAAGATGCTTGTGCACGATTTCACCATAGGAATCAATGGGGGAGAGCCGGCTGAAAAAAATTCTAACACCTGCAAAAAAGCAGCGTAAAGCTTCTAACACAGCCCCATTGATTCCTATGAGGAAATAAAAGTTATGTCTACACCCTAACATGAACCCCGAGTCTAAACACCCGTAATCTTACACTTATTAACCCCTAATCTGCCGCCCCTGACATAGCCGACACCTGCATTATATTATTAACCCCTAATCTGCCGCCCCAACATCGCCGACACCTACATTATATTTATTAACCCCTACTCTGCCACCTCTAATGTTGCCGCCACCGACCTACATTTATTAACCCCTAATCTGCCGCCCCAATGTCGCCTCCACTATAATAAAGTTATTAACCCCTAAACCTAAGTCTAACCCTAACACTCCCTAAATTAAACATAATTTAAATAAATCTAAATAAAATTACTACAATTAACTAAATTATTCCTATTTAAAACTAAATATTTACCTTTAAAATAAACCCTAAGGCCTAGATTTGGAGTTTGGCGGTAGCCGTGAAAACCAGCGTTAGAGGCTCCTAACGCTGGTTTTAGGCTACCTCCGGTATTTGGAGTCACTCAAAAAAGGGTCTAACGCTCACTTTTCAGCCGCGACTTTTCCATACCGCAGATCCCCTTACGTAAATTGCGTATCCTATCTTTTCAATGGGATTTTTCTAACGCCGGTTCATAAAGCTCTTAACTTCTGTACTCTAAAGTACACTAACACCCATAAACTACCTATGTACCCCTAAACCGAGGTCCCCCCACATCGCCGCAACTCGATTAAATTTTTTAACCCCTAATCTGCCGACCGCCACCTACGTTATCCTTGAGTACCCCTAATCTGCTGCCCCTAACACCGCCGACCCCTATATTATATTTATTAACCCCTAATCTGCCCCCCACAACATCGCCGCCAGCTACCTACACTTATTAACCCCTAATCTGCCGACCGCAAAGAGCCGCCAGCTACATTATAGCTATGTACCTCTAATCTGCTGCCCCTAACACCGCCGACCCCTATATTATATTTTTTAACCCCTAACCTGCCCTCCCTAACATCGCCGACACCTAACTTCAATTATTAACCCCTAATCTGCCGACCGAATCTCGCCGCTATTCTAATAAATGTATTAACCCCTAAAGCTAAGTATAACCCTAACACTAACACCCCCCTAAGTTAAATATAATTTTAATCTAACGAAATTAATTAACTTGTATTAAATAAATTATTCCTATTTAAAGCTAAATACTTACCTGTAAAATAAATCCTAATATAGCTACAACATAAATTATAATTATATTATAGCTATTTTAGGATTAATATTTATTTTACAGGTAACTTTGTATTTATTTTAACCAGGTACAATAGCTATTAAATAGTTAAGAACTATTTAATAGCTAAAATAGTTAAAATAATTACAAATTTACCTGTAAAATAAATCCTAACCTAAGTTACAATTAAACCTAACACTACACTATCAATAAATTAATTAAATAAAATACCTACAATTACCTACAATTAAACCTAACACTACACTATCAATAAATAAATTAAATACAATACCTACAAATAACTACAATGAAATAAACTAACTAAAGTACAAAAAATAAAAAAGAACTAAGTTAAAAAAAATAAAAAAATATTTACAAACATAAGAAAAATATTACAACAATTTTAAACTAATTACACCTACTCTAAGCCCCCTAATAAAATAACAAAGCCCCCCAAAATAAAAAAATGCCCTACCCTATTCTAAATTACTAAAGTTCAAAGCTCTTTTACCTTACCAGCCCTGAACAGGGCCCTTTGCGGGGCATGCCCCAAGAAGTTCAGCTCTTTTGCCTGTAAAAAAAAACATACAATACCCCCCCCCAACATTACAACCCACCACCCACTTACCCCTAATCTAACCCAAACCCCCTTAAATAAACCTAACACTAAGCCCCTGAAGATCATCCTACCTTGTCTTCACCTCACCGGGTATCACACCGATCCGTCCTGGCTCAGATATCTTCATCCAACCCAAGCGGGGGCTAGACATCCACTGAAGAAGTCCAGAAGAGGGTCCAAAGTCTTCATCCTATCCGGGAAGAAGAGTAGATCCGGACTGGCAACCATCATCTTCCAAGCGGCATCTTCTATCTTCATCCGATGAGGACCGGCTCCATCCTGAAGACCTCCACCGCGGACACATCTTCATCCGGCGACGTCCAACTGAAGAATGACGGTTCCTTTAAGGGACGTCATCCAAGATGGCATCCCTTGAATTCCGATTGGCTGCCAATAGAATGCGAGCTCAATCTGATTGGCTGATTGGATCAGCCAAGCGGATTGAACTTGATTCTGATTGGCTGATTCCATCAGCCAATCAGAATATTCCTACCTTAATTCCGATTGGCTGATAGAATCCTATCAGCCAATCGGAATTCAAGGGATGCCATCTTGGATGACGTCCCTTAAAGGAACCGTCATTCTTCAGTTGGACGTCGCCGGATGAAGATGTGTCCGCGGTGGAGGTCTTCAGGATGGAGCCGGTCCTCATCGGATGAAGATAGAAGATGCCGCTTGGAAGATGATGGTTGCCGGTCTGGATCTACTCTTCTTCCTGGATAGGATGAAGACTTTGGACCCTCTTCTGGACTTCTTCAGTGGATGTCTAGCCCCCGCTTGGGCTGGATGAAGATATCGGAGCCAGGACGGATCGGTGTGATACCCGGTGAGGTGAAGACAAGGTAGGATGATCTTCAGGGGCTTATTGTTAGGTTTATTTAAGGGGGGTTTGGGTTAGATTAGGGGTATGTGGGTGGTGGGTTGTAATGTTGGGGGGGGTATTGTATGTTTATTTTTACAGGCAAAAGAGCTGAACTTCTTGGGGCATGCCCCGCAAAGGGCCCTGTTCAGGGCTGGTAAGGTAAAAGAGCTTTGAACTTTAGTAATTTAGAATAGGGTAGGGCATTTTTTTATTTTGGGGGGCTTTGTTATTTTATTAGGGGGCTTAGAGTAGGTGTAATTAGTTTAAAATTGTTGTCATATTTTTCTTATGTTTGTAAATATTTTTTTTTTTTGTAACTTAGTTCTTTTTTATTTTTTGTACTTTAGTTAGTTTATTTCATTGTATTTATTTGTAGATATTGTATTTAATTAATGTATTGATAGTGTAGTGTTAGGTTTAATTGTAGGTAATTGTAGATATTTTATTTAATTAATATAATGATAGTGTAGTGTTAGGTTTAATTGTAACTTAGGTAAGGATTTATTTTACAGGTAATTTTGTTATTATTTTAATTAGTTAACTATTAAATAGTTCTTAACTATTTAATAGCTATTGTACCTGGTTAAAATAATTACAAAGTTACCTGTAAAATAAATATTAATCCTAAAATAGCTATAATATAATTATAATTTATAGTGTAGCTATATTAGGATTTATTTTACAGGTAAGTATTTAGCTTTAAATAGGAATAATTTATTTAATAAGAGATAATTAATTTCGTTAGATGTAAATTATATTTAACTTAGGGGGGTGTTAGTGTTAGGGTTAGTCTTAGCTTTAGGGGTTAATACATTTATTAGAATAGCGGTGAGCTCCAGTCGGCAGATTAGGGGTTAATAATTGAAGTTAGGTGTCGGCGATGTTAGGGAGGGCAGATTAGGGGTTAATACTATTTATTATAGGGTTAGTAAGGCGGATTAGGGGTTAATAACTTTATTATAGTAGCGCTCTCGTCTGCTCGGCAGATTAGGGGTTAATAAGTGTAGGCAGGTGGAGGCGACATTGTGGGGGGCAGATTAGGGGTTAATAAATATAATATAGGGGTCGGCGATGTTAGGGCAGCAGATTAGGGGTACATAGGGATAATGTAAGTAGCGGCGGTTTACGGAGCGGCAGATTAGGGGTTAATAATAATATGCAGGTGTCAGCGATAGCGGGGGCGGCAGATTAGGGGTTAATAAGTGTAAGGCTAGGGGTGTTTAGACTCGGGGTACATGTTAGAGTATTAGGTGCAGACGTAGGAAGTGTTTCCGCATAGCAAACAATGGGGCTGCGTTAGGAGCTGAACGCGGCTTTTTTGCAGGTGTTAGGTTTTTTTTCAGCTCAAACAGCCCCATTATTTTCTATGGGGGAATCATGCACGAGCACGTTTTTGAGGCTGGCCGCGTACGTAAGCAACTCTGGTATCGAGAGTTGAAGCTGCGTTAAATATGCTCTACGCTCCTTTTTTGGAGCCTAACGCAGCCTTTATGTGGACTCTCAATACCAGAGTTATTTTTATGGTGCGGCCAGAAAAAAGCCGGCGTTAGCTTTTCGGGTCGTTACCGACAAAACTCTAAATCTAGCCGTTTGTTAGCTACAATATAACTAATAGTTACATTGTAGCTAGCTTAGGGTTTATTTTTATTTTACAGGCAACTTTGTATTTATTTTTTGTTATTTTTTTTAAAGTAATATTTTATTGAGGTCGAAAGTTTGAGAATAACAAGATAATGATCAAACATTCAATGAGAAATTGACAATACAAATAATCACGGTACATAGCATAATGATATAAACAATACGTGAAAGTATATAGCTTAAAAATAGTAAACAACAGACGGCCTCAACATTTTCAATAATATTGTAGGGTGTCATATGTCTGAGGAGAAGAAAAGCAAATAACAAAACCAATAGCATGCTTGATGTATAGCGATGATTGATACTCTTGATGATCTAAACCAGGGGTGACCAGGAGTGAGAAGGGGAGGGAAGGAGATGGAGGGGAAAGGGTGGGATGGGAAAGGAGAAGAGGAGGGGAAGAAAGGAGAGAAAAAAAAAAACCAGGAAGGGGAGGAGGGGGGAAGGGAAGCCTCATATTCCTTAAGGCTTCCAGAGTGGTAACACAGGGTTAACTAATAATTAGTTATGTTTGAGACAGACATTAATTATTCTGGTCTTATGGAAAGTTGGGTACTGTCTTAGGAATCTCTCGGAGGATTTGATAGTTGTCTCCAGGAGTCCCAAATCTGAGAGTGTAGGGCTACCTTATTCTGTTGAGTGAATATTGGGCATTCCATTTGCTCAAAGTAGGACATCTTGACTACATCCACCCATCTCGGGGCTGCCTTCTGTTTCCAGAGTCTAGCAACTGCTAGCTTTGCAGCCGAAAGTAAGTATATGCTCAGGAAAATGGTGGAGATGGAATGGGACATAATATCTATATGGAATAACAAGGTTTGAGGGGAGTTGCCAATCAAAGGGTCAAGAGCTAAGCACTTGTTTAGGATTGTGGCCCAGAAAGGTTGTAATGTTGGGCATTCCCACCATATGTGGGCTGGCGATCCCACCATCCCACACTCCCTCCAGCACAGCGGGGAATTGGAGTGGGAAATTTTAAATAGCCTAAGCGGAGTTAGATGCCATTGGGCGCAAATTTTAATGTAGAGCTCCAAGAGGGTCACACAATGAAGCGCTTGTTTGGTTTGAGTGGCAGCTTTTGCCCAGTCTGCTTGGTCAGCATGGAATTTTAAGTCTCTTTCCCAGGCTATAATATAGGCTGACTTGAGATATGTAGGGGAGTTCAGCATGTCCCTATAAGAGATCGAGAGCGCCCCTGGAATTTTGACTTTGCATAGCCATCTCTTTTCCCATTCAGTAGCTTGTTGGAGGGGGCAGTCGAGAAATCCCCAGGACTTCAAAAGACTACGGAGCCTCCAGACTTCAAAGAGTAAGAGGGGAGGTCGATGATAAGCCGAGATAAAATGGGAAGTCAGCTACGCAAGTAATACCACACTCTTGCCAGAGTTGTGGATGTGAGTCTCTGAGGGCCAAAAGGAGTCCCGATAGGGAATGTATGGGAGAGGGATGTGGAGCAATTTGCTTTAACAAGCGTAACCTATCCCAAAAACGTAAAGAATGTGTAATGATAGTGTTGTGTATGTTATACATAGATCTGACATGTTTGGGGACCCAGATGAGATCTGGAAGTGATAAAGACTTAGGTAAGGTAGCTTGTTCCAGTGTTCGCCAGCCACAAGTGGTGGAGGTGACGTTCCAAGTGAGGATGTGCGCTAAGCGTGAAGCTTCATGGTAAGTAGTAATATTGGGGGTGCCAGCACCACCGCTACAAACCGGCTGCTGCATAATGCGAGTAGCTACTCTGGGGTGTTTATTTCTCCAAATAAACTTATTGCATATCTGTTGAAATTTACCAATGAGGGATTTGGGTATCGGGATAGGGAGTGAACGGAAAAGATAGGTCAGCTTAGGTAATAGTATCATCTTGAACGCCGCTACCCGGCCCAACCATGAGATACAAGGTACGCTCCATGTATTTGCGCTCTTCTGGAATTGTTGCAACAATGGATAAAAATTCGATTCGATAATGGTATATATGTTAGAGGAGAGATAGACTCCTAGATGCTTGATTTTCTGCTTGGACCAGTTGAATGGATATGACGCTTTTAAAGAATCAAGTACTTTGTCTTCCAGATTAACAGCATAAGCGTCAGTTTTGTTAAGGTTCAGCTTATAATGGGTGAGACGCCCAAAATGGTCTAGTAGCTTAAATAGGGTAGGGAGAGACCGAACAGGATCACTGAGAAAAATAGTTAGGTCATCTGCAAAGAGTGCAGTTTTATGCATAGTTCCCTCAATCTCAACACCTCCTATCTCCGGGTTGCTCCTGATGGCCTCCGCGAGCGGCTCCATAATCAAAGCAAATATGAGCGGAGATAGAGGACACCCTTGTCAGGTCCCATTAGTTATTCGAAAAGTCGAAGAACGAAAACCTAGGCCTTTAACTGATGCTGAGGGGGCCGAGTACAGTGACCTAAAACAAGAGATGAAGCTGGAGGGGAAACCGAAGTAACTGAGGACCTCAAACAGGTATGACCAATTCACCCTGTCAAAGGCTTTTTCGGCATCTAGTGCCAGCACTGTGCAGGGGATAAGTCTCCGTTTGGTCTCGAAGAAGATATTGAGCAACCTACGAGTATTGTCCGGTCCCTCCCTGCCCGGGGTGAAACCAACCTGGTCTCCGTTGATAAGTGTCGTAAGAACCTTATTAAGTCTAATAGCCATAACCTTAGCCAGGATTTTGACATCGGTATTAATTAATGAGATAGGGCGGAAATTTTCACACCTATCTGGGGCCTTTCCTGGCTTTGGAATTGCCACTATAACTGCTTCAAGCATTTCTGGAGGGAGAGAGCTAGTTTGTCTGGTAAGCGAGCATATTCTGGTAAGTAGGGGGGAAAGCTGTGTGGAAAAGGTTTTATAGAACAGGGCACTATACCCATCTGGGCCTGGTGATTTATTAGGTTTCAAAGATTTAATTGTCGAAGCCACTTCTTCGATAGTAAATGGAGAATCTAGCATCTTTTTTTGAGGTTCAGATAGAACTGGTAGGGACAAGGATTTCAAAAAATCCTGAATATGGTGAGAAGACGGGGCAGGGGTTTCTGCAGAATTTTGTAAGTTATATAAAGAGGAATAATAGTGTGCAAAAGCATTTCCAATATCCATTGGGAGGCGAACAATGCCCTTTGGTGTTACTAAGTGGGGAATTCGAGCTTCCGCGGTGCGTTGCCTAAGCTTATTGGCTAAAAGTCAATCTGCTTTGTTTCCCTTGGCCTAGAAAGTTTGCTGAAACCGGTGGACCTGTGTCTGATATCGCTTAAGTTCTATGGCCTCTATTTTCAGTTTGGTGTCCTCTATTTGCAGGAGGGTTTTTGTATCTAAGGAAATCATGTGAGAGGTGGTTAGTGAGCGGAGGTTTGAGTGTAATTTGGACAGAGATTCCCCTAGTTGCTTGTTATAGTCTGCTTTCAATTTAAAGAACAATCCTCTGGTAAAAGCCTTGAGCATGTTCCATGGACAGAAATCACTCACAGAACCATTATCATTCATCTGGAGAAACTCGTCAATGTTTCTTTGGAGGTATAGAATCTGTTCTGGAGTAGAAAGTAAGTGCTCCGGAAGTCTCCAGGAGGACCTAAAAGACATGCAGATTGGGGCTTTTAAGGAAAACTGAACCGGGGAATGGTCGGACCAGGGGTACCCTGGCATAGAGACCCACTGAACAAGGTCAAGAAGCCCGGGCTTGCAGTAAACCTGGTCGATTCTGGTATATGTATTGTGTACCGTGGAATAGTAGGAGTAATCTCTAGAGGTGGGATGATGGGACCGCCATATGTCAAACAGGTTATATTGTGCAAGAAGGCTGTTAAATTGTCTAGCAGAATGTGAGGTTTGGGGGTCGCATGGTTTAGATTTAGGAGAGCGTCTATCTAATGTGGTGTCAGTAATCATGTTGAAGTCACCTGCGAGAAGAAGGTTTTGGGACCTCTTGGAGGCTAAAAGTCTTAGGAATTTCCTGAGCATTTTGATTTGGTCCGAGTTGGGGGCGTAGTAACAAGCCAAGGTGTATGGAATGTTATCCAGTTTACAGTTCAGAATTAGGTACCTGCCTTGATGGTCTATATGAGAGCTAATTTTTTCATATAGCACTGACTTGTGAATCATGATTGCCACGCCTCGTGACTTGGAGTTGAAAGAGGCTGTTTCAACTACTGGAAAGTGTTTACAGTGTAAAGGTATAGGTGTTCCTTGAACCCAATGGGTTTCTTGTAAAAAAGCCACTTTAGACTTGGTATGATAAAGATAATTTTAACAGTCTGCTTATTTTGTTCGGGGTATTGAGACCCCTTACATTCTGGGAGGTACATGTGAAGGACATCTTGTAATACTAGCTGGTACAGGAGGAGAAGAGGGGGGAAAAAATGGGGGGGGTAGGGGGGAAAGAGGAAAGAGGGGGGGAGTGGGGTAGAGAAGTGGGAGGGAGGGGTTGGGGAGAGGGAGTAAGTAAGGAATGAGATACTGTACAGTTGTAGTGCGGGTCACCTGGTATACAGAAACAGTAGAAAAAACAAAAAACAAACAAACTCAATAACAGTTATGATACTTATATTCTATAGGTTGCGGTATAAACGAGAAAGACCGCTCAGGTAAACTCCCTTCAGGGGGGGGTATTTTAAAAATTGAAGGATAGGGAAAGGGTGAAGGTGAGGGGGGATGGAGGTATAGAAGATGGACTGTGATAGTTAATTAAATTGCTGCGTGGGAGTAGAAGAGTAACAGGAAGAAGGCAGCAAGGGGGGGGGGTTACTTCTAACGAGAGAGAGAAATATAGGTCGAGACGGCCATGACGCCTGCCTCATGTATAGATGTTTAGAGGGTTAGATGTCAGTGTATCCACTATTTAGTAGGGAGAAAAGGCGAATAGGGAGCGTTGTTAGTAGTTTCTGGCTAAAGGTGTGTGGTACAGTATAGGAGGAGGGGACATAGGTAGATAAGCCAGCAATGGTAACAATATCAATTAGAAATGCAACAATAGAAACATAAAATCCAACAGCAAACAACTTACCTACTAAATAATAAGTATTGCAAACTCCATATGAGGTCAACATAAAGAAATGTACACCTAAGACTGAGGAGAACTATCTATCAAGACAATTACCTGGGGGTAAATGCACCATTGGAATATTTTAATCTAGGGACTAAGGAAGAAGAGTTACTTGGTTAAAAGGGGCACAATGCAGTACTATAAAGCCAGATCTAGATAGGATGGACCCCTCTTATAATTTCAGTGAACGGACGTCTCCGTCCACTGTAACGGATGTCCAAGCATGCTTTGTGAGTATGAGATCTTCTATGGGCAATGAGCTTTATATAGTGTACAGGAGAGCCTAGTTGTAGACTAGAGTGGAGCTCAAAGCAGGTGCCGGGAGGTGTAACTCTGAGTGCGCAGATGTCTTATCGTAAAACCTACAAGGGTAATTAGTTATAGATTAAGGGCGCTATGTGTCCTACCCTAAAAAAAAAACCAAGGGACAAATGAGGCTAGTAACCCATAGTGATAGGTAGATAAATGTAGAGTAACTATATATTTGCATTTAAGCTAGAGTTTAGAAGTAAGAAACCAAACTATTGAGGATGCTCTGTAAGGGTAGAGTTGGCTAAGTATGCATCAGTAAATGAATCAGGTAGTATAACAATCAATAGGAGATCATCAAAGCAATAATGTACACTCAGTTATTTAGGAGGCAGCCCATAGGGGCAAAAATGAACAGGTGCTAATAAACATAGTCAATGAAAGCATAATAAGATACAACACAAATAGTCAGGAGGTACAATAATGCATGTACTTATCTGTCAACGAGCTGGCTCATATAGATAAAGTTCGCAGCAAGTGGCAAGCAGTTACAGATTTATCAATAATTGCCAAGTAGTCCACAAGTAGAAACCAGAATGGCCCTTTAGGATGGTGAGCCTGATCTGTGTCTTGAGGGTAGAGGGTCCCATTTGCGCCTATCATGTGGTTGTCTGTGGCGAGTAAAGCTATGGGAGTCTGTAGTTGGCCACTCTGGGTCAACGGGTCTGTGCGGCTGTTGGGAGCGCTGTCGATGTGGAGGAGAAGTTGCTGCTGGCCATTCCTCAGCAGAGGCTCGTAGCTGAGTGTGTTGAGGCTTAGATTTCTCTTTACCCAAAGGGAGTAGATTCCACCTCTGGAGAAGCTCATATTCTTTAGTTGGTTGGAGAATTGTAAACATCTGATTGTCCTTAAAGATCAAAAGCTTGATGGGATAGCCCCATCTGTATCTGACATTGTTCTTTCTGAGTGCGTATGTAATTTCTGTGAAGGTTTTTCTTTTTTGTAGAGACTGTATAGAGAGGTCAGGGAAAATTTGAAGAATTGAATTGAAGTCAGGTAGTGCAGGCTTTAGAAAGTGTGCTCTTTGGATGCGCTCCTTGTAAGTAAAGTAATGGAGGCACACAATAACGTCTCTAGGCTGGTTGTCTGACAAGCCCTTAGGTTTGAGGGACCTATGTGCTCTGTTTACTTGATCTTCTGACTTCATAGTTGGGGGCGTCAGGGTGTGAAACAGATCCTGGAGAAATGGTTGTAAGTCAGTTGTTGAAACAGACTCGGGCACACCTCGGATCCTAAGGTTATTGCGCCGAGATCTGTCTTCTAAGTCCGCAATTTTATCTTCAATGACATCAAAATAGTCAGATAGACGTTGGGCAAAGCTGAGAAGATTGGATTGTTCTGTAGAAAGGTCCTCTTGTCTCCTCTCCAAGGAGTCAATGTGCTCATTAGTAGAAGATATTTCTTTCTTAAGCTCCGCTGTGGATGCTGCAAGTTTAGCCGTGAATGAGGCATGATGTTGATCTAATAAGTGCTTCAAGGACTCCATAATGAATGAAGGAGTAACTGCTTCTGATGGAAATTGCTGGATGTTCTGTATAGCGGCAGAAGTTAACTTAGAAATGTCAGATCTTGGTGAATCAGGCGTCTCTATCTGAGTCAGAGGAGGTGTACATGTGGGCCCAAAGTGGTCCATGACAGTCTTTTTTAGAGGGAAAGTCTGCTTGTTTTTTTTCGCAGATTGTGACATTGTAGGGGACCAGCAAGCAAAATTGAAGTGAAGCCAATGAGAATAGATAAAATTATTTCCCAAATCGCTGGAACAAGCTATGGTGTTAGTTGAGGGTAATTAACACTGAGTGGTAGGCAGGCATTAAAGGCCTGAAAGGACTTACTCCATCTTTTAATTAGGCTTGCAGCCCTAAAAAGGGGAGAATAAAAGAAAAAAACAGGTACTGCTGCTCCTCTGGATGCAGTTAGCTGTGTGATAGAGTTAGTATATATTGGTGGATGAAAAAATTGTAGCTTTCTGGAACACAAAAGTGCCTCTGTACCAATGAGCAGCAAAAATATTTTTCTACACTGTGCTGTTCGGCTGGTCGCACTGCATTCTGTCTTACAGCGCCATGTGGGTTACAGATGATAGGAGAGCTTTATTTAGGACACCCAGTCCAGTCTCGGAGAATCACAGCGCCAAACCCAGGGGCCTGCAAACTTTAGAGGTAGGAAGAATGATGCTAGAGCCAGCAGGCAACTTGAGATAACCACAGGCAGGGTTCAAATAAAGGAAAATATGTAAAAGTGTCTTTGGTATTGACTCTTAATAAAAGTTTGTGTTAGATACCTGTCCTCTTGCTAATGTGTTGCTCCTTTCTTAGTTGGGATTGCTAAGATGCTGAATTAGCAATGCGAGGTAGGCTGATAGGGAGACTATTAATACAGTTTGCTGCCACGTGTGAGTAAAGCTGCCCTAAATGGGATGTCTTGCTTCCAAACTAGATAGAAAAAATTAATTGTGTGGTAACTAGCGAGAGTAGGAGAGACCACAATATTCCCTAGATTGTTTTTTGTTTCGCAACTAAAGTCTGTATTGGGTTATGCTGCCTGTGCTAGTAACAGGCTGTTGAAAATTCTGCTGCAGTTTCTTTAATGTAGTTGAGAGCAATCCAAGTGCCTTTTCCCAAAAAAACCTCTCTATGCTGCTATTATAGAAATTAAGAGGCTTATTTTGCAGTTTGCACTGAATAAGTTATGCTGCGTTGTAGTGGTGCACTAAAATGGCGTTCCGCGCCACAACCTGAGGAGTCTATCACTTTCTATGTACCTGCTGCTTAGTTTAGGGCAGTCGCAGCAATTGAAAAGAGAAAGTGTCCGTGCAGATACAATTGATAAATATGTTAAGTCAATGCCTTCTCACTGTGCCCCAGTTGTCCGGTCAATCTGAGAAAGACTCTCCCTGCAGCGTGTCCCGTAGCTCTCCGGTGCTTGCTGTGAGCTGAACTGCTATGTTGCTGCTGTGTTTGGTTAGCTGGGCTCCTGAGCGGATCCCTGACCCTCCGGAGCTGGTGGAGATAAAGCACCTCAGTTGTTGTGATCTGGAACGCTGCAGGTAGTACACGAGACTATCGGGCAAAGCCTCTATTCGATCCCAGCTGTTAGGCCTCCAAACCGGACTGGTGTGCCAGAGTGTCCCAGGAAGTCACAGAAGTTTCGTTCCTCAGACACTAAGCAGGGGTAATACCCAGAGAGCCTTCCCTAATAGAAAAAGCCAACTTTTTTGGCTAATATTAGTAACTGTTATGTGAAATTATACAGTAATTACGGAGGAGGCTCCGTTATGCTGCGACTGGTCTGTGCGGCTGTTGGCTCCGCCCCCCCACTTTGTATTTATTTTAACTAGGTACAATAGTTATTAAATAGTTATTAACTATTTAATAACTGCCTAGTTAAAATAAAGACAAATTTACCTGTAAAATAAAACCTAACCTATGTTACAATTACATCTAACCCTACAGTATAATTAAATTAATTACCTAAATTAAATACAATTAATTACAATTAAATAAAATTATCTAAAGTACAAAAAAAAAACACTTAATTACAGAAAATAATAAAGAAATTACAAGATTTTTAAACAAATTACACATACTCTAATCCCCCTAACAAAATAAAAAAGCCCCCCATCTTCAAGGCATCCGATGCAGAGCATCCTCTTCATCCGACGGCCGACGACTGAATGAAGGTTCCTTTAAATGACGTCATCCAATCGGAATTAAGGTAGAAAAAATTATATTGGTTGATTGGATCAGCCAATAGGATTGAACTGGCATTCTATTGGCTTATAGGATTTTTTCTACCTTAATTCCGATTGTCTGATAGAATTCTATCAGCCAATCGGAATTGAAGGGATGCCATTTTGGATGATGTCATTTAAAGGAACCTTCATTCAGGCGTCAGCCATCGAATGAAGAGGATGCTCCTCGTCGGATGTCTTGAAGATGGACCCACTCTGCGCCGGATGGATGAAGATAGAAGATGCCATCTGGATTAAGACTTCTGCCCGTCTGGAGGACCACTTCTGCCCAGTTAGATGAAGACTTCTGCCCGTCTGGAGGTCCACTTCTGCCCGGTTGGGTGAAGACATCTCCCGGTAGGGTGATCTTCAAGGGGTTAGTGTTAGGTTTTTTTAAGGGGGGATTGGGTGGGTTTTAGAGTAGAGTTGGTTGTGTGAGTGGTGGGTTTTAATGTTGGGGGGGAATTGTATTTTTTTTTACAGGTAAAAGAGCTGATTACTTTGGGGCAATGCCAGCAAAAGGCTGTTTTAAGGGCTATTTGTAATTTAGTGTAGGGTAGGGTTTTTTTTATTTGGGGGGCTTTTTTATTTTGTTAGATGGATTAGAGTAGGTGTAATTAGTTTAAAAATCTTGTAATTTCTTTATTATTTTCTGTAATTTAGTGTTTGTTATTTTCCGTACTTTAGATCATTTTATTTAATTGTAATTAATTGTATTTAATGTAGGTAATTAAATTAATTGTAGTGTGTTAGGTGAAATTGTAACTTAGGTTAGGTTTTATTTTACAGGTAAATTTGTCTTTATTTTAACTAGGTAGTTATTACATAGTTAATAACTATTTAATAACTATTGTACCTAGTTAAAATAAATATAAAGTTGCCTGTAAAATAAAGATAAACCCTATTAGTTATATTGTAGCTAGCTTATGGTTTATTTTATAGGTAAGTATTTAGTTTTAAATGGGAATAATTTAGTCAATTGTATTAATTTTATTTAGATTTATTGTAATTATATTTAAGTTAGGGGGTGTTAGGGTTAGGGTTAGACTTAGGTTTAGGGGTTAATACATTTAATATAGTGGCGGCAAAGTTGGGGGCGGCATATTAGGGGTTAATAAATGTAGGTAGGTGGCGTTGATGTTAGGGCCAGAAGATTAGGGGTTAATAATATTTAACTAATGTTTGCGAGGCGGGACTGCAGTGGTTTAGGTTTTAATATGTTTATTATAGTGGTGGCAATGTCCGGTTCGGCAGATTATGGGTTAAAATATTTATTTTAGTGTTTGCGATGTGCCTCGGTTTAGGGGTTAATAGGTAGTTTATGGGTGTTAGTGTACTTTTTAGCACTTTAATTAAGCGTTTTATGCTACGGCGTTGTAGTGTAAAACTCTTAACTATTAACTTTCAAATGCGGTACCAGGCTTTACAGGAGAGGGTCTACCGCTCACTTTTGGTCAGACTCGTAATACCGGCGCTATGCAAGTCCAATTGAAAATATAGGATACGCAATTAACGTAAGTGCATTTGCGGTATTTTCGAGTCTGGCCAAAAAAGTGAGCGGTACACCTGTACCTGCAAGACTCATAATACCAGCGGGCGTTAAAAAACAGCGTTAGGACCTCTTAATGCTGCTTTTTAACCCTAACGCACAACTCGTAATCTAGGCCATATTTAGGCAATACAAATTTTTTAATAATGTTTTTAACTATGGAGTTACTGTAAATATTTCACATTCCTATGTTCTGCACATAATAGAATATGTGCTAAGTATTTATAAATAGATATTCCTATATATATCTTAATATATCTTTACCTATATATAATAATGTATATATAGGTATAGATATACAGCATATTGTACCAAAATAAAAATCATATACATATATAAAAATATGTATTTATGAATAAATAGAACATATTCTTCTATGTGAAGAACATTGGAGTGTGAAATATTCATATTTTCATGTCGAGCTAGCAAACATGAGAATATGGGATCCGGTTTGCGCACAAGTTCCGTGTTATGTTTGTTTCACTTTTTTTGCTCCATTGACTTCAACAGGGGAATAGGTGATGATCACGTGCGCAATATTCTAAGTTTAGCAATTTTACTTCTAAACTTTTTCTCTTGATATCCTTTGTTGAAGAGCATGCTTTAGATTTAGTGGTATGCATGTGTCTGGAGAGTTGTATGGTAGATATGTTGCATCAATGTTATACACTTGTCATCTAGTGCTTAAATATTATTAAAATCTCTGATGCAACATTGCTGCCATAAAGTGCTCCAGATATGTGCATGTTTCTGAGTCTATGGGGTGATTTACCATATGTCGAGTGGACATGATTCGCTATAGAGAATCATGTCTGCTCAACATTGCTAAATGCTGACAGCATGCGCTGTCAGTATTTAACATTCCACAAGCATTTCTAGTGAAATGCGTGTGCAATGGCGCCCCCTGCTCACCGGCAGTGGCCTTTAATTATCCCGATCATATCAGACTGGGATGATATCAGTCCCCCACCTAAAAGGTGGTGGAAAAGTTAAGGAGCAGTGGTCTTACGACCGCTGCTTCTTAACTTACGTTTCAGGCAATGGGCGTAGAAAGCAGCATCCGCCGCTTATTAAATCTACCCCATGTAGTTATGATCTTCAACAAAGTAAATTTTATAATAGAAGCAAATTTGATTTTTTTTTATCCTAAAAATGTAATTCTGTCCCTTTTGCATTTATAACACCAGTTAGTATTGTTAGTATTGTATGCACTGTATGCCACAGTTAAAGGTCTGTACAATGATCTGTCAGTAAATAATAACAATAGGTCTCAGGTGAATCTTAGGTGAGGGTATGTACAGAGATCTGTCTATAAATAACAGTACTACACCTCAGGCAAGGGTCTGTACTGAGCTCTGTCAGAAAATCACATCACTAGGCCTCAGGTGAGGGTCTAATATGGTAACATTAGGTATTAAGTTAGTAATTTAAATGACTGTGAGTAGTGATCTGTAATTGTAAATGCAGGGATAGAAATCCATGAGTGTATGCAGCATTATTAGCCTTGAAGTTAGTCATAGGCATGTGTACAAAGCAACGAAAGAGTGCTGTAGCATTTTAAAGGGTGTAGTGAGATAAAAAAATTCCCTTCACCGGCCCCATACCCAGGAAATATAATGTTATCAAATACCTGCCCCTCCTTTTAATGCACCACCAGAATTAGCACTACGTTTAGAATGTGGGTGGGGACTGATGGGGGGGGGATTTGGAAAAGGAAGGGGCATGGGAGAGGGGAGAGAGAAGGGGTATGGGCATGGAAGGGGAGAGAGAGAATGGGTATGGAAGGGGAGAGAGAGAATATTCATGGAAGAGGAGAGAAAGAAGAGGCAAACAAGGGGGAAAGAGAGCAGTTGTATGGGCATTGGAGGGGGAGGAGTAGGTGTATGTATGGGAGCGGGAAAGAAAAGGGGTATGTGTGTGTGTGTATATATATATATATATATATAT
The DNA here is from genome assembly GCF_027579735.1 of Bombina bombina. Taxonomy (NCBI): domain Eukaryota; kingdom Metazoa; phylum Chordata; class Amphibia; order Anura; family Bombinatoridae; genus Bombina; species Bombina bombina. The sequence continues at coordinate 657,489,990 of NC_069503.1, read as the reverse complement.
ATATATATATATATATACACAGTATCTCCCAAAAGTGAGTACACCCCTCACATTTTTGTAAATATTTTATTATATCTTTTCATGTGAAAACACTGAAGAAATTACACTTTGCTACAATGTAAAGTAGTGAGTGTACAGCCTGTATAACAGTGTAAATTTGCTGTGCCCTCAAAATAACTCAACACACAGCCATTAATGTCTAAACCAATGGCAACAAATGTGAGTATACCCCTAAGTGGAAATGTCCAAATTAGGCCCAAAGTGTCAATATTTTGTGTGGCCACCATTATTTTTCAGCACTGCCTTAAACCTCTTGGGCATGAAGTTCACCAGAGCTTCACAGGTCCACTGAAGTCCTCTTCCACTCCTCCATGATGACATAACGGAGCTGGTGGATGTTAGAGACCTTGCTCTCCCCCACCTTCCGTTTGAGGAAGCCCCACAGATACTCAATAGGGTTTAGGTCTGGAGACATGCTTGGCCAGTCCATCACCTTTATTCTCAACTTCTTTAGCAAGAAAGTGGTCATCTTGGAGGTCTGTTTGGGGTTGTTATGTTGGAATACTGCCCTGTGGCCCAGTCCCCAAAGGGAGGGAATTATGCTCTTCTTCAGTATGTCACTGTACATGTTGACATTCATGGTTCCCTCAATGAACTTTAGCTCCCCAGTGCCCGCAGCACTCATGCAGGCCCAGACCATGACACTCCCACCACCATGCTTGACTGTAGGCAAGACACACTTGTCTTTGTACTCCTCACCTGTTTGCCGCCACACACGATTGTCACCATCTAAACAAAATAAGTTTATCTTGGTCTCATCGGACCACAGGACAAGGTTCTAGTAATCCATGTCCTTAGTCTCCTTGTTTTCAGCAAACTGTTTGCAGGCTTTATTGTGCATCATCTTTAGAAGAGGCTTCCTTCTGGGACGACAGCCATGCAGACCAATTTGTTGCAGTGTACGGTGTATGGTCTGAGCACTGACAGGCTGACCCACCCATCCCTTCAACCTTTGCAGCAATGTTGGCAGCACTCATACATCTATTTCCCAAAGTCAACCTCTGGATATGATGCTGAGTCAATGCATTCAACTTCTTTGGTTGACCATGGTGAGGTTCTGAGTGGAACCTGTCCTTTGAAACTGCTGTATGATCTTGCCCACCATGCTGCAGCTCAGTTTCAGGGTCTTGGCAATCTTCTTATAGACTAGGCCATATTTATGTAGAGCAACAATTGTTTTTTTTCAGATCCTCAGAGAGTTATTTGCCATTAGGTGCCATGTTGAACTTCCAGTGAGAGTGTGAGAGTGATAATACCAAATTTAACACACCTGCTCCCCATTTACACCTGAGTCACATGACACCGGGGAGCGAAAATGGCCAATTAGGCCCTATTTGGACATTTCCACTTAGGGGTCTACTCACTTTTCTTGCCAACGGTTTAGACATTAATGGCTGTGTGTTGAGTTATTTTGAGGGGACAGCAAATTTACACTGTTATACAGGCAGTACACTCACTACTTTACATTGTAGCAAAGGGTAATTTCTTCAGTGTTGTCACATGAAAAGATATAATAAAATATTTACAAAAATGTGAGGGGTATATATACATACACACACACACACACACACATATGTGTATATATATATATATATATATATATATATATATATATATATATATATATATATATATATATATATATATATATATTGATCCAAGAGAAGGTAAAATGTAGAGGCGCTTAGTGAAAGAATCTAATTACAGTATCTATAGTAAGACACAAAAAGTACAAAAAGTTATAGAAATGCACTGCTACTTGATATTAGGGTAAAAACCCCAAATACAAATAAAGCTATCGCAGAATTGTATTTATAATTATGTTGCTAGTATAAAGTGTTGCTAATACAACCACAATTCTTTGTAAAGTATAAAGAGATACTAGTATGGCAAATAATATCACAGATGACAAATAAGTATCGCAGTACATACAGATGGTGCAGGTAAATTATCAAAGTAAAACCACAAGATTGTGCATGCAGTTAGAGTCCATATGTGAAACTATTGTGACATAAAAAAGGAGAAAAAGGTGGAAATCCCAAAGTGGCGGATCACACTGTCCCCTCAAGGGGTTCTACTTACTCTCCTTTACCTCAATCTGTATGAGGTAAGTGTCGCGTGAGGTAAGTAGAAAGTCCTCCCTTGTAGTGGCAAGTCTCCTGTGGCTTGTTTTCTGTCTTCCAGCAGTTTTACTCGCATAGATGAAATGGGAAAAAAACAGAAAAGATGGTAATAGTGCAACCCCGTTAAATAGGATATATATGCACAGTTCTGTATAAAATAACACTCACACTAGATAACCTCAAATGGATGTGAGGTATTTTATTAGCATGATAGAGTAAAAACAGGTAATTGGCATGAACAGTATTTAGATTTTAGAACCAGTTCAGTGCAATATGAATATAACAAGTAAAAGTCCTAATGCGTTTCAAAGGTCTACACACATACACGACCTTCTTCTTCAGAGGAAAAAGTAATTACCGACTGTAGGTAAATCCTTCGGCTTTAAAGCGGAGCTGCGACACGCCCCTATGGATTCCAATTGGATCGTCGGATCACATGGCCTTCAGTAACAAGATACGAACTGAAGGAAAGGCTGCCATAATTGTTACTGGCATTAAGACAAAAGTGTTGGTTGTTCAGAGTGTCCGATGGACCACCGCTCTGGTGCTTATTATAAATTAAGAGATACAATGTTTTAAAATGCCTTCCATATCGGTGCAAATTACATTTATACCACGAGCAGTTTTAATAGGTAGCCAATAGCACCTGAGCTTATAAAAGTGATATCGGAAGCATACATTAGTACGTAGAGTTAATAAATACATAGATTAAAATTCTTATAATAAATATGATACAGTACATCTCAATATTTCACAATTGCATAACATTCCAATAAAATAATTAGTAATATTTAAATAAAAAACATGATGATCACAGTTAAATCTATTAAAAATATATTAAAAATTTGATATGCTACTTCATACAATATAAATATGGTATAAAAAAGATATAGAAACATATATGTATGGATCAGGTTAGAAGAAGGAAAAGAAAAAAAGGACTGTTTTAAAGGACCTATCTTCTTATTAATTATAAGTGGGAAACTAATTAATCTACTGAATGAATAAACATAACGTAAAAATTAAACTGGGAAAATAAATTAGAAAGATTAATTAGAACAAGGTATGTAGAAAGAAATCAGTGAAAATGCATCCAAACTAATATTGGATAAAATTTATGTTTAAAAATAAGTGCATTGAAATAATCTATCCGATTAAAAATAATTATATACTCTAAAAGAGGGGTTAGTGTATCAGGGAACCAGGAATGCAGGGTCACAAAAAACAATGAAAATCCATATTGGAATTGGAAGTCGAAATACAATGTTAAATAGGGGTCCAAATGGAATAGGAGGTTGTAATAAAATTTATATGATTTGGGTTAAAGTGCTAATTAAGAAAGGCCGCCAGATCGATATCCTTATTAAGACCTTTGGGATTCAGGGAGCTTAGAGTATAAATCCAGTAAGTTTCCCTTTTTCTGAGTTTAAGTTCTCTGTCACCCCCTCTTTTGTCCTGTTGTACACATTCGATTATTGTTCCTTTAAGGCAAGATGGTTTTTGATTATGTTTTTCTCTGTAGTGGGCCGACAAACTATGGTTCTTCTCACCATTTTCAATATTATTGATATGTTCGAGTAGCCTTTTCTTAAAGGGTCTTGTGGTTCTACCTACATATTGCAGGCCACACCCACATTGTAATAGATATACAACAAAATCCGTCCGGCAATTACAAAGGCTTTCAATTTTGTATTTTTTGTTTGTCACCGTGGATATAAACTCCTTAGTTGGTTTGTTTGATGAGAAATGGTGTGTACAGGCTACGCAATTTTTTCTATTGCATTTGAAATAACCAGTCGTCTCTTTGTTAAGCCAATTGGTTTTTAGATGGCTCTTGGACTTCAGCTGGCTTGGGGCCAGGATATTCTTCAGATTTTGTTTTTTTCTAAAGATTAGTCTTGGCTCCCTCCTTGTGATAGAGTCAAGATAGGAGTCTTTTTTCAAAATATGCCAGTGCTTTTTAATTATATTCTTTATTTCCCATGCTCCTTCATTGTATGTCGTCACGAAATTGACATTTCCTGCATAGTCCTTTTCTGTTTCGTGTTGTTTTGTTGTTTTAGAGACTTGTTTGCCTGTATTGAGGAGTCGTTTTCTGTCCATGGTATTTACTTTTTTCATTGCTTCCGATAGATTATAGTTGTTATATCCTCTTGCTTTGAATCTTTTACTAAGATTCTTAGCCTCTCTATCATAATCCTGTTTTTTAGAGCAGTTTCTTTTCAGCCTTTGGAACTGTCCCATAGGGATATTCTGGATCCATTTCTTGTAGTGGCCACTTTTGGCATGGAGATATCCGTTGCTATCTGTGGCCTTTTTATAAAGTTTGGAATGGATTTCATTGTTTTCCTGGAAAAGAATGACGTCAAGAAAGTCTATCTCATGGGGGTTTTTCTTACTTGTAAATGATAGATTAAAATCATTGATGTTTAATTTATTTACAAATTCATCCAAGAGAGTGGAACTACCATCCCATATTAGGATGATATCATCTATATATCTGCCCCAAGCTACGATGTTTGGTAGATATAGATTGTTTTTCCAGATGACTTCTTCTTCCCAGAGTCCCAGATAAAGATTCGCGTAGCTTGGGGCAAATTTCGTCCCCATTGCTGTTCCGGTGACTTGTAAAAAGTAATCCTTTTCAAAGAGGAAATAGTTCTTTTCCAAAGTAAATCTAATTACATCTAGCAAAAAGAACTGGAGGTTTTCATGTAGACTATTGTCTTTTTTTAGCCAAAATGCTACAGATTGAATACCCTTTTCGTGTGGGATGTTAGTGTATAATGCACTAACATCCATAGTAGCCCACAAGTATCCCTCTTTCCATTTTAAATTGCTAAATTTTTTCAGTGTATCCGGGGTGTCTCTTAAAAAGGATTTTAGTTTAGGTACCAGAGGTTGTAAAAAGAAGTCTATATATTCCGAGAGTTTTGCTGTTAACGAGTTTATACCCGATACTATTGGTCTACCGGGAGGTTGTTCCAAGCTCTTGTGGACCTTGGGCAGGTGATAAAATAACGCTACCACTGGTGTATCATTTTGAAGGTATTTCCACTCATTTTCACTGAGAATTTTTTGATCTCTGGCATCGTCCAAGAGATGTTTGTATTTTGTAACAAATATATCTGTTGGATTAGATTTAAGTTTCTGATATGTGTTTTTATCGTCTAATAGTCTCCTAGCTTCCCCTAAATAGTCCGTTCTGTTTTGGAGAACAATTCCTCCACCTTTATCCGCTTCCCTAATTATGACATTATCATCATGTTCAAGAGTTTTAATAAAGTCTCTTTCCTTTTTTGTTAAATTATCTTTCCTAATTCTATATTGTTTACAAAAATTGTCCAGGTCTTCTTGGACTAGTTTTGTAAAAACAGGAATACAATTGCCTTTTGCATTCAGGGGAAAAAAAGTCGAATTTGGTTTTAAATTTGTATGTCGGTTCTTTTGAATTGTATTTCCATTTCCCATTTGTAAACTTTCCATTTCTAGAAGTTCTAGTGTAAGAAGAGTATCTTCTTCTACATCCACAGAGCCTTGGGTTTGCTCTGATTTTTGTTTTTCGAAATATCGTTTTAAAGTCAAATTTCTCGTGAATTTATTAAAGTCCACGAAAATTTGAAAGGGATTTGGTCCCCTAGTGGGGGCAAAAGATAGACCCTTCTCCAAAAGATTCTGCTCATGGGGTAATAGCACACGATTCGAAAGATTAAAAATTTTCATTTTTACATCTTGGTCTGTAGAATCTGTGTCGGTTTTCTTCTTTTTGCCCCCAGATTTTCTTCCTCCTCTGCCTCCTCTAGTTCCCCGTTTCCCCTTTTTTGTTGCCCCCTTGTTCTCCATTGGAGTATCTCTGCTGGAGGTTGAGGAAGTGTATTTTTCCTTTTCTCGGATTTTCTTGGATTGTTCTCCAAAAAATGAACAGATCTGTTGTCTACAGTATTGTCTGTTATCTGGGGTTCTTGGAAAACATTATCTCTCCATGTACCCGTTTGTTTCTCCATATTTGCTCTGGAGCTATAAGTTCTCCCTCTCTGGTAATTAGGATCATAATTATGATATGCACCCCCAGTGTAGCCTCTATCATGACGTTCACTATACCCATAGTTGCAGTTCTGATAGGAATTTTTTCTCCAACGTTGATTATGATATTCCGTATTATATCCTCCTCTTGGGTTGTGGTATCCATTTCTGAATATTTGTTTGGGTTCAAAGTACAGATCTGAACGCTTATAATTACTATATGGGGGATTAAAATGTCTTCTTACATTGGAATTTCTATTTCCCATTTCTCTTCCTTTATCAAAGTTTCTTTGAAAAGAATGGCCTTGATGGCCTTGTACTTGGCCTCCCTTTTTATACCCATAATGGGTGTCATTGGACTTTGCGTTCCCCTCATTTCTGGCACCCTGTACCTCCCCCTTTTTTGTTTTGTTCATTACATGCTCTCTTCCATTGTTTGCATTCTCATTGAGTTCTCTAAATTGAGTGTTGGTGGAGAAGTTTGGGGCTCTATTTCTAGCCAATTAAAATCTTCCTTTTCACCCCTAGGTGTCTCAGTTGGTTGTTCCTCCCAAAAGGTATTGTCAGTAATATCTTCCTTTTCTTTCTTGTTTAAATTATAATCTCTATAAAATTTGTTAAGTTTTCTTGCCTCAACTAGCTTGTCAAATTTTTCAATTTTATTTTTATTTTCCCTATCTAGCTCTTTATAGTAAGTGTCTCCCTTAAAGATATTGAGTTTTTCTCTCAGATCTTTGATTTGTAGTGAGAGAGATTCTACTTTTTTATTTCTAAATCTCACAAGGATGTCTATCATTTTGTTGGAACATTCCTCCAATGCTGTGTCCCATTCAGTGAGTAGTTCCACTTCCGAACTATCCACTATTGATTGTTTCTCTAATTTCAGACCCTTAGGAATAATATTATATTTCTTATATCTGGCCAAATTGTTTCCATCATGCCAGTTGAGGATTTGCTTTTTACTCAATTTCTCCAATTCACCCAGGAGAACCTTGGGATCTATTAATTGGAGAATCTCTGATTCCACTAAGGTATCCTCAGGGATAGACAGATTTCTTGATCTGGAATTAGGATTAAAATAATCTCCATATTCCAGATCCATATTAACTGTGTACAATCTCTTGTTAGTGAGATGAAAAGTTATACTCTATAATAGGAGCTGATTAGAAAAGTAGAAAAATATATATAGATATCTCGAGGGTTAAATGGCTATAGTAAAAAATATATATATTAACAATAGCGTATATAGTTATATTAGCAAACACCTGTATTGCAGCCTATCACAGGGGAGTAGAATGTGGACAAAGAGAAAGTTTGTGACACCGGCGCAAATATGGGTATTGCTATTGTATTAATTAGAGTATATAGTAGGAATATTACAATTGTAATTATAAATAAAAAGTAGTAGACTCACTATGCAGCCCCAAAATTACTTATTAGAAGAGTGGGATCCCCAAACCCCACAGAACTAATAGAGCGCAAAAAATATATCGATCCAAGAGAAGGTAAAATGTAGAGGCGCTTAGTGAAAGAATCTAATTACAGTATCTATAGTAAGACACAAAAAGTACAAAAAGTTATAGAAATGCACTGCTACTTGATATTAGGGTAAAAACCCCAAATACAAATAAAGCTATCGCAGAATTGTATTTATAATTATGTTGCTAGTATAAAGTGTTGCTAATACAACCACAATTCTTTGTAAAGTATAAAGAGATACTAGTATGGCAAATAATATCACAGATGACAAATAAGTATCGCAGTACATACAGATGGTGCAGGTAAATTATCAAAGTAAAACCACAAGATTGTGCATGCAGTTAGAGTCCATATGTGAAACTATTGTGACATAAAAAAGGAGAAAAAGGTGGAAATCCCAAAGTGGCGGATCACACTGTCCCCTCAAGGGGTTCTACTTACTCTCCTTTACCTCAATCTGTATGAGGTAAGTGTCGCGTGAGGTAAGTAGAAAGTCCTCCCTTGTAGTGGCAAGTCTCCTGTGGCTTGTTTTCTGTCTTCCAGCAGTTTTACTCGCATAGATGAAATGGGAAAAAAACAGAAAAGATGGTAATAGTGCAACCCCGTTAAATAGGATATATATGCACAGTTCTGTATAAAATAACACTCACACTAGATAACCTCAAATGGATGTGAGGTATTTTATTAGCATGATAATGCCATATGATCCGACGATCCAATTGGAATCCATAGGGGCGTGTCGCAGCTCCGCTTTAAAGCCGAAGGATTTACCTACAGTCGGTAATTACTTTTTCCTCTGAAGAAGAAGGTCGTGTATGTGTGTAGACCTTTGAAACGCGTTAGGACTTTTACTTGTTATATTCATCTTGCACTGAACTGGTTCTAAAATCTAAATACTGTTCATGCCAATTACCTGTTTTTACTCTATCATTCTAATAAAATACCTCACATCCATTTGAGGTTATCTAGTGTGAGTGTTATTTTATACAGAACTGTGCATATATATCCTATTTAACGGGGTTGCACTATTACCATCTTTTCTGTTTTTTTCCCATTTCATCTATGCGAGTAAAACTGCTGGAAGACAGAAAACAAGCCACAGGAGACTTGCCACTACAAGGGAGGACTTTCTACTTACCTCACGCGACACTTACCTCATACAGATTGAGGTAAAGGAGAGTAAGTAGAACCCCTTGAGGGGACAGTGTGATCCGCCACTTTGGGATTTCCACCTTTTTCTCCTTTTTTATGTCACAATAGTTTCACATATGGACTCTAACTGCATGCACAATCTTGTGGTTTTACTTTGATAATTTACCTGCACCATCTGTATGTACTGCGATACTTATTTGTCATCTGTGATATTATTTGCCATACTAGTATCTCTTTATACTTTACAAAGAATTGTGGTTGTATTAGCAACACTTTATACTAGCAACATAATTATAAATACAATTCTGCGATAGCTTTATTTGTATTTGGGGTTTTTACCCTAATATCAAGTAGCAGTGCATTTCTATAACTTTTTGTACTTTTTGTGTCTTACTATAGATACTGTAATTAGATTCTTTCACTAAGCGCCTCTACATTTTACCTTCTCTTGGATCGATATATTTTTTTGCGCTCTATTAGTTCTGTGGGGTTTGGGGATCCCACTCTTCTAATAAGTAATTTTGGGGCTGCATAGTGAGTCTACTACTTTTTATTTATAATTACAATTGTAATATTCCTACTATATACTCTAATTAATACAATAGCAATACCCATATTTGCGCCGGTGTCACAAACTTTCTCTTTGTCCACATATATATATATATATATATATATATATATATATATATATATATATATATATATAAATAAAATCAGTGTGTCTGTGTATGTGTGAGAGAGAGTGTGTGTATCTGTGTGTGTTGCTACTTGTACAATATTTTTAAAAGTGACTATATTCAAGAATAGTGCGTGCACATTTTAGTCCCTTGGACAAAAATTGCACAAGTTATAATGTTTTTACACACTGTTTAAAAAAAGGAACATTGCCCTACATGCTGTATTATTATTTAGTGTGGTGTAGTAGCCTACAGGACTCAAGGGGTTAGCCCTGCTAGTTTGCAAAGGATGATAAGTCCTATGGTAATGTTCTTTCACTATCCGGGCAAACCTCTGATTCTATATATATATATATATATATTTATATATATATATACAGGTAGCCCTCAGTTTACGCCGGGGTTAGGTTCCAGAAGGAATGGTTGTAAATCGAAACCGTTGTAAATTGAAACCCAGTTTATAATGTAAGTCAATGAGAAGTGAGGGAGATAGGTTCCAGGCCCCTCTCAAAATTGTCATAAGTAACACCTAATACATTATTTTTAAAGCTTTGAAATGAAGACTTTAAATGCTAAACAGCATTATAAACCTAATAAAATAATCACACAACACAGAATATATAATTAAACTAAGTTAAATGAACAAAAACATTTGCTAAACAGTATTATAAACCTAATAAAATAATCACACAACACAGACTTCACTTTCATTTTTCTGCAAACAGTTATTTCTATGCATTCCAATCTGGACTGATTTATAGACAGGAAGATCTTGTTCCTTTGAAATCTGCTCGATAGCTCAGGTCTGGTTAAACGGATTAATATCAGCTTGCTTGGCTTTGCTGCAACACAAGCGGACAGCTTCACCTACTGGCTATTTTAATAAATGCACTGCTTCTCAATGCTTTTCAATAGCAGTCACATGACTGGAAAAAAAGGTTGTTATTCTGAAACAGTGTAAATTGAACCGTTGTAAAACGAGGGCCACCTGTATATATATATATATATATATATATATATATATATTTATAATTTTTAATAATGGGAGATTTCTTAATGGACTGTAGCATCTGGAGGCAGCCAGTAACAACTTAAGGGGACAGAGTCACCCATGTGGTAATGTGGTTAGACGGCTGTGTGAGAGAAGGACAGTGCTAGGAGCCAAGGTGACAATTGCAACCTGGGCTGCTAACATTAGGAGAATAGAGAATCGGAGTGTGCACAGCATGTGTGGACCTCTCCCAAGAGGTGTGAAGATGCTGAAAGTGCAGGAGCAAGGAGGACCCATGTATTGTGTTATTAAGGGAGAATGATGCATGATAGATCATTCTATGAAACCAACAGTGAGTTTTTGCTTATAGAATGTTCTTTGGACATAGCTCTTCCTGCAGTGTCTAATGCTAGTGGTACTTAGTAGTGTCTCCCTACCTCTGCTGATCTTCCCTCTGTCATTTTGCTCATCCTTACTCCTTTTCTTTTTCCTTCACTCTGCTCTCTCTTTCCCTGTGCTCTCTATCTCTCTTTCTTCTTCTACTCACTCTCTCTCCTCCCCACTGCTCTCTATCTCCCTTCCTCTGTTCTCTTAGTATCTCTTTCTCTCTCTCTGTTATACATTGATTAAATTATTTAAAAGAAAATTATAGTATAACTTAATTTTGTACTTTTTTATCATTGGAATTGTTTGTGTTTGTAGTTTTTAATATCAATTTGATAGTTATGGAGTTAGATAATTACAAATTAATGTTTGATCTTAACCCCTTAAGGACCAGCGACGTACCCTGTATGTCACTGGCCTTTTTTTAGGACTTGATTGTTTTATAGCGCGGTCTTGCCACCAGAGTTGAGACTGCTCTATTCCACAAAGCCTGCTGGAGGGAGGGTATTAATAGCGTCTTCTTGCTAGACTTGTGCTATTATGTCCTGAAAAAAACCTTAACGACCAGTGACATACAGGGAACATTGTGGTCATTAAGGGGTTAATCTTTTTAGGTTATTTTTATCCTATCTGTGTATTTTTTTAGATGTATAAAAATATAAATATTTATATATATATATATATATATATATATATATATATATATATATAACGTTTTGATACCAGCAGGTATCTTTTTCAATGGTTTAAAACACAAATCCTGCGTCCCAGATAGCTATTGGGATGCAGGATTTGTGTTTTAACGCATTGAAAAAGATACCTGTTGGTATTGAAATGTTTGGGATGACTTTCCTCTGCTTCTATTGTGAAGATTGATTAAAGCTTTTGTTTACTTCAAAAGACCGGAGAGTGAAGCGTTTTTATATATATATATCCATGAGGATTAGACCACAGGAGGTAATACTGCACAGGTTGACTATCTGACCCTTCTGAAACTTAAGAAGAAAGAGGTAGACCTAAGACTTCATGGAGTCTACCTGTCAGAATACTATAGATGCTGCTAGGATATTATTCAATCTGGAGGATATATATACATATATATATATATATATATATATTCAGTATATGTTGTTTTTTAATAACATTTACAAAAAACAAGGAAATGAATTTGCAAAAAACTTGCGTTAATGCCTAGAGTTTAAGTTCTCAATCAAATGTTTGAAATCAAGGAATTTCCAAATTAAACTTCCCTACCCTGACCCTGGGTGCTTTGCATGGCATCATCAATGACATCACTAATTACATCACACATGTCATTGTTGATGACATCATCAATGGAATCACTAGTTACATTACCTTTGATATAATCAATGGCATCAGTAGTGATATAACCCATGACATCACCCTACAGATCAGAGAAATTCTATTTTCTAAATCATCAATGACATCACTAGTGACATCATCAAAAACATTATCAATGACTCTTAACCCTCAATCACATAAATCACTGCAGTAGCTCTTAGAGATGGGCTGCTAGCTTTGAGTGTGGACTCAATGGCCTAGATTTGGAGTTTGGCGTTAGCCGTGAAAACCAGCGTTAGAGGCTCCTAACGCTGGTTTTAGGCTAACTCCGGTATTTGGAGTCACTCAAAATAGGGTCTAATGCTCACTTTTCAGCCACGACTTTTCCATACCGCAGATCCCCTTACGTCAATTGCGTATCCTATCTTTTCAATGGGATCTTTCTAACTCCGGTATTTAGAGTCGTGTCTGAAGTGAGCGTTAGACATCTAACGACAAAACTCCAGCCGCAGGAAAAAAGTCAGTAGTTAAGAGCTTTCTGGGCTAACGCCGGTTCATAAAGCTCTTAACTACTGTACTCTAAAGTACACTAACACCCATAAACTACCTATGTACCCCTAAACTGAGGCCCCCCCACATTGCCGCCACTCGATTAAATTTTTTTAACCCCTAATCTGCCGACCGCCACCTACGTTATACATATGTACCCCTAATCTGCTGCCCCTAACACCGCCGACCCCTGTATTATATTTATTAACCCCTAATCTGCCCCCCACAACGTCGCCTCCACCTGCCTACACTTATTAACCCCTAATCTGCCGAGCGGACCGCACCGCTACTATAATAAAGTTATTAACCCCTAATCCACCTCACTAACCCTATAATAAATAGTATTAACCCCTAATCTGCCCTCCCTAACATCGCCAACACCTAACTTCAATTATTAACCCCTAATCTGCCGACCGGAGCTCACCGCTATTCTAATAAATGTATTAACCCCTAAAGCTAAGTCTAACCCTAACACTAACACCCCCCTAAGTTAAATATAATTTTAATCTAACGAAATTAATTAACTCTTATTAAATAAATTATTCCTATTTAAAGCTAAATACTTACCTGTAAAATAAACCCTAATATAGCTACAATATAACGAATAATTACATTGTAGCTATTTTAGGATTAATATTTATTTTACAGGCAACTTTGTAATTATTTTAACCAGGTACAATAGCTATTTAATAGTTAAGAACTATTTAATAGCTAAAATAGTTAAAATAATTACAAATTTACCTGTAAAATAAATCCTAACCTAAGTTACAATTAAACCTAACACTACACTATCAATAAATTAATTAAATAAAATACCTATAATTATCTACAATTAAACCTACCACTACACTATCAATAAATAAATTAAATACAATACCTACAAATAACTACATTGAAATAAACTATCTAAAGTACAACAAATAAAAAAGAACTAAGTTACAAAAAATAAAAAAATATTTACAAACATAAGAAAAATATTACAACAATTTTAAACTAATTACACCTACTCTAAGCCCCCTAATAAAATAACAAAGACCCCCAAAATAACAAAATGCCCTACCCTATTCTAAATTACTACATTTCAAAGCTCTTTTACCTTACCAGCCCTGAACAGGGCCCTTTGCAGGGCATACCCCAAGAAATTCAGCTCTTTTGCCTGTAAAAAAAAACATACAATACCCCCCCCCAACATTACAACCCACCACCCACATACCCCTAATCTAACCCAAACCCCCCTTAAATAAATCTAACACTAAGCCCCTGAAGATCTTCCTACCTTGTCTTCACCCTACCAGGTTCACCGATCCGTCCTGAAGAGCTCCTCCGATGTCCTGATCCAAGCCCAAACGGGGGGCTGAAGAGGTCCATGATCCGGCTGAAGTCTTCATCCAAGCGGGAGCTGAAGAGGTCCATGATCCGGATGAAGTCTTCTATCAATGGCATCTTCAATCTTCTTTCTTCCGGATCCATCTTGCAGACCTCCGACGCGGAACATCCTCTTCTCCCGACGCCTACTAGCCGAATGACGGTTCCTTTATGGGACGTCATCCAAGATGGCGTCCCTCGAATTCCGATTGGCTGATAGGATTCTATCAGCCAATCGGAATTAAGGTAGCAATATTCTGATTGGCTGATGGAATCAGCCAATCGGAATCAAGATCAATCCGATTGGCTGATCCAATCAGCCAATCAGATTGAGCTTGCATTCTATTGGCTGATCGGAACAGCCAATAGAATGCAAGCTCAATCTGATTGGCTGATCGAATCAGCCAATCGGATTGAACTTGATTCTGATTGGCTGATTCCATCAGCCAATCAGAATATTCCTACCTTAATTCCGATTGGCTGATAGAATCCTATCAGCCAATCGAAATTCGAGGGACGCCATCTTGGATGACATCCCTTAAAGGAACCGTCATTCGGCTAGTAGGCGTCTGGAGAAGAGGATGTTCCGCGTCGGAGGTCTGCAAGATGGATCCGGAAGAAAGAAGATTGAAGATGCCGTTGATAGAAGACTTCATCCGGATCATGGACCTCTTCAGCTCCCGCTTGGATGAAGACTTCAGCCGGATCATGGACCTCTTCAGCCCCCCGCTTGGGCTTGGATCAGGACATCGGAGGAGCTCTTCAGGACGGATCGGTGAACCTGGTAGGGTGAAGACAAGGTAGGAAGATCTTCAGGGGCTTAGTTTTAGGTTTATTTAAGGGGGGTTTGGGTTAGATTAGGGGTATGTGGGTGGTGGGTTGTAATGTTGGGGGGGGTATTGTATGTTTTTTTTACAGGCAAAAGAGCTGAATTTCTTGGGGCATGCCCCGCAAAGGGCCCTGTTCAGGGCTGGTAAGGTAAAAGAGCTTTTAAATGTAGTAATTTAGAATAGGGTAGGGCATTTTGTTATTTTGGGGGTCTTTGTTATTTTATTAGGGGGCTTAGAGTAGGTGTAATTAGTTTAAAATTGTTGTAATATTTTTCTTATGTTTGTAAATATTTTTTTATTTTTTGTAACTTAGTTCTTTTTTATTTTTTGTACTTTAGATAGTTTATTTCATTGTAGTTATTTGTAGGTATTGTATTTAATTTATTTATTGATAGTGTAGTGGTAGGTTTAATTGTAGATAATTATAGGTATTTTATTTAATTAATTTATTGATTGTGTAGTGTTAGGTTTAATTGTAACTTAGGGTAGGATTTATTTTACAGGTAATTTTGTAATTATTTTAACTAGGTAACTATTAAATAGTTCTTAACTATTTAATAGCTATTGTACCTGGTTAAAATAATTACAAAGTTGCCTGTAAAATAAATATTAATCCTAAAATAGCTACAATGTAATTATAATTTATATTGTAGCTATATTAGGATTTATTTTACAGGTAAGTATTTAGCTTTAAATAGGAATAATTTATTTAATAAGAGTTAATTAATTTCGTTAGATTAAAATTATATTTAATTTAGGGGGGTGTTAGTGTTAGGGTTAGACTTAGCTTTAGGGGTTAATACATTTATTATAGTAGCGGTGAGTTCCGGTCGGCAGATTAGGGGTTAATGTTTGAAGTTAGGTGTCGGCGATGTTAGGGAGGGCAGATTAGGGGTTAATACTATTTATTATAGGGTTAGTGATGCGGATTAGGGGTTAATAACTTTATTATAGTAGCGCTCAGGTTCGCTCGGCAGATTAGGGGTTAATAAGTGTAGGCAGGTGGAGGCGACGTTGAGGGGGCAGATTAGGGGTTAATAAATATAATATAGGGGTCAGCGGTGTTAGGGGCAGCAGATTAGGGGTACATAAGGATAATGTAAGTAGCGGCGGTTTACGGAGCGGCAGATTAGGGGTTAAAAATAATATGCAGGGGTCAGCGATAGCGGGGGCGGCAGATTAGGGGTTAATAAGTGTAAGGCTAGGGGTGTTTAGACTCGGGGTACATGTTAGGGTGTTAGGTGCAGACGTAGGAAGTGTTTCCCCATAGCAAACAATGGGGCTGCGTTAGGAGCTGAACGCGGCTTTTTTGCAGGTGTTAGGTTTTTTTTCAGCTCAAACAGCCCCATTGTTTCCTATGGGGGAATCGTGCACGAGCACGTTTTTGAGGCTGGCCGCTTGCGTAAGCAACTCTGGTATCGAGAGTTGAAGCTGCGTTAAAAATGCTCTACGCTCCTTTTTTGGAGCCTAACGCAGCCTTTTTGTGGACTCTCAATACCAGAGTTATTTTTATGGTGCGGCCAGAAAAAAGCCGGCGTAAGCTACCCGGGTCGTTACCGACAAAACTCTAAATCTAGGCCATTGATTTCTGGTTAATGAGTTTGTGTGAATGTCCCATCTATGGGCTAGATTACAAGTGGAGCGCTAAATTATTGCGCTCCCATAAAATGGGCAAATTTGTGTATGTGTATGTGTGTGAGAGAGTGTGTGTATCTGTGTGTGTTACTAATGTTACAATATTTTAAAATCTGAATATATTCAAGAATAGTGCGTGCACATTTTATTCCCTTGGACAAAAATTGCACAAGTTATAATGTTTCTGCTCAATGCTCAAAAAAAGGAACATTGCCCTACATGCAGTATTATTATTTAGTGTGGTGTAGTAGCCTACAGGACTCAAGTGGTTAGCCCTGCTAGTTTGCAAAGGAGGAAAAGTCCCACTGTAATGTTGTCACACACTTCAAGGGAGCAGGTTCAGGTGTTGGAAACTGTTGTGCAGAGGTGTCTGGTTCTGGGGTTAAAATTGTGTTTTGTCTGCGTGAGTCTTTCTTTTTTGGCATAATTAAACAGGTACAAGGGTTTTAGGAAATAAAGTGAAGGTTTTATTGATAGGTTAATTAGCAATGCAGAGTGATGCAAACTAGATAAAAGGCAAAGTCTCTGTGTAGACAAGGATACAAAGTAACTTGGTTTAGACAGTCATAAAGCAGGCAAAAATATAAATAAACTGTAGACAAGAAACCTGGCAATAGCAAGCAGGATATGTAGATATGCTGTAGACCAAAACTTAGCAGTAACAGGTAGGATATGAAGAGATGCTGTAATTAGGTAACTTTGTAATAACAGGCAGGATACTTGCATAGGCTGTAAACTGGAACTCTGTAGTAACAGGCAGGAATGTAGATCTTTGTTATAACAGGCAGGATACTTGCATAGGCTGTATACTGGAACTCTGAGGCAGTCCTTAGGAAATATCAGAGAATTAGCCAAGGTCAATTGCCAGGAATTCAGTCAGGAAATGAAACAGTGCCAAGGGAAAATCCAGAAGAGTAGTCTCAAAATGAAGCAGTAATCAGGCACCAGGAAATCCAACAAAGCTGAATGCAAACAGGAATATGAAGCAGAGGCTCTGTCAGAGTGCAACAATCAATGTCAAGGCCCGGAACTGAAACCAAACCTGCCTCATACAGGGAGTGCAGAATTATTAGGCAAATGAGTATTTTGACCACATCATCCTCTTTATGCATGTTGTCTTACTCCAAGCTGTATAGGCTCGAAAACCTTCTACCAATTAAGCATATTAGGTGATGTGCATCTCTGTAATGAGAAGGGGTGTGGTCTAATGACATCAACACCCTATATCAGGTGTGCATAATTATTAGACAACTTCCTTTCCTTTGGCAAAATGGGTCAAAAGAAGGACTTGACAGGCTCAGAAATGTAAAAAATAGTGAGATATCTTGCAGAGGGATGCAGCACTCTTAAAATTGCAAAGCTTCTGAAGCGTGATCATCGAACAATCAAGCGTTTCATTCAAAATAGTCAACAGGGTCGCAAAAAGCGTGTGGAAAAACCAAGGCGCAAAATAACTGCCCATGAACTGAGAAAAGTCAAGCGTGCAGCTGCCAAGATGCCACTTGCCACCAGTTTGGCCATATTTCAGAGCTGCAACATCACTGGAGTGCCCAAAAGCACAAGGTGTGCAATACTCAGAGACATGGCCAAGGTAAGAAAGGCTGAAAGACGACCACCACTGAACAAGACACACAAGCTGAAAAGTCAAGACTGGGCCAAGAAATATCTCAAGACTGATTTTTCTAAGGTTTTATGGACTGATGAAATGAGAGTGAGTCTTGATGGGCCAGATGGATGGGCCCGTGGCTGGATTGGTAAAGGGCAGAGAGCTCCAGTCCGACTCAGACGCCAGCAAGATGGAGGTGGAGTACTGGTTTGGGCTGGTATAATCAAAGATGAGCTTGTGGGGCCTTTTCGGGTTGAGGATGGAGTCAAGCTCAACTCCCAGTCCTACTGACAGTTTCTGGAAGACACCTTCTTCAAGCAGTGGTACAGGAAGAAGTCTGCATCCTTCAAGAAAAACATGATTTTCATGCAGGACAATGCTCCATCACACGCGTCCAAGTACTCCACAGCGTGGCTGGCAAGAAAGGGTATAAAAGAAGAAAATCTAATGGCATGGCCTCCTTGTTCACCTGATCTGAAACCCATTGAGAACCTGTGGTCCATCATCAAATGTGAGATTTACAAGGAGGGAAAACAGTACACCTCTCTGAACAGTGTCTGGGAGGCTGTGGTTGCTGCTGCACACAATGTTGATGGTGAACAGATCAAAACACTGACAGAATCCATGGATGGCAGGCTTTTGAGTGTCCTTGCAAAGAAAGGTGGCTATATTGGCCACTGATTTGTTTTTGTTTTGTTTTTGAATGTCAGAAATGTATATTTGTGAATGTTGAGATGTTATATTGGTTTCACTGGTAAAAATAAATAATTGAAATGGGTATATATTTGTTTTTTGTTAAGTTGCCTAATAATTATGCACAGTAATAGTCACCTGCACACACAGATATCCCCCTAAAATAGCTAAAACTAAAAACAAACTAAAAACTACTTGCAAAAATATTCAGCTTTGATATTAATGAGTTTTTGGGTTCATTGAGAGCATGGTTGTTGTTCAATAATAAAATGAATCCTCAAAAATACAACTTGCCTAATAATTCTGCACTCCCTGTATAGCAGGCTGCTGATTGTATGATTTGTTACATTTGGAAGGCAGGTGGAGAAAGAGAGCCAAAGTTGCTGAAAACAAAAAACAATATTCTCAGCCTGTGATCAAGCCATCTGGTGGCGAAGAGGTAAGTCAGCAGGCTGGGAAAGAACAGCAGCAGGAATAGAAACAGGTCCGAGGTTCAATTCAAGGCTGAATCATGACAGTACACCCTCCTCAAGGACAACCTCTGGGCGGACTTAGCATTCTCATATAGCTTTAGATCTTTTACGCATATCAGAGTGCCATCAGAGGCCTAAGTATATTCAGGGGGTATTATCTTTTTTGAAGGGTTCTCCAGAAGAGGATTTTGGGGACTGGACTAAGTATAGAGGGTCCCAACAGAACAGATATTTGGTTTCTGTACAGTTCTAGGCTTGTAGGTTTTGAAGAGATGGGTCTGAGGAACAGAAGTTAAAGGACCATTTTTCCGAACAGCAGTTTGAAGCACCGTCCCTTCAGTCTCAGAAACAGTATCATCGTCAATGGTAGAATAATTAGACATTTATTCTGATAATAATGTAGCTGAATTTGTCCTTCTGGCCATTTCATGAGTGGAAAGAGGGGTTGATATCCTTCTTTGGATTTGTATGGATACATTCTTTGGGGTAGTGGACACAGGAGTAGGAGTGCCCAGCCCAGCAATTTGTTTATTTATAAAGTTTTTCAGGCTATCCTGTAAAGTCTGTAATCCTGCAGTGAAATGTTGGATAAATTACTTCAATGCATCTGGAAGGGACATTAGAATTTGGTTAAGTTGTAGTAGATAAGAGTCCACAGACAAAATTCTCTCTGACACTTCAGTCAAAGAATGGATTACCTCCGCAAGCTCTGATGCATGGCCTTCACATTCTGTCAGACTATTCAAGGGAGCAGCTTCAGGTTTTGAAGCTGTTGTGCAGAGGTGTCAGGTTCTGGGGATAAAGTTGTGTTTTGTCTGCGTGAGTCTTTCCTTTTTGGCTTAATTAAACTGGTACAAGGGTTTTAGGAAATAAAGTGAAGGTTTTATTAATAGGTTAATTATTTATTTATAAAATATTTTACCAAGAAGGATACATTGAGATTTCTCTTGTTTTCAAGTATGTCCTGGGTCCACAAAACATTGCATTGATACAATAGGGTACAATAAAATTCAAAACAATAATAATACACAATAGATGCAAAAAATTTACATAAAACAGGTAAGAAATATATAATCAACCATGACAGGTGCATTCTGTTTTGAGATATGTAGAGAGGGATCTCTTAAAGGATATTAGGCTTGGGGAAGGTTTGAAAGTGTGCGGGAGGTCATTCCATAACTGTGGCACTAGGTAGGAAAAGGAGGATCGAGCTGCTTTCTTTTTGTATTGAGGCAAGCTAAATAATGTGCTAGTACTAGATCGGCGGTTATAGGAGGTGGGAATAGCCGGGGAGAGCATTCTACTCAGGTAGGGTGGGAGCTTTCCAGAAAGGCACTTAAACACAGGTCAGGAAAGAGGGAGGGTGCGTCTGGATTCCAGCGTAAGCCAGTTTGGTTCTCTTGTCACAATGGTGGATCTTATAGTTACATTGTAGCACAAAGTGGCAGAACGAGTTATACAATGTATTACGTTTATTAAGGTGAGTTTGCAGTGCAGGTGCGTATACTACGTCCCCATAATCCATGATAGGCTTCAGCATTTGCTGTACAATCTTTTCTATTACTGTAGGGCTGAGGCAAGATTTGTTTCTGTACAGGGCACCTAATTTTGGATAAAGTTTAGATGCAAGTTTTTCTATGTGGAGGCCAAAAGATAGATTAGGGTCTAAGAACATACCCAAGTATTTGAAAGAGTGGACTGCAATTTTGTTTTGATGCGTAGATGGGAATTTTGTAATTTGTGTAATTTAGGCCCGGTTCCAAAGATCATTGTGACAGTTTTGTCAGTGTTTAGGAAGAGTTTGTTTTTTGAGATCCACTTTTCTACCTCTGTGAACTGGTCTTGGAGCACTGCTTCAAGCTGTGGCAGATCAGATTTGTTTGCATAGATTACCATGTCGTCTGCGTACATGTGTACAGTTGAGGATTTGCAGACATAAGGCAAATCATTTATAAATAATATGAATAGTAGAGGGCCGAGAATGGAACCTTTGGGAACACCACACATGACTGGGAGAGGGAGGGAGTCACTGTTAGAAACAGAGACATATTGTGATCGATCCGATACATATGATCTAAATCAGGTTAACGGATGATCAGCAATACCAGAGTTTTTTAGTTTGAGCAGTAGTATGTCGTGGTCCACTGTGTCAAAAGCCTTAGCAAAATCAAGGAAAATAGCTCCAGTTAGGTCTCCTTGTTCCATGCTAGTTTGGATGTTGTTGCAAACTTTTAGGAGGGCAGTTGTAGTGGAGTGATTCAGTCGAAAACCTGATTGATCAGGGGTCAGATAGTTAGAAAGTTGGTAATACTCGCATAATTGAGTATGGACGCATTTTTCTAAGATTTTGACAATACTGGGAGCAATGATACAGGGCGATAGTTAGAAACCAAGGTTAACTCCCCACTTTTAGGAATAGGCACTACTCTTGCAGTTTTCCAGAGTTTAGGTATGTATCCAAGGCACCAAGGATTTGTTAATTAGGGTTGTGACAGGCTTAGCAATTGCCGGCGCACTGAGCTTCAACAGCATTGCTGGGATTTGATCAGGTCCAGACTGGTTTTTCATTGTTAGATTATTAAGGTGTTTCTTAACAACATTGATGGGTAAAGGTCTAAAATTTAACTTCTCTTTATTGGGTCTTTGCTGTTTTAGTGGGGCCTGATCCACATTTGTAGCTTCAGGATGGAGCATCCGACAAAATAATTGTTAAAGGCATTTGCTACTTCTAAGGGGAGTTGCAGGTTTTGGTTATCCACATTGACAGTGGGAGGGTTGGGAGTGGATTGGTGGATTTTGTAAGTTATTTATGAGTTTCCAGAACTTTCTAGGGTTAGATATGTTATTGTTCAGATTTTCACAGAAATATTGTGCCTTAGCCAATTCTGTTTGTTTAGTGCATATATTTCACCATTGTCTATATACACAGTGATCATTCATAGAGCCAGAATGCTTGAACTTTGACCACAATGAATCCCGAAATTGGTACATTTGAATGAGGTCAGCTGTGATCCAATTCAAGTGTGCTCCTTTTACTCTCACCTTACGCAGCGGGGCATGTAAATTCCAAGCTTGTAGGAGTTCAGACTGAAAGAATTCAAGTGCAGAGTCTAGATCTGGGATTAAGTTTAATCTGTGCCAGGGGAGGTTCTTGATGTCATTTAGAAATGATTGAATATTAAATTTTTGAAGGACCTGGTGATTTTAACCTTGGGAGAGGATTTAGTAGCCTTTATTTTGCGCACGCAGTACACTAAGCAGTGGTCACTGAAATTGTTAGGGAGAACACCTGCCTCCTGGATTCGGTCGGGAGAAGTGGAGAGAATCCAGTCGAGCAGGGTATGATTATGGCTTTTGATGTTTATGCGAGTTGGGGAGGAGATTAATTGCGTTAGCTGCAAAGATTTAAACAGCGAGCGACAACTGTTATTTTTTGGATTCAGCCAATCAATGTTAAAATCTCCAAAAACTAAAATTTCACTTTTTGGGTTTTGAGCTATGGATTCACTAAGGAGCTGTGCTATGTCTGAAATGGAATGCATAGGGGAGCTAGGTGGGCGGTTGATTCCTGCAACAATGATTGATTTACTGCAAGGGATCTCAATTTTGCCAGAAAGGAAATCAAAGGTGGCAGGATAGCTAGATTTTTGTATGGGGGTGAACTTTGTGGAATTGTCCTCTCTTTGCTCTGTCAATTCTATGGCATGAATACCCATGTATTGCAATGGCAGAGTCAGGTATTTTTGCAGTTAGCCATGATTCAGAGATCACAATGATTTTTGGCTTGCATTGTAAACACCAAGGCCTAGATTTGGAGTTTGGCAGTAGATGGGCTGTTAACGCTCCGCGGGCTTTTTTCTGGCCGCAGCATAAAATTAACTCTGGTATCGAGAGTTCAAAAAAATGCTGCTTTAGGCTCCAAAAAAGGAGCGTAGAGCATTTTTACCGCAAATGCAACTCTCGATACCAGAGTTGCTTACGGACGCGGCCAGCCTCAAAAACGTGCTCGTGCACGATTCTCCCATAGGAAACAATGGGGCTGTTTGAGCTGTAAAAAAACCTAACACCTGCAAAAAAGCAGCGTTCAGCTCCTAACGCAGCCCCATTGTTTCCTATGGGGAAACACTTCCTACGTCTGCACCTAACACTCTAACGTGTACCCCGAATCTAAACACCCCTAACCTTACACTTATTAACCCATAATCTGCCGCCCCCGTTATCGCTGACCCCTGCATATTATTTTTAACCCCTAATCTTCCGCTCCGTACACCGCCGCAACCTACGTTATCCCTATGTACCCCTAATCTGCTGGCCCTAACACCGCCGACCCCTATATTATATTTATTAACCCCTAATCTGCCCCCCTCAACGTCGCCGACACCTGCCTACACTTATTAACCCCTAATCTGCCGAGCGGACCTGAGCGCTACTATAATAAAGTTATTAACCCCTAACCCGCCTCACTAACCCTATCATAAATAGTATTAACCCCTAATCTGCCCTCCCTAACATCGCCGACACCTAACTTCAATTATTAACCCCTAATCTGACGACCGGAGCTCATCGCTACTATAATAAATGGATTAACCCCTAAAGCTAAGTCTAACCCTAACACTAACACCCCCCTAAGTTAAATATAATTTACATCTAACGAAATTAATTAACTCTTATTAAATAAATTATTCCTATTTAAAGCTAAATACTTACCTGTAAAATACATCCTAATATAGCTACAATATAAATTATAATTATATTGTAGCTATTTTAGGATTAATATTTATTTTACAGGCAACTTGGTAATTATTTTAACCAGGTACAATAGCTATTAAATAGTTAAGAACTATTTAATAGTTACCTAGTTAAAATAATAACAAAATTACCTGTAAAATAAATCCTAACCTAAGTTATAATTAAACCTAACACTACCCTATCAATAAATTAATTAAATAAAATACCTACAATTACCTACAATTAACCTAACACTACACTATCAATAAATAAATTAAATACAATTTCGACAAATAACTACAATTACATAAACTAACTAAAGTACAAAAAATAAAAAAGAACTAAGTTACAAAAAATAAAAAAATATTTACAAACATAAGAAAAATATTACAACAATTTTAAACTAATTACACCTATTCTAAGCCCCCTAATAAAATAACAAAGACCCCCAAAATAAAAAATTCCCTACCCTATTCTAAATTAATAAATGTAAAAGCTCTTTTACCTTACCAGCCCTGAACAGGGCCCTTTGCGGGGCATGCCCCAAGAAAATCAGCTCTTTTGCCTGTAAAAAAAAACATACAATACCCCCCCCCCCAACATTACAACCCACCACCCACATACCCCTAATCTAACCCAAACCCCCCTTAAATAAACCTAACACTAAGCCCCTGAAGATCTTCCTACCTTTTCTTCACCATCCAGGTATCACCGATCCGTCCTGGCATCCGGTGTTGAAGAGGTCCAGAAGAGGCTCCAAAGTCTTCCTCCTATCTGGCAAGAAGAGGACATCCGGACCGGCAAACATCTTCTCCAAGCGGCATCTTCGATCTTCTTCCATCCGGTGCGGAGCGGGTCCATCTTGAATCAGCCGACGCGGATCCATCCTCTTCTTTCTGTGTCTCCCGACGAATGACGGTTCCTTTAAGGGACGTCATCCAAGATGGCGTCCCTCGAATTCCGATTGGCTGATAGGATTCTATCAGCCAATCGGAATTAAGGTAGGAATATTCTGATTGGCTGATGGAATCAGCCAATCGGAATCAAGTTCAATCCGATTGGCTGATCCAATCAGCCAATCAGATTGAGCTCGCATTCTATTGGCTGTTCCGATCAGCCAATAGAATGCGAGCTCAATCTGATTGGCTGATTGGATCAGCCAATCGGATTGAACTTGATTCTGATTGGCTGATTCCAGCAGCCAATCAGAATATTCCTACCTTAATTCCGATTGGCTGATAGAATCCTATCAGCCAATCGGAATTCGAGGGACGCCATCTTGGATGACGTCCCTTAAAGGAACCGTCATTCGTCGGGAGACACAGAAAGAAGAGGATGGATCCGCGTCGGCTGATTCAAGATGGACCCGCTCCGCACCGGATGGAAGAAGATCGAAGATGCCGCTTGGAGAAGATGTTTGCCGGTCCGGATGTCCTCTTCTTGCCGGATAGGAGGAAGACTTTGGAGCCTCTTCTGGACCTCTTCAGCACCGGATGCCAGGACGGATCAGTGATACCTGGATGGTGAAGACAAGGTAGGAAGATCTTCAGGGGCTTAGTGTTAGGTTTATTTAAGGGGGGTTTGGGTTAGATTAGGGGTATGTGGGTGGTGGGTTGTAATGTTGGGGGGGGGTATTGTATGTTTTTTTTTACAGGCAAAAGAGCTGATTTTCTTGGGGCATGCCCCGCAAAGGGCCCTGTTCAGGGCTGGTAAGGTAAAAGAGCTTTTACATTTATTAATTTAGAATAGGGTAGGGAATTTTTTATTTTGGGGGTCTTTGTTATTTTATTAGGGGGCTTAGAGTAGGTGTAATTAGTTTAAAATTGTTGTAATATTTTTCTTATGTTTGTAAATATTTTTTTATTTTTTGTAACTTAGTTCTTTTTTATTTTTTGTACTTTAGTTAGTTTATGTAATTGTAGTTATTTGTCGAAATTGTATTTAATTTATTTATTGATAGTGTAGTGTTAGGTTAATTGTAGGTAATTGTAGGTATTTTATTTAATTAATTTATTGATAGGTTAGTGTTAGGTTTAATTATAACTTAGGTTAGGATTTATTTTACAGGTAATTTTGTTATTATTTTAACTAGGTAACTATTAAATAGTTCTTAACTATTTAATAGCTATTGTACCTGGTTAAAATAATTACCAAGTTGCCTGTAAAATAAATATTAATCCTAAAATAGCTACAATATAATTATAATTGATATTGTAGCTATATTAGGGTTTATTTTACAGGTAAGTATTTAGCTTTAAATAGGAATAATTTATTTAATAAGAGTTAATTAATTTCGTTAGATTTAAATTATATTTAACTTAGGGGGGTGTTAGTGTTAGGGTTAGACTTAGCTTTAGGGGTTAATCCATTTATTATAGTAGCGGTGAGCTCCGGTCGTCAGATTAGGGGTTAATAATTGAAGTTAGGTGTCGGTGATGTTAGGGAGGGCAGATTAGGGGTTAATACTATTTATGATAGGGTTAGTGAGGCGGATTAGGGGTTAATAACTTTATTATAGTAGCGCTCAGGTCCGCTCGGCAGATTAGGGGTTAATAAGTGTAGGCAGGTGTCGGCGACGTTGTGGGGGGCAGGTTAGGGGTTAATAAATATAATACAGGGGTCGGCGGGGTTAGGGACAGCAGATTAGGGGTACATAAGTATAACGTAGGTGGCGGTCGGCAGATTAGGGGTTAAAAATTTTTAATTGAGTGGCGGCGATGTGGGGGGACCTCGGTTTAGGGGTACATAGGTAGTTTATGGGTGTTAGTGTACTTTAGGGTACAGTAGTTAAGAGCTTTATGAACCGGCGTTAGCCCAGAAAGCTCTTAACTCCTGCTATTTTCCGGCGGCTGGAGTTTTGTCGTTAGAGCTCTAACGCTCACTTCAGAAACGACTCTAAATACCGGAGTTAGGAAGATCCCATTGAAAAGATAGGATACGCAATTGACGTAAGGGGATCTGCGGTATGGAAAAGTCGCGGCTGAAAAGTGAGTGTTAGACCCTATTTTGAGTGACTCCAAATACCGGCGGTAGCCTAAAACCAGCGTTAGGAGCCTCTAACGCTGGTTTTCACGGCTACCGCCGAACTCTAAATCTAGGCCCAAGCGTGCAGTGCATTGATTTTTGGTAGTAAGCTGTGGATATTACATTGCACAAAGGAGAGGACTTTTTTAGTTGGAAGGCTAGGAATTGAATTTGCTCGGGGACCAGAGTTAGACTCTACATCATTTGCAAGGGCAAGTAACATAAGGAATAGGAATTTGGACATAGTTTTTGTTTGGCTATATAGTGAATGGCATACTTTATAATTTTGTGAGGTGGGGGTAGGATGGCTATTTTTTATAACTCTCCACCAGCACTCAGCAGATAGGTTACAGCAACAGAGCAGGCCATGGTGTATGATAATTTGTTTTCCAGTTTGAGGTGGGTGGTTATTGCGGTAATGAAGTGAACAAAATTGGAGTGAGATGCTAAAAAATTAGCAATGTAGAGTGATGCAAACTAGATAAAAGGCAAGAATACAAAGTAACTTGGTTTAGACAGTCATAAAGCAGGCAAAAATGTATATAAACTGCAGACAAGAAACTTAGCAATAGCAAGCAGGATACGTAGATATGCTGTAGACCAAAACTTAGAAGTAACAGGTAGTATATTAAGAGATGCTGTAAACAGGTAACTTTGTAATAATAGGCAGGATACTTGCATAGGCTGTAAACTGGAGCTCTGTAGTAACAGGCAGGAATGTAGATCTTTGTAATAACAGGCCAGATACTTGCATAAGCTGTAGACTGGTAACTTTGTACTAACAGGCAGGAATGCAGATCTTTGTAATAAAAGGCAGGATACTTGCATAGGCTGTAGACTGATATCTTTGTAGTAACAGACAGAAATGCAAAACTTTGTAATAAAATGAAGGATACTTGCATAGACTGTAGACTGGTAACTTTGTAGTAACAGGCAGGAATGCATATTTTTGTAATAACAGGCAGGATACTTGCATAGACTGTAGACTGGTAACTTTGTAGTAACAGGGAGGAATGCATATTTTTGTAATAACAGGCAGGATACTTACATAGGCTGTAGACTGGTAACTTTGTAGTAGCAGGCAGTAATGCAGATCTTTATAATAACAGGCAGGATACTTGCATAGGCTGTAGACTGGAACTCTGAGGCAGTCCTTAGGAAACATTAGAGAATTAGCCAAGGTCAATTGCCAGGAAATCAATCCAGAAATGAAACACAGTGCCAAGAGAAAATCCAGAAGAGTAGTGTCAAAATGAAGCAGCAATCAGGCACCAGGAAATCCAACAAAGCTGAATTCAAACAGGAATCTGAAGCAGAGGCTCTGTCAGAGTGTTACACTTAATGTCAAGTCCAGAACTGAAAGCAAACCTGCCTCATATAGCAGGCTACTGATTTTATGATTTGTTTATTTATCGATGTGTGGTGGACATGATACGCTACATTGTATCATGTCCGTTTGCACATTAATAAATAGTCCCATATATTTTATCTTTTTATTTTAATTTAATTTTGAATAATAGGTGATTTCTTAATGGACTGTAGCATCTGGAGATGGCCAGTAACATCTTAAGGGGACAGAGCCACCCATGTGGCAGTTAGACGACTGTGTGAGAGAAGGACAGTGCTGGAGCCAGGGTGACAATTGCAAACTGGACTGCTAACATTAGGCGAATAGTGGATGGGGGTGTGCACAGCATGAGATATCGTTATATGAAACTAAAGAAACTAAGAGTGAGTTTTTGCTTATATAATGTTCTTTGAACATAGCTCTTCCTGCTCTGTCTAATGCTAGTGGTACTTAGTAGTGTCTCTCTACCTCTGCTGACATTCCCTCTGTCTTTCCACTCATCCTTCCACCTTTTTTCTTTACCTCACTCTGCTCTCTCTTTCCTTGTGCTCTCTCTCTCCTTCTTCTTCTGCTCACTCTCTCTCCTCCCCACTGCTCTCTCTCTCTCCCTTACTCTGCTCTCTAAGTATCTTATTCTCTCTCTCTGGCTCTCATTTGGAACATCACATAGCTGATGTGACCTCCTTGGAACCATTTTGCTGTTTTTAATAACATTTAAAAACACAAGGAAATGAATTTGCAAAAAACTTGCGTCAATGCCTAGAGTTTAAGTTCTCAATCAAATGTTAGAAATCAAGGAATTTACGACTTAAACTTTCCCCACCCTGGCTGCTTTGCATGACATAATCAATGACATCACTGATTACATCATACATGACATTGTTGATGACATCATCAATGGAATCAATAGTTAAATTACCTTTGATATCATCGATGGCATCAGTAGTGATTTAACCCATGACATCACCCTACAGATCAGAGAAATTCTATTTTCGAAATCATCACTAGTGACATCACCAAAAACAGTATCAATGACTCTTAACCCTCATTCACATAAATCACTGCAGAAGCTCTTAGAGATGGGCTGCTAGCTGTGAGTGTGGACTCAATGATTTCTGGTTAATGAGTATATGGGAATGTCCAATCTATGGGCTAGATTACAAGTGGAGCACTAAATTATCGGGCTCTCGCAAACAGGCAAATTTGTGTATGTGTATGTGTGAGAGAGAGAGTTTGTATCTGTGTGTGTTACTACTTTTACAATATTTTTAAATTTGACTTTATTCAAGAAAAGTGTGTGAACATTTTATTCCCTTGGACAAAAATTGCACAAGTTATAATGTTTGTGCACACTGCTCAAAAAAGGAACATTGTCCAACATGAAGTATTATTATTTAGTGTGGTGTAGTAGCCTACAGGACTCAAGGGGTTAGCGTTGCTAGTTTGCAAAGGATGAAAAGTCCCACTGTAATGTTCTTTCAATATCTGTGCAAATTTTATGGGGTAGATTTATCATAGTGCGAGCGGGCATGATACGATGTAGCATATCATGTCCACTGCACATCGATAAATGCTGACAGCATATGACATTGTTGATGACATCATCAATGGAATCACTAGTTACATTACCTTTGATTTCATCAATGGTATCAGTAGTGATATAACCCATGACATCATCCTACAGATCATAGAAATTCTATTTTCGAAATCATCAAATTTGCCTGTTTGCGGAAGCGCAATCATTAACCAGCTATTTCAAGTGGCTGGCTATTGTTTACCACATTCTCACAGTAGCAATTAGTGCTCTGAAAATTAACCAGATATCAGATCTTTGGTTTATTTTCTAAAAGTGCCCCAAATGCCCTCAAAAAATGTAGTTTTTAATTAAAAACAACTGCACTAGGCAGTTTTTGGGGTTTAAAGTTGGTGGGAGTAGCATGTTAGAAAAAAAACAGCACTTAAAAGTGCCTTTACATTGCCGTGTTTGGGAACTGTGCGTTCCCATAGAACACAATGTAAATATATTTATATATATATATATATATATATATATAAACAAAAAGAATAGCACTCCAAAGGTCTTTCAAAAATAGTAGTCACTTTAATAGTGAACGTTTTCGGATCACAGGGGATCCGTCCTCAGACTTACAAAAGTACCAGGTTGTTCCGAAGTGCCGTTTTTCAAAGCGG
Source organism: Bombina bombina (assembly GCF_027579735.1). Lineage (NCBI taxonomy): Eukaryota > Metazoa > Chordata > Amphibia > Anura > Bombinatoridae > Bombina > Bombina bombina. The sequence continues at coordinate 657,459,358 of NC_069503.1, read as the reverse complement.
TCCTAATGGCAGAGCGATGATTCACCATTCGAGTGCGGAGATCATCTGAGGTTTTCCCCATATAATATAGCCCACAACTACAGTGTAGAAGATACACAATGTAAGTAGTAGTGAAGGTAAGACAAAACCTATGTTTGTAGGTTTTTCGTCTATGTGGGTGAGTAAATGTAGAGCCAGTAATAAGGCCCCCACATGTAATGCATCCTAAGCATCGGAAGACACCCAATTTCTTGATGTCTTTCTGCTCTATTTATATGTTTCGATATATTATCCCCTATTTTTGTTCATGTTGCTCTTTTGATGTTTTAATCTGTTCCACGTTGCCTCGGCCAACTACGTCTCCCAGTTCTCTGGGGGGGGGGGGTCCACCAAGGAGAGCATGCTCATGTTTGTTTGTTTGCAGAATCACTTATAACATGGTTTGGTGGGTAAGTAATGGTACTTTTGTAAGTCTGAGGACGGATCCCCTGTGATCCGAAAACATTCACTATTAAAGTGACTACTATTTTTGAAAGACCTTTGGAGTGCTATTCTGTTTGTTCATATTACTTCTGTGACCAGCACCCAAGGCTTGTGTTTGTTGAAAATCTGGAGTGCACTTTGTTTGGTTTATATTTATATATATATAAATATATATATATATATATATATATATATATATATATATATATATATGAGTATATACTGTACATATATATTTATGTGTTAATATGTGTATATATATATATTTAAAAATGCTGCCCATCGCTGCGCTTCTTATCCCCTTCACTGCGCGAGGTTCTGATGCCAACTGTGACAGCATCAGAACAAGGCTCCCTTTGCAGCATATGGAAGCACACTCTATTGGCTGTTCAAATCAGTCAATAGAATTTCAGTAACTCTCATCCTATTTGCTAATTTGAAAATGTCAGCCAATAGGAATGCAAGGTACCCTATTTTTAAACGGGTACCTTGCATTCAAGCTTCAGTTTACAGCAGTGATTTTATGAAGAGGATGCTCCGCGCTGGATATCATTGCTGGTCCTGGACAGCTCCGTGCCTCCACAGCTCCTTGTCACTGGGATGAAAAAAGAAGATGGTCACACGATGGAGGAAGATGTCGCCACCTGGATAAAGACTTTTTGCCACCTGGAGGAGGATGAATGACCAGACTTCAGGAACCGTTAGTAGATATTCTGGGGTTAGTGTTAGGTTTTTTTGTGTTTTTTTTTTTTAGATTAGGGCTTTGGGAAGTAAAAGAACTGAATGCCTTTTTAAAGGCAATGCCCATATAAATGCACTTTTAGGGACAATGGGTAGTTTAGGATTTTTTTAGACTTAGATTTTTTATTTTGGGGGTTGGTTGAGTGGGTGGTTTTAATGCTGGGGGGACTTTGTAATTTTTTGTAGATAAAAGAGCTGTTTAACTTAGGGCAATGCCCTACAAAAGGGCCTTTTAAGGGCTATTGGTCGTTTATTGTTAGGTTAGGGGGTGTTTTATTTTTATAGGGCTATTAGATTAGGTGTAATTGTTTTTATTTTGATAATTTCATTTATTATTTTTTGTAATCTTAAGAGTTTTTTATTTTTCATATTTTTAGTTTATTATTTTTTGCAATGTTAGATTTTACATTTTTTACCCAATACTATGGTATTAGGTTTATTTAAATTTGTAATTTAGGTTTTTTATTTTTTCATAGTGTTAGGTTTTTTTAATCATGTAATTTATGATTTTTAATTGGTAGTTTTTATTTTTATTTTATTAGAATAGTTATGTTAGGTTAATTTACAGTTTAATCTTAGGTTTTTTTTTATTTCACAGGTAAGTTTTTATTTATTTTAAGATAGTTATATTGTAACTTTTAACTTAAAGTTAGGGTTTAGGGGTTAATAGTTTAATTTAGTGTTTTGTGATGTGGGGCGGCAGTTTAGGGGTTAATAGGTTTAGTTTATTATATGTGATGTGGGGGGGGCTGGCGGTTTAGGGTTTAATACTTTATTATAGTGTTTGCGATATGGGGCTGGTGGTTTAGGGGTTAATAGGTTTATTATAGTAGTAGCAATGTAGGTGGGCAGCAGATTAAGGGTTAATAGGTTTATCTATTAGTTGCGATGTGGGGTCCGGCAGTTAATAGTTTTATTTAGTGTTGGCAATGTCGGGGAGCGTGGATTAGGGGTTAATCACTTTATTTAGCGCTGTCGATGTCAGGGAGCATTGGATTAGGACAGTCTTTAATCTAGGGGTTTATATTAGAGTGTTAGGTTTAAACATAACTTTCTTTTCCCCATAGACATCAATCCGGTTGCGTTACGGCAATTTGCTTTTCTGCGATCGCAGGTGTTAGATTTTTTCTAACACTCTCTCCCTATTGATGTCTATGGGGGAAAGTGTGCACGAGCATATAAACTCAGCCCTTGGCTTTTGTGCAGTATCGAGCTTAACGCTCCATAACGCACAGCACAAGGAGGTTTTTCAGTAACTCGTAATGGCAGCGCTATGGAAAGTGAGGTACTGCTCATTTTATTGCGTTATTTATGCACCTGGTATAGCGCTAAACTCGTAATTTAGCCAATATTTTAGCCTTAATGAGGCAATGAATTTAAAGGGACAGTCTAGCATAAATTACACTTTCATTATTCAGAAAGGACTTTTAATTTTAATCAACTTTCCAATTTACTTTTATCATCAAATTTGCTTTTTTCTCTTGGTATTCTTAGTTTAAACTAAACATAGGTAGGCTCATATGCTAATTTCTAAGCCTTTGATGGCTGCCTCTTATCACATGCTTTTTAAATCTCCTTTCAACACAAAGAGACAGAAAGTACATGTGGGCCATATAGATAACACTGTGTTCAGGCACAGGGGGTTATTTAATATTTAGCACAAAACAATGCTAAATGCAAGACAATAGATAATAAACAGTCACAGTCATGTGATCAGGGGACTGGAAGAAGGTTCTTAGATACAAGGTAATCACAGAGGTAAAACGTATATTAATATAACTGTGTTGGTTATGCAAAACTGGGGAATGGGCAATAAAGGGATTATCTATCTTTTAAAACAACAACAATTCTATGGTATACTGTCCCTTTAACTTTTTTTTTTTTGCTAAGCACGATGTACAGAGCTATAAGAGTTAGCAATGTCAATGTGTGAAAACTTTAATTTGCTTAAAGCTGTTTTTCAAAGAATATTTTTCTTAATACATAAACTTGAGCATTTGTCTGTTTTTACATTTCTGGCACAGCATGCTTCTCCTTAATATGTAGCTATCATGACAGCTCCATTAATAGCCCAATAACATGTATTGTGCATCTAAAAATTTTAAAACGTGATCTAATATTAATGTGTGAACAATCAGTTCATCAAGCACATTTGGAATCTCGGTAATAAAAAATAATATTGATTTGACATTATTCCATTCTGCTTGAGTCTTGGGAAGACACATAATACATTGTTTTCAGATTGTACTTATAACTGCCAGATGGCAGACAGTGTAGTGAATTTAGCAGTTTGACCATACCAGGTATATTTCTGGTATTTTATTATCTTTGTTCCAGTCTAGGCTTAAAGGATTACTTTCTGTTATAATTTTTAAGCTAAACAACTAACATATTAAAGTTAACCCCTTAACGACTGAGGACGTGCAGGGTACGTCCTCAGAAAAAAGGCAGTTAATGCCTGAGAACGTACCCTGCACGTCCTCAGTGTGGAAAGCAGCTGGAAGCGATCCTGCTCGCTTCCAGCTGCTTTCCGGTTATTGCAGTGATGCCTCGATATCGAGGCATCCTGCAATAACATTTTTAAGCCATCCGGTGCAGAGAGAGCCACTCTGTGGCCCTCTCTGCACCGGAGATCGATTGCTCCCTGTGTTGGTGGGTGGGAGCCGGACCGGGAGGCGGGTGGCGGCCATCGATGGCCCTGTGGAAGTGAAGGGGGGCGGGATCGTGGGTGGGGGTGGCTTGGGGCGCGCACGGGCGCGCGCGCGTGCACGGGAGGGTGGGGGCTGGCGCGTGCACGGGGAGGGAGCGGGTGGGAACCACTACACTGCCCAAAATTATGTCAATAAAAAAGATAAAAAAATCGAAAATGAAAATAATCAGCAAGGTGGTGGGGCTTTGTCTGTGGGGGGTGGGTGGGGGGGAAGCTACACTACAGAAAAAAAAAAAACAAAGAAAAAAAAAACACTTTTTATTGTAAACTGGGTACTGGCAGACAGCTGCCAGTACCCAAGATGGCCCCCAATAAGGCAGAGGGGAGGGTTAGAGAGCGGTTTTGGGGGGGATCAGGGAGGTTGGGGGCTAAGGGGGGGATCCTACACAGTAGCATATGTAAATATGCTAAAAAAAAATTTCATTTTTTTTTTAAAACCCTTTTATTTTAGTACTGGCAGACTTTCTGCCAGTACTTAAGATGGCGGGGACAATTGTGGGGTGGGGGAGGGAAGGGAGCTGTTTGGGAGGGATCAGGGGGTGGGATGTGTCATATGGGAGGCTGATCTCTACACTAAAGCTAAAATTAACCCTGCAAGCTCACTACAAACTCCCTAATTAACCCTTTCACTGCTAGCCATAATACACGTGTGAGGCGCAACAGGATTTAGTGGCCTTCTAATTACCAGAAAGCAACGCCAAAGTCATATATGTCTGCTATTTCTGAACAAAGGGGATCCCAGACAAGCATTTACAACCATTTGTGCCATAATTGCACAAGCTGTTTGTAAATGATTTCAGTGAGAAACCTAAAATTGTGAAAAATTTTACGTTTTTTTTAATTTGATCGCATTTGGCGGTGAAATGGTGGCATGAAATATACCAAAATGTGCCTAGATCAATACTTGGGGTTGTCTACTACACTACACTAAAGCTAAAATTAACCCTACAAGCTCCCTAAAAGCTCCCTAATTAACCCCTTAACTGCTGGGCATGATACACTTGTGGTGCGCAGTGGCATTTAGCGGCCTTCTAATTACCAAAAAGCAACGCCAAAGCCATATATGTGTGCTATTTCTGAACAAAGGGGATCCCAGAGAAGAATTTACAACCATTTATGCCATAATTGCACAAGTTGTTTGTAAATAATTTCAGTGAGAAACCTAAAGTTTGTGAAAAAATTTGTGAAAAAGTGAACAATTTTTTGTATTTGATCGCATTTGGCGGTGAAATGGTGGCATGAAATATACCAAAATTGGCCTAGATCAATACTTTGGGATGTCTACTAAAAAAAATATATATAAATGTCAAGGGATATTCAGGTATTCCTGAAAGATATCAGTGTTCTAATGTAACTAGCGCTAATTTTGGAAAAAAATGGTTTGGAAATAGCAAAGTGCTACTTGTATTTATGGCCCTATAACTTGCAAAAAAAGCAAAGAACATGTAAACATTGGGTATTTCTAAACTCAGGACAAAATTTAGAAACTATTTAGCATGGGTGTTTTTTGGTGGTTTTAGATATGTAACAGATTTTGGGGGTCAAAGTTAGAAAAAGTGTGTTTTTTTCGTTTTTTTCCTCATATTTTATCATTTTTTTATAGTAAATTATAAGATATGATGAAAATAATGGTATCTTTAGAAAGTCCATTTAATGGCGAGAAAAACGGTATATAATATGTGTGGGTACAGTAAATGAGTAAGAAGAAAATTACAGCTAAACACAAACACCGCAAAAATGTAAAAATAGCCTTGGTCCCAAACGGACAGAAAATGGAAAAGTGCTCTGGTCACTAAGGGGTTAATAAACATTAATTAAAACCTACTGACCTATATTTTCTCCAAAACAAAGTTTCATAACGTTCTAAAAGTTATATCTTTTATTCGCCGATGATGTCATGTTATCCTGCCCACTATTTTCCGCACTGAGTGTTCAAAATACTTAAACCAATAACTTTGTGTTTAAAGCACCATTTTGAAACCTAGGTATTGTAAACAGATTGGTACAGAGCAAAGGATACCCACGGAGTGGGTTTGGAAAACAATTACATTTGCAGACAAGATTTCTGATATACGTTAGAGATGTGTTAATGAAATGCTATTGATAAAAAGCGTATTTGGGGTAGTTAGTTAGTAACAAGCATAGAAAATATTTACTTACAGTGGTCCTTTAAGTGAATGGTAGAGTTACAACATTTACATTTTGATCCATGAATAATATACAGGAATTTCAGGATATGCAAATTCATCTATGCCCAGTCTTACTCTAGGTATGTTGGGCCTACACATTCTCCTTTTTTTTTTTATTTGAGCTATAGGTATTTGATCTGCATTCTCCTGCCTTTCATCATCTATCTTTAATTTATTTCCTGTTCACAATTGAAATCTTCTTGAAATGGGTTTTTAAATAATGAGTAAAAAATGATTAAACAGAGGGGTGGAACCAACTGCCAAGTGTGAAAAGCTCCTGTGCTGAGTGGTCCCACAAGTGGCTGTACTAAGGGCTAGATGCTGATTACTAGCCCACTTCCGCTATAGATCACCTCTGGTAGAACCCAGCCGAGATCCAGTGAAGCAATTAACTGGTTATTGCTGGCTAGACCAGGTGTTTCAAACAGCAGAAGGGCAAAGGTGGGAAAATAATGGATGCCATAGCTGGAATGCCTTGGCAGCTTTACTCCAGCCCCATAACTTTGCAGGACATAAGACTAGTGAGCATCATAGTTCTCTGAACTTTATTACTTCTCACACTAGAATATAGGCACAGGAGAATCCTCCACCACATCAGTTGTATGTGCTTAAGCAGATATGCTCCAGGAAGGCCTAAACACTTTTCATGAAAGTGAGTCCAGGGTCTAATATATAGTGACACTATAGAAAAACAGTGACAAGCTGTGCTATATTTTCTTTGAAACTCTTGAAGCCTCCTATTTTAATTATTTTGTGAATGTTTTGAATTATATATTGCTCTGAAGTGGATGAGAATTAAATAATTAATAGTAACTTCTATCAACTTTTTGTGAGCTCTACCTGCATTAAGACATCACTATTGTTTCACCTGCACAGTTTTATAGCATTATATCCTATTAATAACAAAGGAGAACTTTTGCAGAGGATTATTTGCTTTTCTATTTGATTATTTAACTCTGTAACAGCTAAAGGACTCTATTTATGTCTTTGCTTTATTAATTGTCATAGCCTTTCCATCACTCTGTATATAAGTTACATTTATGTATAATTTATTATAGACTTTCACATTAGAAATCACAACTTAAAAATCTAAGAAATCAGATAAAACCAGCCACCTAATATCAAAATTAACATATATTTTAAATCTCTGAGGGTGACTAGCTCGGATTAGTCTGAGTCATCTCTCCCCAGACATCAGCGGACCATAATGGCGGTGACCCAATGAAGCCAACAATAACACCCTATTAGCTAGAGCTGATTTATGACAATTGCTCTCTAAATCCCACTTTGCTGATTTCCTTAAACAAGTAAGTGCCATGATTAAAGAAGGCTTGGCTCTGGGGAGAAAATAAATATCAGACCTTGGAGATCGAGTGGTCTATTTAAAAGAACAAGTAAAATCCCACATCGCAAACACTATTTAAATATTATTAATCCCTAATCTGCTGTCCGCCCACATCGTCCCCACTATACTAAAATTATTGCTACCAATTAAATAAAACTAAAATACACATTAAAAAAATCCTAACACTACTCTAACAATTACAAAATATCTAAATACAAAAAAAATACAAAAAAAAAATACTAAATTACAATAAATAAACACTAAATTACGGCAAAAAAACAAAAAATAAATTTAACAAAAATTAAAAAGCATTACACCTAATCTAATAGCCCTATCAAAATAAAAATGTCCACCCAAAATAAAAAAAAACTAACCTACAATAAACTACCAATAGCCCTTAAAAGGGCTTTTTGTGGGGCATTGCCCCAAAGATATCAGCTCTTTTCCCTAAAAAAATACAAAACCCTTCCAACATTAACACCCACCACCAACCAACCCCCCAAAATAAAAATCAAACTCTAAAAAAAACCTAAGCTACCCATTGCCCTGAAAAGGGCATTTGGATGGACATTGCCTTTAAAAGGGCATTTAGCTCTTTTACATGCCCAAACCCTAATCAAAAATAAAAATCCACCCAAATTTTTTTTTAAAAAAACCTATTACTAACCCCGGAAGATCTACTTACAGTTTTTGAAGTCCCGCTTGAACGATCTTCATCCAGGCGGCGAGAAGTCTTTGTCCAGGTGGCCTCTTCAATCTTCATCCCGGCGGCAAAGTCCCCATTTAAGTGGTGAGAAGTCTTCATCCAGGCGGCCTCTTCAATCTTCATCCTGATGGCGAAGTCCTCATCCAAGCGGCGAGAAGTCTTAAGCCAGATGGCCTCTTCATTCTTCATCCAGACGGCATCTTCTATCTTGATCCCAGCGGATCAATGGGTCTGTGTTACGGCCATTTTTTGACTGGAATGTCCCTTTAATGTTGCTCTGCCTTCGCTCTCTTCTCTTGCCTCCATTTTTCTTCTCTTCTTTCAAAATAGGAAGCAGGGATTGGATTTTACACAAATTGATAATGGGATTTGAAGACGTAATAGGTCAGTTTACCTGTCATTTTGGCCATTACTTTGTATTCAGATGTATTTTATTTGTGCTAAAGTGCTACTTACTCGGCTTTACTTGTTTTATACTGACTAAAGCCTTTAGGACCCCCATCTAGTGCCTCACAAACTTCAATATCTCTGTCCTGGAATTTTTATATGCCATAATATTTATTTTATGATAAATTGTCAAATGAAACACTCACTACTGGAGATGTTTTCTTTAAACCAAACCCAACTGAAATGTAACAATATACATTTATGGAAAGCAGCTGTTTCAATATAAAATATTAACAGAAAAGGTACATTTATAATAGAAGAATATTGTATTTGTAGCCCCTTAGTTTATTAAAATAAGGGGTTAATTAGTGAAGGTCTTTCTGCCAGCTGAATGCCTCCTGGAGTGAGGCAAACAGTAATCTCAGAGTTAGCAGTGAGAACCACACTATTACTGGCAAAATAATCCCCTTAGTGACAGGCAACATACAGGGTACATTGTGTCATTTACTGGTTAAATTGAATCATGAGTAAATCATTTTGACTTCCTTGTTACATTTATTATTAAAACTAACAAAAAATCACATCATTTAATTTGAACATATCTAACATATTTTTCTTAAATCAAAGGATTGCAGTGGAATGTAAAAAAAATGCTTATTTAAATGTTGAACTCAATATACAATCAACACCATCCCTCTATTTTCCCCTACCATTAGTCTGAATTAGTGTGATCGGAGATAGATTTTTATAACAGAAAGAGAACGTTAATCATATATTAGTTCTTTTAACAGGAAATTTAATGTAAATGGACTTGCAAATTTAGTCAGGATTTAATGTATGCAAGATCTCTTAGTAATCAATAGTCCTGGATGTAACATCCGACTAATAATTGATTCACTGTATGTTAAACAGTGTAATGCTATGCACTAATGCTAACCCCACACAAATCAAATGTGACCATGGGAAAGAGAGATTTACATGACCTATTATACACATATGCTCAATCAAGTGTAGTGTAGTTATGAAAATATCTAGTTAAAATACCAGTTGTAATGTATTTCATTGCTGTTTGATAGGTTTTCCTGACTCTTAAATGGCTGCATAAAATAGCTGAGATTATCAGCAGCCAGCATATGATGGAACAATGGAACATACTGTTCAAAGCACACTGTTTTTAATTCTCATCTGTGAGATGATTTGCTATTTTTTTTTCTTTTTTTAAGAAAAGACACTAAGAAAGTTTAAACGGAAGGTAAAACAAAAAATTGTTCCCTATGTGTTTCATTTTGGGAGGCAGATATTGGTAATGAAGTAAAACCACTACATGAAAGATTTTGCCAACAAAGAGCTTGTTTCCATTGGGCCATGAAAAATGAAGCAGTAAGCTACCGAAGCGGCCGACAATTAAAAGTAATTTACGGCTCCATTTTAGTACCAGGTTTTCATTGAAAAGGGTTCCGCTTTGCGAGCAGTTGCTCTTTTCATGTTGGTGTAAGTTAGCACTGTGTTAACGTTTCCACCCGATGCCGGATTTCTAAAACATTAATAGGTTACTATGGTAACCCGACTTTACATTACACTCGATCGCATATACGGCGCCGCATACAAGTGCGGGACCATATATTTTACCCGTCGCTCGCTTTTAAAATAAAATCAAACACCTAACGCATGCGCAATATCTACCTCTCAACCACAACCCCCCAACCGCAATAACTAATGTATTAACCCCTAATCCGCAAACCCCCATACTGCAAAGTATCTTTCAAAGTTATTAACCCCTAAACCGCCATCCCCTCACAATGCAAACTATCTATTTAAACTATTAACCCCTAGTCCGCAATGCCCCCACAATGCAAACTATCTATTAAATCTATTAACTCCTAATCCGCAATGCCCCCACAACGTAAACTATTTATTTAAACTGTTAACACCTAATCAGCAATGCCCCCACAACGCAAACTTTCTATTAAATCTATTAACCCCTAATCTGCAATGCCCCCACAACGCAAACGATCTATTAAACTATTAACTCCTAATCCGCCACTAACCCACAACGCAATTAACTTAATAAACCCATTAACCCCTAAACTGCCAAACACCACAACGCAAATAACTAATCACTAAGCCCCCTAACCTAGCACCCCCTAAATTAACCCCATTACATAAATTAAAATAATCCTAAATTACAATTAAAATGCGAAAGCTAGCATTACTTAAAAAATAAAAAAGTTTAAATTAAGTTAAAATTACAGAAAATAAAAAAGTCTAACATTACATAAAATAATAAACAAATAAAAATTTTTTTTAACCTAATCCCTATGAAAATAAAAACACCCCCTAATCTAATAGTAAACTAGCAATAGCACTTAAAAGGGCCTTTTGTAGGTCATTGCCCTAAGTTAAACACAGCTATTTTACCTTAAAAAAACCTTAAAAAGTTCCGCCTAACAGTAAAACCCCCCCACTCACCAAACCCCCCAAAATAAAAAAACTAACACTAAAAAATCCTAAAGGGGCATTTGTATGGGCATTGCCCTTAAAAGGGCATTCAGCTCTTTTTTAATGCCCTTTAAAGGGCTTTCAGCTCTTTTTCAGCACCCAAATCCCTATTCTAAAAATTAAACTCACTTTTCCTGAAGTCCAGCAGTGAAGTCTTCTTCCAAGCGACAACCTCTTCTATCTTCATCCAGGACCGCGGAACTGAAGACCGGCGACCACAGAACTGAATATCGGCGACCATGGAACTGAAGACCGGTGATCGGTGACCGCAGAACCATGGAGTGTGGAGGATCCTCTTTGTACGATCGCCGCCATACACTGAATTGTGAATTTAAGGTACGCAATTAAATATGGCATCTTTTGCATTCCTATTGGCTGATTTGATTCTTCAAATTTAAATCAGCCAATAGGATAATAACTACTGAAATCCTATTGGCTGATTTGAACAGTCAATAGGATTTCAGTAGCTCGCATCCTATAGAAATGCAAGGGACGCCATATTTAATCGTGAAGCTTAAATTCACTATTCAGTGTACGGAGGCGATCGTATGAAGAGGATCCTCTACACTCCATGGTTCCACGGTCGCCGGTCTTCAGTTCCGCGGTCCTGGATGAAGATAAAAGAAGTCGCCGCTTGGAAGAAGACTTCACCGCCGGACTTCAGGAACCGTGAATGCCTATCTGGGAGTTAGAGTTAATTTTGAATGCCCTTTTTAGGGCAGTAAAAAACTGAATCCCCTTTTAAAGGCAATGCCCATACAAATGCCCCTTTAGGGGCAATGGGTAGTTTAGGATTTTTTAGTGTTAGTTTTTTTATTTTGGGGGGTTTGGTGGGTGGGGGGTTTTACTGTTAGAGGGAAATTATTATTTTTTTAAAGGGACAGTCTACATCAGAATTTTTATTGTTTTAAAAGACAGATAATCCCTTTATTACCTGTTCCCCAGTTTTGCATAGCCAACACGGTTATATTAATATACTTTTAACCTCTGTAATTATCTTGTATCCAAGCCTCTGGAAACTGTCCCTTTATTTCAGTTCTTTTGACAGACTTGCAGTTTAGCAAATCAGTGCCTGCTCCCAGATAACTTCACGTGCATGAGCACAGTGTTATCTATATGAAACACATGAACTAACACCCTCTAGTGGTGAAAAACTGTTAAAATGCATTCTGAAAAGAGGTGGCCTTCAAGGTCTAAGAAATTTGCATATGAACCTCCTAGGTTAAGCTTTCAACTAAGAATACCAATAGAACAAAGCAAAATTGGTGATAAAAGTAAATTGGAAAATTGTTTAAAATTACATGATCTGAATCATGAAAGTTTATTTTGGGCTAGACTGTCCCTTTAAGGTAAACAAGCTGTTTAACTTAGGGCAATGCCCTACAAAAGGCCCTTTTAAGGGCTATTGGTAGTTTAGTATTAGATGAGGGGGTGTTTTTATTTGGTGGGGCTTTTTTATTTTCATAGGGATTAGGTTTACTGTTTAAATTTTTGATAATTTTGTTTATTATTTTATGTAATGTTAGACTTTTTTATTTTCTGTAAATTTAGCTTAATTTAAACAGTTTTTTTTTTATTTTTTAAGTAATGCTAGCTTTTTATTTTAATTGTAATTTAGGGGGTTTTAGGTTAGGGGGCTTAGTGATTAGTTATTTACATTGTGGGGTTTGGTGGTTTAGGGTTTAATACATACATTAGGTTAATTGCGATGTGGGTTAATGGCGGATTAGGGGTTAATAGTTTAAATAGATAATTTGCGTTGTGGGGGGCATTGCAGATTAGGGGTTAATAGATTAAATAGATAGTTTGCATTGTGGGGGCATTGCGGATTAGGGTTTAATAGTTTAAATTGTGAGGCATGATGGTTTAGAGGTTAATTCATTTATTATAAGTTGCAATTTGGGGAGGTGGCAGATAGAGGACCTTTTTCCTGTTTTACACCTAGTTGAGCTGGGTGTAATTTTTGTTAGTGTATCGGCAGCCTCCGACATTGTATTAACAGTTTGCGCGGGCATTGGAAACCGGGTATAATTTAAAGATTAGCGGCTTCCTATACTTTGTATGGGACACAATAATGTTTTCGGCAGCCGGAGTCCAGTTGCCGAAATTAGGTTATAATGGGCTGTTGGAAGCAGTCAATAAAACGATATTGCTTCTGACAACATATTTATCGGTTTGTGAGTGCACGCAAATGTAATTGCGGCTCAATGGAAACGAGCCCAAAGTGTCTCAACATCAAGTAAAAAAAGTCTCCATTGAAAATTGAAATAGCTTCCATGTGATCATCTTAGACACTTGGTCATGTGACATCCTTTAAATGTTTTTTTTTTTTTTCATGTATCCTGGCTACTGACAAACAACTTAATAGACAGCACCACACTAAAAATTGAATAACGTAAAACACACCCCACTTTTTTAATCAATGGGAGGCTGAGACTGTCTTGTAATACCTTAAATAGAGACACAATCACATATATCATAGATATATAAGGGTTAGTAACAAACCCAGTGCTCAGGGTATACAAAAATGATGCTGACCGTAATGTCTCGTGATGCCTTATATAAACACACAGTCACATATATCATAGGTATGTAAGGATGAATTACAGACCCAGTGCTTAGGGTATACAAAACCAATAATAAGTGAAATATAAAGTCTGGATTAGCAAATGTAAAGTCCGGATAGACAAATATTTTTTACTTGGTCCGTAATATACTGAGGTTGCTGCTCCTTTTTTACCCAACGGTGTCCACTCTCAGGCTCTGATAGATCTATAACAAGTATCTCTAAAAAAAGAGAAAAGATAGAGTGCATCCATGATCTAAGTGTAGTATTAAAACTAACACTTTATTTGTTGATACATAAATTGATATCACACTCACAAAGCTGCCCTCAAACTTATGAGGTATGTATATGCCCTTAAGAAGAATAACAATCCCACTCCAGCTGCACTGTACTGTTGCCGTGTTCCCCCCATGTCTGCAGAGATCCTTAATGTGTCTAGATCATTTGTATATAGGGTACTTTTCTGATATATAGCTGGCTGGGATATATGTGTGTAATAAACACACGATTATGGAGATCATGTGATAGCACTGAGTAGGTTGAACCGTGTTAGCCGGCTACAGTTCAATCCTTTTGAATCCTGTAGCCGACTAACCATGGACTTGTAATACAAGCCCGGGTTTCCCCTTTGCATACATCATTGAAAGTATAGGGATTGTCAGTTACAGTGAATTAATGCAAGTGAGGTTGCAATAATCTTAGCTAAAGAAAGTTCATGCTCCTCTATAAATGGTCAATTTTATCCAACCACATCAATACTTAGGAAAGTAATATACTTTATTTTTATTTTATGATAAATTAGTTGAATAATATATATTTCTAGGTACCATGAAAGGATAAAAAACATGTGGGATTAGATGCCAGCTGTAATAATTTGGAAACTGCAAAAACATACTAAGTGATCGCAAATGCTGTGTAGGCATTATAGATTTCTTTTTCTAACGTTTTGGAGCTTTAAAGTTGGTGGTAGTTGGTGGGAAAAGTGCCTTTTCATTGCAGTCTATGTGAACTATGTGTTCTCATAGACCACAATGTAAATATACATGTATATGCTTATAAACATATATATTTATGTGTTAATATGTGTATATATATTAAGCCTATTTACTAAGTGCTGCGCTACTTACCTTTTCACTGTGCGAGGTTCTGAATCTGATGCCGTCTGTGATGGCATAAGAACGAGGCTCCCATAGGAGCCTATGGAAGCGCACTCTCTTGAGCGCAATGTTTCCAGCAATGTGAATGCGAGCATGCGTTCATATTGCTGTAAACATTAGCGTGTACTGGTATTTCAAAGTAGAGTTCAAATATCGCTTTAGCTAAAGCAATATTTTGCCCTCCATTTGTAATCTGGCCCTATGTGTTGCAAAGGAGTTTCCCTGCATTTACTTATGTGAAAGAGATATATACGTTACATAAATTGTGTCAAACAAATAAAGTAATGATTGAAATAAAAACATTCCGTAAAAATGGTCTTTAAATAACATTTATTTCTGTCATTAACCTCCAAACTACAAATAATCTTAACTCTAATCTGTCCAGCTGGTCTAGGCTGGAACACCAATTAATTTGAACGTTTCATTATGAAATTTAGTTCCCTAACTTAAAAAACCCATAAACTCTACACAAACTCTTTATTGGTTCCCCAATATGAGCCATTGTTGACCACATGACCAATTTCTGTCTCATAAACTCACAACTAAAATCCAACACTTTTTCCCCATCCCTGATCTTAAACTTCCCCATAAACCATATCCCTTACAACGGCTGGAAAAAAAAATATCTAGCTAACAATTTTTTTTAGTCTCTTTATGGACATGAGTAGTTTGACAACCTCTATTGCCTGCTATCTGAGCCTCCATTTAGGTCCTTAATATAAACAGAGAATTTAACTGTTGGTTAATCAGATTAACATGTTTTTGGTGAACACGTTTACTGTCTAAATCTAGCTCTTTCTTATTCATCACTCTTGAGCCACAACCTATTTAAAATGTGTGTGTTTTTAATTTTTCCTTTCATAATGATAGATTTTTGTTCTCAATGCACATGCATAATCCTTGCTAATAGCCCTTGGCTATTTCATCTATTGCAGAACATTATGAAAACATAATTTACTTTTTCAATTACACAGGTTTGGAAATATGTATTTGTAACCTCAAAAATAAAATAAAATAACATGTCAATAGTTTCACAACTAAAGGGTCACATTAGCAATTCTAAACTAAAAAGCTTCATTTACCCATTTAATATTTTAAAAATCAAACGAGACACTAGCTTCTCAAAATATAATCTTCAAAGTAAATAAACTCTTAGAATACAAAAAAAAAAAAAAAAATATTAGGTAAGAAAAACATGAACTAAACTTTTGGTGATACCAATACTTATTGGTGGGTTGGAAGCAAGTTATCATATGCTCACATTAATGATGGATAATAGGATATCATGACTAGAATACTGAAAAATGATTATGTGAGAGCTTCTTTCATTGCACTGCCTTAAACTAGTATTTAGTTGATTTCAGCTAGGTGATATCATTGTTATTTGTATTAGTAGTCATATAATAAAATTAGTATATAATATATATTATGTAAACATAGTATAATAGTAGTATTATTTATTGAAGAGACTTGAACTCCAACATTTTCTTTTATGATTCAGATAAAGCATGCAATTTTAAACAACTTTCTTTTTGCAAGAATGTTTTCTATTTGGAACAACACTAGATGACAGCACTTTTTCCTGCCATGTATTGCTCTAGACACCTTCCTAGGTATCGCTTCAACAAAGAATACCATGGATTCAAAGCAAATTTGATAATATAATTAAATTGTATGCTCTGTCCAAGTCACAAATACTATTTTTGGTATTTAATACCCCTTTAAGCAGCAACATTTGTGCAGCACTATGCAATGGTGATACATTTTAAGAATTAAAGCAGACACGACTAACTGATACAGAAGGAAGGAAGTCAGTGTAACTATGGGAACTTATGATGTAGATAAATATTTGGGATCACAGATAGATGAACGATATTGCTAGGCTTATCATAGGCAAATGGGATGAAGATAATTATATGGTTCAATAATATTTTTAGTTTATCTTAAAATGCTTCTGTGAAGATGTGCAATTTCAGATATTCTTTAAAGTTCTGAAGATTGTGGTAGTCTTAGAAAACAAGGTAAGAAGCTCCAAAGAGTTTATATATTATACAGGAAAAGTGTTGAACGTGGAAATGGGATCAATGTACTGTTAAAGAGAAGACATGAGATGAGCGCACAGTGTGTTATTTAGAATACAGAGCAGGAATATAATTGGTAGATGACTAATAAAGTTTTTTTTTAGGTTGTGGTCAGAGTTTTGAACTTTATTCTTTTGAGTGTGGACAAAGGACTGACACAGCCAAACAGTTAATATAGAACAAACTATAATCTCTACTGAAGCTGAACCACTGTGTATATACACTCTAAGGGGTCAATTTATCAAGCTCTGTATGGAGCTGGATGCCCATCAAGACCGCTGCTCCATAACTTATCCACCTGTACTGAGGCGGCAGACAGAAATCAACCCAATCAAATACAATCAAGTTGATTGACACCCCTTGCTAGCGGCCGAGTGGAACAAACAGAATAAAGCCTTTGGGACCTATTTATCAAGCTGCGTATGGAGCATGAAGGGCCGTGTTTCTAGTGAGCCTTCAGGATCGGCAGAAACACCAGTTATGAAGCAGCAGTCTAAAGACTGCTGCTCCATAACCTGTCCGTCTGCTCTGAGGAGGCGGACAGAGATCGCGGGTAATCAACCTGATCGAATACAATCAGGTTGATTGACACCCCCTGCTAGCGGCAGATCTGCAGGGGGCGGCATTGCACCAGCAGTTCACAAGAACTGCTGGTGTAATGCTGAATGCGGAGAGCGTATTGCCCTCTATATTCAGTGATGTCTGTTGACATGATTCGCTGATCGGCTCATGTCCGACAGAGGGTTGATAAATCGGCCCCATTGTCCTCAAAAGTGTGGCAGTACCCAAAGGTGCTAGTAGATGCAGGCTGGGGAATCTCAGTGCCCAAGCTCATTGACCTCTGGCTTGGGTAAACTACCCACTGTTATAGACCATGGAAGGATAGATGTCAGTTATGCACCAATTCAAAGTTAAAAGCATTTATTAAAAGATATATATGACATAATAAAAACAGAGGGATTGTATACATAGCAGAACCACAATGTATTTCTCAGATGCATAAGTTGTTTCATCAGGCGTATACTGTTAATTAAGAACACGCTCTTAATATAACCCTCAGTAGCCAATCTTAATTTGATATAACATACAACCTTTTGTGAGGTTATTAACCCTTCCCCATACAAAAATTTACATCCCTCCTATCATACAATCAATGTCCCCTATTACACAAGGTACATATATCCTGTATTAGTTCCATATGAGGAATAATCACATGAGTGCCAGACAGTATGATGTTCATAAATAATCACAGGAATAATATTTGTTAAACATGCTGGTAGATGGCATGAATAATATGAACTTACAAGTGCTTGTAGTGGATTGTAAATTTATTTAAATTATCCTCGCATGTCGACGTCTTCTGTATTGAAAACCTGCCCCTCCAACAGGCTCTATCTCCAATTGGATGCTTGTGTAACTAGCCTGATGTAGACTTATCTCACATACAAATAACAGTTCCTACATTAATTAAGGACGAACAAGTATCTACAACATGAAGAATTCTAAATACCAGGAATAGACAAACCTCCTTAACATAATGATTCTTCCCATTGATATCTAACATATGGCCAGATTACAAGTAGAACAGCTCCCATGCTAACTCCACCAGAAGTACGTTTTTTTCACGCGCCAGGTAGTGCTCATATTACAAGTTAAATGTAAAAAGTTTTCACTTGTGCGCTACCCAGAGGAGTGCAAAAAACAGTACGTGTTAATTTATACCCCAAAGAAATAAATGGAGCAAAAAAATGGAAACAAAAAACCTAAACCCCACTCGCTTATTCTCAAGTGCGATAACCCGACATGAAAATATTAATATTTCATATTCCAATGTTCTTCACATAGTAGAATATATTATATTTATTCCTAAATATATATTTCTACATATATCTGATGTCTTTTGCTAAAATATATATCTCTACCTGTATATTTAGATGATAATATATAGGTATAGATATATAAAGTTTTATATAGAAATATGTCATTAAAAGTACATTGAACATATTCTGCTATGTTAAGAACATTGGAATGTGAAATATTTACAGTAAATGCACAGTGTAACACTTTATTAAATATGATTATTGTATAAATATGCTTTTTAATGTTTTCTTCTACTTCCCATCTCCCATGCACTTCTATATATGTCTATAAATGTATAAATATGTATGTATGTGTTTATATGTGCATATATGTCTGTAAATATATATTTACACATATAAATACATAAAATATATATGTACACACATATAAACATATCTATCTATCTATCTGTTTATATATATATATATATATATATATATATATATATATATATATATCTATATATATCTATATATATATATATATATATATATACACACACATATCACATCATATTTACACATGTACTGTATGTGTATGTATCTCAATGTTAAAGCCCTTTTTTTCCCTTACACCTGAAAACTCATATCTTCTTTTTAGTATTTTTTTATTAGTGCTATTATGAGTGCAACTGTACTGTAATGTATTTTTGATCTGTTTCGTGACACTTTTCTGTTTCTCAAAACAGTTTACCAGAGCTCTGAGAACACGCTATCCCGATGCGCGTTAACTTCATTTGCGCTCAACTTGTAATACAAGCTCTATATTCGGTGTACACAAACAGCGATGATAAACCCCTATCCAGGCCAGATTCGGAATCTGGTCCATAATCTCTTAATTACTACCCCATATAATAAACATAACATTATCTAAAATAAAATAAATCCCTGTGACATAAGCCATCCCTATCTTCTAATATATAATGACATAACACCTCCATTCTATAATATCCACTGAAAACAGTGATAACAGCTTTACTGACACCTATGTGTAAACTATATCATGACTAGTGATTTAGACAATATTATCCACTAAATACAGTGGTATCAACTTTAATAATACTATATACAATAAATAATGAATCTAGTGAAAACTGTGATTTAGACAATATATATAAATACAGTATATACTCCCATAACACCAAAATATCCTAAGAAATCAAAATATGCTTATTGGATGATAACAAATCCCCATAACACCAAATAACTAATCAATTTTACTTATTAGACTATTATACTTGTAATTATTCAGAACTATCAATCTATATACTACTAATGTTGATATGTGCTACTAAATCGCAGTAAATACCAGTATTTTATACTATGGGGTCAATTTATTAATGTGCGAGCGGACATGATATGATGTAGCGTATCATGTCCGCTGCAGATAGAATAAATGCTGACAGAATACGCTGTTGGCATTTATCATTGCACCAGCAATTCTTGTAAACTGCTGGTGCAATGTCGTCCCCTGCAGATTCGCAGCCAATCGGTCGCTAGCAGGGGGTGTCAATCAACCCGATCGTATTCGATCGGGTTGATTTCTGTCCGCCGCCTCAGAGAAGGCGGATAGGTTATGGAGCATGATAAATTGACCTCTTAATCTGTGATGTAACTATCTTTCAAACATGTAATATATCAATTAGATATAAAGTTGAAATCGAATTCTAAAAAAGACATTTAACATCGCACAAGCCGTTCTGTGGCCAATTGGCTGCTAGCAGGGGGTATCAATCAACCTGATCGTATGCGATCGGGCAGATTTATGTCGGCATCCTCAAAA
Source organism: Bombina bombina (assembly GCF_027579735.1). NCBI lineage: Eukaryota > Metazoa > Chordata > Amphibia > Anura > Bombinatoridae > Bombina > Bombina bombina. Next base: position 657,438,873 of record NC_069503.1, on the reverse strand, counting down.
GCGGTGGACGAGATTTAACTCCTGTTTCCGGCGAGCCTAAAGGCTCGCATGGAAACAGGGGTATTTGGCCCCATTCGGGCCATAATAAATCGGCCACATAGAGTCTACTGAATCTATTATAACTCTTAATTTTTTGTATTTTCTCTAGAAAAAAAAAACTTACAACCAGATCTTATATGATGTAAGACATGAAGTCTTGACACACAATGTTTTAAAATATTGTAGGTGGCATTTGTATAATATTCCCCCCATCTTATCCTAACCTGTCTGGTCATACAATCCAAATATTGTATCCCAAATTCACAAGATAGTACATATGTCACATAAATATAACTGCATGCCAATCTACTATTGATAGAGAAAAACTCCCCTGTGACAAAATAATTAATACTAGTTGCACCATCTGTAATATACTGAAACATGTTACAATGTCTTGATCCACATCTATATGCTCCTTAAACCTTGCATTTAGGAGGTACATTTTTCCTTACTTTTTAGACATAACCATTTTAGTAGGTGCTAGTTTTTGTTTAATAGTAGATGCTTTTTTGAACATGCACCTAGGTTTCTCTCTTAAAATCTGTCCGATCACTGGGGGGGGGGGATATTTATCAAGCCGTCAACCTGAAATACGCTGGAATTCTGCAGTGTAATTGTGACGAGCTTGATTCGACCTAGTTATCAAAGCCTACAGACCGGCAAAAGTTGAAGTCTAAAGATAGAAGAGGCCTCATGGATGAAGACTTTGCCGGCTGGATGAAGATGGAAGAGGCTGCCCTGATGAAGACTTCTTGCCGGCTGAATGGATCCTTCAAGTGGAACTTCGAAAACTGTAAGTGGATGGTCGGGGGTTAGTGTTAGGTTTTTTCAAGTTTTTTTTGGGTGGGTTTTATTTTTAGAGTAGGGTCTAGGCAGTTAAAGAGCTAAATGCCCTTTTAAGGGCAATGGCCATACAAATGCCCTTTTCAGGGCAATGGGGAGCTTAGGTTTTTTAGATAGGGTTTTTATTTGGGGGTTTGGTTGTGTGGGTGGTGGGTTTTACTGTTGGGGGGTGTTTGTATTTTTTTTTATAGGTAAAATAGCTGATTTCTTTGGGGTAATGCCCTGCAAAAACATAATTTATGCTTACCTGATAAATTTATTTCTCTTGTAGTGTATCCAGTCCACGGATCATCCATTACTTATGGAATATATTCTCCTTCCCAACAGGAAGCTGCAAGAGTCCACCCACAGCAAAGCTGCTATATAGCTCCTCCCCTAACTGCCATATTCAGTCATTCGACCGAAAACATGCAGAGAAAGGAAAAACCATAGGGTGCAGTGGTGACTGTAGTTCAAATGAAAAAATTACCTGCCTTAAAGTGACAGGGCGGGCCGTGGACTGGATACACTACAAGAGAAATAAATTTATCAGGTAAGCATAAATTATGTTTTCTCTTGTTAAGTGTATCCAGTCCACGGATCATCCATTACTTATGGAATACCAATACCAAAGCTAAAGTACACGGATGATGGGAGGGACAAGGCAGGTACTTAAACGGAAGTTACCACTGCCTGTAAAAAACCCTTTCTCCCAAAAATAGCCTCTGAAGAAGCAAGGTATCAAATTTGTTAAATTTGAAAAGTATGAAGCGCAGACCAAGACTCCGTCTTGTAAATCTGTTCAACAGAAGCCACATTTAAAAAAGGCCCAAGTGAAAACCACAGCTCTAGTAGAATGAGCTGTAATCCCTTCAGGAGGCTGCTGTCCAGCAGTCTCATAAGCTAAATGAATTATGCTTTTTAACCAAAAAGACAGAGAGGCTGCTGAAGTCTTTTGACCTCTCCTCTGTCCAGAATAGACAACAAACAAGGTGAACGTTTGATGAAAACTGTAGTAGCTTGTAAGTAAAACTTTAAAGCACAAACCACGTCCAATATTGTGTAATAGACGTTCCTTCTTTGAGGAAGGATTAGGATACAAGCATGGAACAACTATCTCTTGAGTGATGTACTTGTTAGATACCACCTTAGGAAAAAACTCAGGTTGGTACGCAGGACTACCTTATCCGTACGAAGGACCAGATAAGGAGAATCACATTGTAACACAGATAACTTGGAGACTCTACGAGTCGAGGAATTAGCTACCCAAAAGGAACTTTCCAAGATAAAGATTGATATCTATGGAACAAAAAAGGTTCAAACGGAACTTCTTGAAGAACCTTAAGAATCAGGTTTAAGCTCCATGGCGGAGCAACAGTTTTAAACACAGGCTTGGATCTAACCAAAGCCTGACCAAATGCCTGAACGTCTAGAATACCTGCCAGACGCTTGTGCAAAAAAATAGACAGAGTAAAAATCTGTCCCCTTTTAAGGAATTAGCTGACAACCCTTTTCTCAAAAACATCTTGGAGAAAAGATAATATCCTGGGAATCCAGACTTTACTCCATGAGTAACCCTTGGATTCATAACAATCAGATATTTACACCATATCTATGTTCAATTTTCCTAGAGACAGGCTTTCATGTCTGTATTAAGGTATCAATGATTGACTCGGAGAAGCCATGCTTTGATAACATCAAGCGTTCAGTCTCCAGGCAGTCCATCTCAGATTGATTCTATTTAGATGGTTGAAAGGACCCTGAGGTAGAGGGACCTGTCTCAGAAGCAAGTGATGGAAAGGATGACATGTCCACCAGATCTGCATACCAGGTCCTGCGTGGCTACGCAGGCGCTGTCAAAAACACCAAAGCCCTCTCCTGCTTGGTCTTGACCTCCGGAGGAAATCCCACTCCCCCGGAAGAAAAGTCTGACGACTTAGAAAATCCACCTCCCAGTTCTCAACACCTGGGATATGGATAGCTGATAGACAAGAGTGAGTCTCTGTCCAGTGAATTATTGTAAGACTTCTAACATCGCTAGGGAACTTCTGTTCCCCCTTGATGGCTGATGTAAGCCACAGTCGTGTATATTGTCCGACTGAGTATGATGTACCTCAGAGTTGCTAACTGAGGCCAAGTCTGAAGAGCATGGAATATCACTCCCAGTTCCAGAATATTTATTAGAAGGAGGGTCTCCTCCTAAGTCCACTATCCCTGAGCCTTCAGGGAGTTCCAGACTGCATCCCAACCTAAAAGGCTGGCATCTATTGTAACAATTGTCCCATCTGACCTGCGGAAGGTCATACCCTTGGACAGATGGACCCGACATAGTCACCAGAGAAGAGAATCTCTGGTCTCTTGGTCCAGGTTTAACAGGGGGACAAATCTGTGTAATCCCCGTTCCTCTGACTGAGCATGCATAGTTGCAGCGGTCTGAAATGTAGACGTGCAAACGGTACTATGTCCCTTGCCGCTACCATTAAGCCGATTTCATTCATGTACCGAGCCACCGAAGGGCGCGGATGGGATGAAAAAACACGGCAGAAATTTAGAAACTTTGACAACCTGGACTCCGTCAGGTAAATTTTCATTTCTACAGAATCTATCAGAGTCCCTAGGAGGGAAACCCTTGAGATTGGGGATAGAGAACTCTTTCCTTGTTCACTTTCCACCCATGTGATCTCAGAAATGCCAGTACTATGTCCGTATGAGACTGGGCAATTTGGATGTTTGACGCCTGTATCAGGATGTCGTCTAAATAAGGGGCCACTTCTATGCCCCGCGGTCTAAGGACCGCCAAAGCGACCCCAGAACCTCCATAAAGATTCTTGGGGCTGTAGATATCCCAAAGGAAAGAGCTACAAACTGGTAATGCCTGTCTAGAAAGGCAAACCTGAAAAACGATGGTGATCTTTATGCATCACAATGTGAGGATAAGCATCCTTCAAATCCATTGAAGTCCTCTATTGACTCTCCTGGATCATAGTTAAGATGGTACGAATAGTTTCCATCTTAAATGACGGAATTCTGAGGAATTTGTTTGAGATCTTTAGATCCAAAATAGGTCTGAAGGTTCCCTCTCCTTGGGAACCACAAACAGATTTGAGTAAAAACTCTGTCCCTGTTCCTCTCTTGGAACTGGATGGATCTCGTACACAATGTAAGAATGCCTCCTTCTTTATCTGGTTTGCAGATAATTGTGAAAGGCGAAATCTCCCCTTTTTTGGGGGGGGAATCTTTGAAATCCAGAAGATATCTCTGGGATATAAATTCCAATGCCTAGGGATCCTGGGCATCTCTTGCCCACGCCTGGGCGAAGAATGAAAGTCTGCCCCCTATAGGATCCGTTACCGGATAGGGGTCCATTCCTTCATGCTGCCTTAGAGGCAGCAGCAGGCTCCTTGGCCTGCTTATCTTTGTTCCTGGTCCGATTGTCTCCAGACCGCCTTGGACTGAGCAAAAATTCCCTCTTGTTTTGCCTTAGAGGAAGAGGATGCCACACCTGCCCTGAAGTTTTTAAAAGGCACGAAAATTAGACCTTTTTTTTTTTTTTTTTTTTTTGCCCTTGATTTGGACCTATCCTGAGGAAGGGCATGACCTTTTCCTCCAGTGATATAAGCAATAATCTCCTTCAAACCAGGCCCGAATAGGGTCTGCCCCTTGAAGGGAAGTTAAGTAGCTTATTTATTAAAGTCACGACAGCTGACCATGATATAAGCCATAGCGCTCTGCGCGCCAGTATAGTAAAAAACAGAATTCTTAGCCGTTAGTCTAGTCAAATGAACAAGGCATCAGAAAACAAAGGAATTGGCTAGCATAAGCTTGTCAAATATATTCATCCAATGGAGTTGCTTAACTGTAAAGCCTCATCAAGAGACTCAACCCAGAACGCCGCAGCAGCAGTGACAGAAGCAATGTATGCAAGGGGCTGCAGGATAAAACCCTGTTGAATAAACATTTTTTATCCATTGGATCTAAAAAGCACAACTGTCCTCATCAGAGGTAGTGGTACGCTTAGCTAGAGTAGAAACTCTTCTCTCCACCTTAGGAACTGTCTGCCAGAAGTCCCGTGTGGTGGTAACTATTAGAAAACATTCTTCTAAAAAATAGGAGGGGAAGAGAACGGCACACCTGGTCTATCCCATTCCTTATTAAATTTTTTTTAGTAAACCTCTTTAGGTATTGGAAAAACATCAGTACACACCGGCACTGCATATTATTTATCCAGTCTACACAATTTCTCTGGCCCTGTGATTGTACACATTCATTCAGAGCAGCCAAAGCCTCCCTGAGCAACAAGTGGAGGTTCTCAAGCATAAATTTTAAATGTAGAAATATCAGAATCAGGTTAAATCATCTTTCCTGAGTCAAAAAAAAATCACCCACAGACTAAGCATATTGTGAGGTAGTATCATACATGGTTCTTAAAGCGTCTGTATGCTCTGTATCTACCCCCAGAGCTAACTGCTTTCCTTTAATTTCAGGTAGTCTGACTAATACTGCTGCCAGAATATTATTCACCACCTTTGCCATGTCTTGTAAAATAAACGCTATGGGCGCCCTTGATGTACTTGGCGCCATTTGAGCGTGAGTCCCTGAAGCGGGAGTCGAAGGGTCTGACACGTGGGGAGAGTTAGTCGGCATAACTTTCCCCTCGACAGAATCCCCTGGTAAAAGAAACGCTATGGGTGCCCTTGATGTACTTGGCGCCATTTGAGCGTGAGTCCCTAAAGCGGGAGTCAAAAGGTCTGACACGTGGGGAGAGTTAGTCGGCATAACTACCCCCACGACAGAATCCTCTGGTGATAATGTTTTTAAAGACAAAAAATGATCTTTATTGTTTAACATGAAATCAGTACATCTGGTACACATTCTAAGTTGGGGTTCCACCATGGCTTTAAAACATAATGAACACAGAGCTTCCTCTATGTTAGACATGTTAAAACAGACTAATAATGAGACTAGTAAGCTTGGAAAACACTTTAAATCAAGTTAACAAGCAAATATATAAAACGTTACTGTGCCTTTAAGAGAAACAAATTTTGTCAAAATTTGAAAAACAGTGAAAAAAAAGGCAGTACAACAAACAAAATTTGTACAGTACATGTAATAAGGTAACAGAGCATTGCACCCACTTGCAAATGGATGATTAACCCCTTAATGCAAAAAACAGATCAAAAAAACGACATAGACGTTTTTAAAAACAGACACAACAAACTGCCACAGCCAACAGTGGGAAGCTTCAGTTAACTGTTTCTATGCAAAATTAAAGCCAGCCATGTGGAAAAAACTTAGGCCCCAATAAGTTTTATCACCAAACATATGTTAAAAAACGATTAAACATGCCAGCAAACGTTTTAAAACACATTTTTACAAGAGTATGTATCTCTATTAATAAGCCTGATACCAGTCGCTTTTACTGCATTTAAGGCTATACCAACATTACAGTGTTATCACCAATGTACGTTAAAAAACGATTAAACATGCCAGCAAACGTTTTAAAACACATTTTTATAAGAGTATGTATCTCTATTAATAAGCCTGATACCAGTCGCTATCGCTGCATTTAAGGCTTTACTTACATTACTTCGGTATCAGCAGTATTTTCTTAGTCAATTCCATTCCTAGAAAAATATTTTACTGCACATACCTTATCTGCAGGAAAACCTGCACGCCATTCCCCCTCTGAAGTACCTCACTCCTCAGAATGTGTGAGAACAGCAAATGGATCTTAGTTACGTCTGCTAAGATCATAGAAAAACGCAGGCAGATTCTTCTTCCAAATACTGCCTGAGATAAACAGCACACTCCGGTGCCATTTAAAAATAACAAACTTTTGATTGAAGAATAAACTAAGTAGAAAGCACCACAGACTCTCACGACCTCCTATCTATGTTGAGGCTTGCAAGAGAATGACTGAATATGGCAGTTAGGGGAGGAGCTATATAGCAGCTTTGCTGTGGGTGGACTCTTGCAGCTTCCTGTTGGGAAGGAGAATATATTCCATAAGTAATGGATGATCCGTGGACTGGATACACTTAACAAGAGAAAGGCCCTTTTAAGGGCCATTGGTAGTTTATTGTAGGCTAGGTTTTTTTTGGGGGGGGCTTTATTATTTTGATAGGGCTATTAAATTAGGTGCAATAATTTTTTATTTTTGATACTGTGTTTTTTTATTTTTTGTAACTTAGTGTTTTTTATTTTTTGTAACTTAGTGTTTATTTGTTTTGTAATTTAGAATTTTTTAATTGTATATTTAAATAATTTGAGTAGGGTTAGGTTTTTAAATATGTAATATAGTTAATTGAATTGTTAGTTTAATGTATTTTTAGTATAATAGTTAGGGTAGGTTAATTAATAGTTTAATATTGTTTAATTTAATTGTAGGATAATAGTTAGGGTAGTTTAATTAATAGTTTAATATAGTTTATTTTAATTCTAAATGTAAGTTTAAATATATTATAAAATAGGGATGTTATAATTTTAATGTAAAGTTAGCTGGTTATTAGGTTAAGGGGTTAATAGCTTAATTTAGTTTATAGCAATGTGGGGGCTGGCGGTTTAGGGGTAAATAGGTTTAGTTAGTGGTAGTGATGTGGGAGGCCAGGGGTTTAGGGGTTAATACTTTTATTTAGTTGCGGTGAGGTCCGGGAGTGGCAGGATAGGGGTTAAACATTTTAGTATAGTGGCGGTGTTTAGTGACAGGGTATAAATAAAGTTGGTAAAAAGCCGAATAGCAGCGAGATCTGCTAGTTAACAACAGTCCGCTCATCGCCCAGTACTTGGTGCTGGATGTTTTTATAAATATGGAGATCGTATTCAGGTCCGCGGCCATGATGTTAGGCGATGTTAGGCGAGCGTATTGGTGCCGTAGAATGCAAGAAAGTTGACGGCTTGATAGATAGGCCTCTGGGTCTCTTATTTGAAGGGGTCAATATTTGTTTAAAACTCATTTAATAGCCCAATAATTCAAGTTGTCATTTGTAATAAAATAGGTTTATTAATATAATCTTCCCTATAACTACTATTTTTTTTGTTGCTCTTATTAAAAATGTAGACACTTGATAAAGCCCTGGGGGCCGATTTATCAAAGCTTCGTCTGATAATGCGCTGGAAGTCTGCGTCAAATTAGATGCAACAACACTGTTGTTAACAAAGCTTCAAGATCGTCAATTGTTGAAATGTGTGATGTAATATACGCTCCCACGATATCAATCCGACGCAGATCGATGCTTGCATTATTCGAGTAGAATACTGATCATCCGACCATCTTGCGTTCAAACTGCCACCCTTGAGTCTGAAAATACAGAAAGGTTATGTTCAATGCTGCAAGACTTTGAAGCATATTAGAAAATAAAAGTAAATTAGGGAGTTGTTACCCTACTTATGGATTATTTTACATCTTTGTCTCTCATTACAAAGCAAGGGGACAATATTATTGCTCCAAATTTGGTGCAAAGTTTTGCTTCACATTTCATGCACTAGTAGATATATGGATACAAATGAAATAAATACATTATATAATATAGCTAACTTCCTTTTTGGATAAATCTATTTGCACCATGTTTTATGCATGTAATACAAGTCCCACTCTCCACTTTGCACCAAATTTGACACAATACTCAAACTCCTAAACAACCCACAAACTAGTAAAGTTTTCCACAACTTCTTATTGGTAAATGCATAATCACGTGATTAATGAAATCAGCCAATCTGATTGAAATATACATTTCCTACTATCACTAACACATTGAATTGCTCTATACTTGAGTCATTGATCACTCATCAGAACTTGTAAGTGCCATTTGTTACATTGTGTATTATACTTTAAAAGTATGTATATGTGAAATTAGTGTTAAAGATAAACATTGATGGTGACATTAGGCCACACAGTGTAATATTTTAAACTGATAGCTCAAAGGGATAGTCTACCGAACATTAAACTGTCATGAATAAAATACAGCAGAAATTAAAATCCCCTCTTTACTGTCATGCTATTGTCAATGTTTTTCTTCCTTCTCTTGAATTTCAATTTCAATAAGAAATTATCTTATATGCCAGCCCATTTTTAACACCTGTGTAGGGGTGGTGTTTCAAGGTAGACTGGAATCAGGACTGGTTACACAGGTGCAGAGAGAAAACTTCCCCAGTTCTTAAAATATCCATTGATTGCAAATAAATACATATGATACCCTGATTACATGTTATATTCACAAGTATTGCTCAGAATAATAATATATTTACACTATATACATATAGTGGTATAAATAAACACAGAGATATGAAATAAAACATTGTCTAGAAGAAAAAATGTATGTGCAAAGATTTGTGTTATAATAGTAGGGCTCATTGCAAAAGTACAGAAAGTGCATTCCCCCTACAATAACTGTTCAGCATGTGGGGTCTGTGAAGTCTACTTACTACTGGGGTAATTTTGCTCTTGAAGTATTGATATTATGTTACTGTTTCTATGTTTGCATATGTGTTTCCGCTCAGAATAATCTTCTGAAATTACACTGATCTACAATGCTGCTAGGTGTAGATTATATACTATGGACCCAATTTAACAAGGGACAAATGGCCCTGAATGTAACTGTTTCTATGCGAGCCTTCAGGCTTAAGACCGCTGCTCCTTAACTCGTCTGCCTTCTCTGAGGCGGCGGACATCAATCCGCCCAATCGCATATGATCGGATTGATTGACACCCCCTGCTAGTGGCCTATTGGCCACAAATCTTCAGGGGGCTGCATTGCACAAGCAGTTCACCAGAACTGCTTGTGTAATGATAAATGCTGACAGCGTATGCTGTCGGCATTTATCGATGTCTGCTCGCACTTTGTTATATCGGCCCCTATTGGCTAAATTACGAGGGGTGAGCTTACTGTAGCGCACAAGTGATATGGAGTATTTCTCAGCTCTTTGCACACAACGAAAATAGAATGCGTATTACAACTTGAAAGTAAAAGTGTTTGCTTGAGTGCAATCAAATTTAACACGTGTCGGGTTAGCGTTACTTCAGAACAAGACAAAACAATTCCTCAATGATTTAGATATGTAAGGTATGTTAAGGGGTCGATTTATGATGGCCCGAATGGGGCCATCTCGCCCTGTTTCCTATACGATCAGGGTGGATTGACACCCCTTGCTAGCGGCCGATTGGCCATGAATCTGCAGGGGGCGGCATTGCACAAGCAGTTCACCAGAACTGTTTGTGCAATGCTGAATGCGGACAGCATATTCTGTCCACTTTCAGTGATGTCTGGTGGACATGATATCATCGGCCCCTTAGTCTTATAATATGCATATATACTTAAATGATATTACAAAAATACAAAAATAAAGCATACTCAGAAAAGAGAGTACAATCTTGTCAGTTTTTAAGTTGGCACTATTGAGAGGTATCAATTAATGTTACCACCTATAGCAATGCAGTGAATTAGCTTAGTCGAAGCAAACAGGAATTAGTAAAAAAAAATTATATTCATATTATTATTTTTTTCAATCTTGGCCAAAGGGATCTTTTGCTGAGCAAATTAATTATAATAAATCCATAATAACAAAACAGGTTTCTGTTGTTTTTATTTGATTGAGTATGATTAAAATAATATTTGTATCTCTACAATAAATATACTAAAATAATGGATTTGAAAATTAATGTTAATTTATTCATTAGTACGAAAACATTAATAGCATATTTACTGCTGTGCTTTAACCTTTGTGCTGAAAAATAAGAACAGCATTAAAATGACAAAATGTTAGGTTAAAAAGACAGTCAACACCAGAATTGTTGTTGTTTTAAAAGATAGATAATCCCTTAATTACCCATTTCCCAGTTTTGCATAACCAACACAGTTATATATACACAATACTCGTTTTACCTCTGTAATTACCTTGTATCTAAGCCTCTGCAGACTGCCCCTTATTTCAGTTCTTTTGACAGACTTGCATTTTAGCCAATCAGTGCTCACTCCTCGGTAAATTAACGGGCATGAGCTCAATTTTATCTATATGAAATACACAAACTAATGCCATCTAGTGGGGAAAACTGTCAAAATGCATTTAGATTAGAGGCAGCCTTCAAGGTGTAAGAACTTAGCATATGAACTAAGAATATCAAAAGAAAAAAGAAAAATAGGTGATAAAAGTAAAATGGAAAGTTGTTGACTTGACTGTCACTTTAAGTCTGGAGAGTTTTTAGGCTATTTATTAAATTAGTTTAAATTTAAAAAAAAAAAAAAATTAAAATTTTTAAAAGTAGCCTGGATTACTTTCATGGCCTCTTTTGTCTTGCTTTTTATTTATGTTTGAAGAAAGTTTAAAGGGATAGTAAAGTCCAAATTAAACTTTCATGATTCAGGTAGAGCATGTCATTTTAAAACAACTGTAGTTCAATCTGATTGGCTGATTGAATCAGCCAATAGAATGCAACGTCAATTCTATTGGCTGATCCAATAAGCCAATCGGATTGAACTTCAATCCGATTGGCTGATTACATCAGCCAATAGGATTTTTCCTACCTTAATTCCGATTGGTTGATAGAATCCTATCAGCCAATCGGAATTCGAGGGATGCCATCTTGGATGACGTCATTTAAAGGAACCGTCATTCGTCGTTAGTCCGTCGTGCTGGAAGGAGGCTCCGCGCCGGAGGTCTTCAAGATGGAGCCGCTCATCGCCGGAAGGAGGAAGATAGAAGATGCCGCTTGGATGAAGACTTCTGCTGGATGGAGGACCTCTTCTCGCCCGATCGGATGAAGACTTCTGCTCGGCTGTAGGACCACTTGTGCCCGGATCGGATGAAGAGTTCGGCCCGGCTGGGTAAAGACGGCTCAAGGTAGGGAGATCTTCAAGGGTTAGTGTTAGGTTTATTTAAGGGGGGATCGGGTGGGTTTTAGAGTAGGGGTGTGTGGGTGGTGGGTTGTAATGTTGGGGGGGTTGTATTTCTTTTTTTTACAGGTAAAAGAGCTGATTACTTTGGGGCAATGCCCCGCAAAAAGCCCTTTTAAGGGCTGGTAAAAGAGCTAATTACTTTGTAATTTAGTTTAGGATAGGGAATTTTATTATTTTGGGGGGCTTTTTTATTTTATTAGGGGGCTTAGATTAGGTGTAATTAGATTAAACTTCTTGTAATATTTTTTTTTGTAATTTAGTATTTGTTTTTTGTAATATAGTTTAGTTTATTTAATTGTATTTTAATTAAGATCATTGTAGTTAATTGATTTAATTTATTTAATGATAGTATAGTGTTAGGTGTATTTGTAACAGGTTAGGATTTATTTTACAGGTACTTTTGTAGTTATTTTAGCTAGGTAGTTATTAAATAGTTAATAACTATTCTACCTAGTTAAAATAAATACAAAGTTGGCTGTAAAATAAAAATAAACCATAAATAGCTACAATGTAATTATTAATTATATTGTAGCTATCTTAGGGTTTATTTTATAGGTAAGTATTTAGTTTTAAATAGGATTAATTTATTTAATTAGAGGAATATTTATTTAGATTAATTTAAATAATATTTAAGTTAGGGGTTGTTAGGGTTAGGGTTAGACTTAGGTTTTGGGGTTAATTAATTTAATATATTGGCGGCGGTGTATGGGGGGTAGATTAGGGGTTAATCAATGTACTATAGAAGTGTGAAGATATGGACTAGCGCTTACTCTATTCCCTATAGGCTTGAGGGGGGGTGATACCTAGTAACCACCAATAGGAATCGACTAAATTTGAGAGACCCCCAAGCGCCTACCAGAGGAGGCAAAGGGATATGAGGTGATGTAAAAATGTAGAATGTAAAATTTTAATTTATAAAATCTTAATTTATAAAATCTTATTTAATTTACACATATTGCATTAAAACAAATAGGTACAATTCATGGATCCATGAAGAAAAAATGTTATACAATGAAAATGGTATACAATAAATGTCCAATGGCAATATGTAAAAATGTTATAAAAACTGTAATAAAAACAGTAATAAAAACAATGGGTTATCACATGAATCACAGGCTCCAAAAAAAAAAAAAAAAAGTCCAAATATGTAAATGTTCCAATGGTGTGGGGTCAGGGACCCGAAAGGAAATTTAGGAAAAATGTCTTTAAAATAAACTCCTGTGCGGTGGTGTCAAAAATAAACACAAATATAAACACAAATGAATCCGGTGATCAAAAAGGTGGTCAGTGCAACAATAAAGATTGGTGTGAAAAACTGGTGATGATGACAAAAAGGAAAAAAAAAAAAAAAAATGGGTAAAAAAGTGTGTAAAAAAGTGTTAATCAATAAAAATATATGTTAATCAAAAAAAAAATTGGTAAAAAACAGTAAAAAACAGTTGTCACCCAGATAGTACTCAACGGATCTCCAGAAGCGTTGCTGTGTTCAAATATGTGAGGGATGAAGAGGTGTGGGGCTCACCAAAATGGACCTGATGATCAAATGTCTATGTAAACCAAACAAGGAGAAATGGTATCCACCTAAAAATGTGAAAAAACAAATATAGTGCAGATAACTCCAGATTAGTAGTGCATAAATGGAATAGAGTTTACCAAAAATCAGTCGACGCGTTTCGGCCTTAATCTAGGCCTTTATCAAGACTCTTGATAAAGTCTTGATAAAGGCCTAGATTAAGGCCGAAACGCGTCAACTGATTTTTGGTAAGCTCTATTCCATTTATGTACTACTAATCTGGAGTTATCTGCACTATATTTGTTTTTTCACATTTTTAGGTGGATACCATTTCTCCTTGTTTGGTTTACATAGACATTTGATCATCAGGTCCATTTTGGTGGGCCCCACACCTCTTCATCCCTCACATATTTGAATACAGCAACGCTTCTGGAGATCCATTGAGTACTATCTGGGTGACAACTGTTTTTTACTGTTTTTTACCATTTTTTTTTGGATTAACATATATTTTTATTGATTAACACTTTTTTACACACTTTTTTACCCATTTTTTTTTTTCCTTTTTGTCATCATCACCAGTTTTTCACACCAATCTTTATTGTTGCACTGACCACCTTTTTGATCACCGGATTCATTTGTGTTTATATTTGTGTTTATTTTTGACACCACCGCACAGGAGTTTATTTTAAAGACATTTTTCCTAAATTTCCTTTCGGGTCCCTGACCCCACACCATTGGAACATTTACATATTTGGACTTTTTTTTTTGGAGCCTGTGATTCATGTGATAACCCATTGTTTTTATTACTCTTTTTATTACAGTTTTTATTACATTTTTACATATTGTCATTAGACATTTATTGTATACCATTTTCATTGTATAACATTTTTTCTTCATGGATCCATGAATTGTACCTATTTGTTTTAATGCAATATATGTAAATTAAATAAGATTTTATAAATTAAGATTTTATAAATTAAGATTTTACATTCTTCATTTTTCCATCACCTCATATCCCTTTGCCTCCTCTGGTAGGCGCTTGGGGGTCTCTCAAATTTAGTTAATCAATGTACTGTAGGTGGCGGTGGTGTGGGGGGGGCAGGATAGGGGTTAATAAATGTAATGTAGGTGGCTAAGGGCTCCGGGTGCGGAGGTTTAGGGGTTAAACAATTAATTTATTTGCGGCGGGGTCCGGGATCGGCAGGATAGGGGTTAATAACTTTATGTAGGTGGCGGCGGTATAAAAGGCGGCAGATTAGGGGTTAATAGGTATAATGTAGGTGGCGGCGGGGTCCGGGAGTGGCGGTTTAGGGGTTCATATATTTATTATAGTGGCGGAGGGGTCCGGGAGCGGCGGTTTAGGGGTTAATATATTTATTATAGTTGCGGCGGGGGCCTGGAGCGGCGGTTTAGGGGGTAATAAGTTTATTTAGGTGCGGGGGGCTCCGGGCGCGGCGGTTTAGGGGGTTTAACTGTATAGTATAGTGTGGGTGCTTAGTGACAGGCTAGCAAGAAAGCTGCGAAGAAGCCGATGAGCAGCGAGATCGATGACTGTCAGTTAACAACAGTCCGCTGCTCATCGCTCCGTACTTGGTGCGCGGCTTCTTGACAGCTTTTTTGATAACTTTGGCGAACGTATTCAGGTCCGCGGTGGCGATGTTAGGTGAGCTTAGGCGAGCGTATTGGGCCGGTGAATGCAGGTAAATACGGAGCTTCATAACTAGAGGCCAGAGCATACTATTTTAAAAATATTTCCAATTTACTTCTTTTATCAAATTTTGTTTTGTTCCCATGATATTCTGTGTTGAAGAGATACCTAGGTAGGCATCTGGAGCACTACATGGCAGGAAATAGTGCAGCCATCTAGTGCCCTTGAAAATTGATAACATTCTTGCAAAACTGCTGCCGTATAGTGCTCAAGAAATGTGTCATCTCCTTAGCATACGTCCCTGCTTTTCAACAAAAAGATACCAAGAGAACGAAGAAAAACTGATAATAGAAGAAAATTAGAAAGTTGTTTAAAACCTTATGAAAGAAAAAAAATGTTTTCTAAAACTGTTAATTACAAGGTTATAGTGATAAAATGATGTGCTCTAATTCATACTCTGTAAAGTAGTTGTGCTTCTAGGAACATTACATTCAATATTGAATTCCCCATAAAGAGCAAGATTATGAGTGGAGCGTTAACAGTAACACACAAGAGAAAGGGGGGTTATTGCGGGTGTTTGCGTGCGTCAGATTTTTTGCTCGTATTTCAAGTGAAAAGTAAATTCAATCACTTAAGTGCAATTGAAGTTAACACTTATAGTGATAGCACATCCTCAGAGCTCCGACTAACTGTTTTGTGAAACACATCAAAAATACATTACAAAGTAAAGTTACACTCATGATAATACTAGCTAATAAATAACAAAAAAAAGCACAACAAAGTTATAAGGGCTCAAAGATATGAGGTCTCAGGTGTTAGAAGAAAATAGGCTGCAAAGAGGCTTTAACATTGAGATACATTCATATACATATCTAAATATGTGTATGTTTTTATATTTATATATATATATATATATATATATATATGTATATATATATATATTTTACATGTGTGTACAGATGCATATATAATTATATGTGTATATATGTATTTACAGACATATATACACATATTAACACAAAAATACATATTATATATATACAGTGTATATATATATATATATATATATATATATATATATATATATATATATATATATATATATATATATATATATGTAGATAGAGAGCACTCTCACTTTCCAAACTTGATGCCAGGGTGCCAGCAGATAAATATACACGGTAAAGGAAGGCACTCACTGGTCTTTTTTCTTCAAAATAACTTTAATAATCGTGACGTTTCGGGGACACACTCCCCTTCCTTCTGAGGAAGGGGAGTGTGTCCCCGAAACGTCACGATTATTAAAGTTATTTTGAAGAAAAAAGACCAGTGAGTGCCTTCCTTTACCGTGTATATATATATATATATATATATATATATATATATATATATATATATATTAACATGTAGAGATAGGTGCACTCCAACTAACAAGCCTCATATGCCAGGGTGCTAAGAGTAGTAGATAGAGCTGAAGGACGAATCACTCTCTGGTCTTATCAAGTGTACAACACAATTTTATTTACAGACTGTAAATAAAATTGTGTTGTACACTTGATAAGACCAGAGAGTGCTTCGTCCTTCAGTTCTCTCTCTCTCTCTCTCTCTCTTTCTCTCTCTCTCTCTCTATATATATATATATATATATATGTGTGTGTGTGTGTGTGCATTGGAGCCCTTTACAGTCAATTAGATGAAAACATGTAAAAACATATTTATGCAATATTCATATTTAATAAAGTGCTATACTGTGTATTACTATTTATGTTCTGCACATAAATATGTTTTATTTATTTATAAATAGATATTCCTATATATCTATACCTATATATTTTCATCTATCTATCTATCTATCTATCTATCTATCTATCTCTCTCTATATATATATATATATATATATATATATATATATATATATATATATATATATATATATATAAGACAAGCAATAGGTCCAGCACAAGTCAGCAGTTCATAAATAGATAGCAAAGTGCACGGCAGCCAGAGGGTCCTACTCACCTCCAATATATAAATCCAAAGGAAAAAAGCAAATGGCTCCAGCACTGTTTTCATAAAAGTAAAAAAAACCTTTATTGAGGTGTCATCATGAAAAGACAGTAACGCTTCGGGTAACACAGACCCTTAATCATGCTATGGATTGCAATGCAACACAGCTTTAAATAGGCTGAATACCTTAATTACAAACATATTAACTCCATAGGAGCCAAACATTGTTAATCAAGTGCAAATGTTTCTACTGCCATCTACACGATAAGTTCATATATTACTCATAATAAACATTTAAACAGCATTTTTTCCCCCTTCATACTAGGAAAATGTTAAGCACATAGGTAAAGTTAAACACATGAGCCGTGATGCATATTTCGATCATGAGATCCAAAATTTAAAATACTTATATAAATGTGAAAAACTATAATTTATAAAAACAAATGGAGATCATAATCTCTGTTCAGACCTACAGGATGCAGAGTTTTAAGATTTTGAATCCACCATACCTCTCTCTTTTTTAATTACAAAAAAAGAAAAAAAAATGCTGTTTAAATGTTTATTATGAGTTATATATGAACTTATCCTGTAGATGGCAGTAAGAAACATTTGCACTTGTTCAACAATGTTTGGCTCGTATGGAGATAATATGTTTGTAATTAAGGTATTCAGCCTATTTAAAGCTGTGTTGCATTGCAATCCATAGCATGATTAAGGGTCTGTGTTACCCGAAACGTTGCTGTCTTTTCATAATGACACCTCAATAAAGGTTTTTTTACTTTTATGAAAACAGTGCTGGAGCCATTTGCTTTTTTCCTTTGGATTTATATATTGGAGGTGAGCAGGACCCTCTGGCTGCCGTGCACTTTGCTATCTATTTATGAACTGCTGACTTGTGCTGGACCTATTGCTTGTCTTGTGTACCATTTTCCTGTGGAGGTCTCAAGCACAGTACACATATAATGGAGGTGCCAAATGAAGGTTTGGATGTTTTTTCATACACGGATGTGGATGCCTCTAGGATCACAGCCCTTAAAAGAGGCTCAAGGGAATTCCTAAGAGACACAGCAAATACTAACATGTCAAAGAATTGGGAAAAAGCACACAAGAAATTGTTGTCCTATGAGCTACACAGCACTACCCTGGCTGAATACTACAGGGTAAGGCGGATCCCAAGAGGACTGAGAATTAAATTAAGACCTACCATTATGGCTAATAACGAAAAGTACCGGAAGAGATTTGAATGCATTTTTAAAAAATTTTCTTTTGACATTATTGTCCGGACAGTTGAATGCTTGCAGGAAGAAATGGATAAGCAAAAGGTCCTGGTCACTGAATGTGAACAAGCTTTATATACCCATTTTTCCATGGAAGATTTACAGAATATCAAACTAGAGGTTAACAAGCTTTTGGATGATTATCAGAAAGAACTTAAAGAAATCAAAAGGCAAAAATTTACCAGAGATGAGAAAGATTACCAGCATGATCGAGTCTATAGGTGGTCACATGGTGGTCGCAGCCATGACGTCATGTGGAAGCGACAGGGCAGAGGTGGTGGAGCGTGGAGGGGAGCTAGACATGCTCTGAAGGCAGCCGTAATGGGTAATTCACCCTCCAGCTCATCTGAAGATTTGTTCAGTTCCGGCACAGAAAACGATACCGGAAGGGAGGAAAGAAACACAGGGCCCAGTGGAGACACTCGTTTACAGCGGAGCAGTGCAAGGAACAAGCAATCGCAAAGGGAAAAGAAAAAAGTAACCAATTGATTCCAAGGTATTCCCAAAGTCTCCCTGATCTAAACACCTTATGAACTGTTTGCACAAACCCCGGTTGATTCGATACAAATGGATAATACTAACCCTCCCTGATGTGTTAAAACAAGATGATAATAATATTGTGGTTATTAATATTTCTAAACATATATTAACCCAGGATGAATATTCTGTATTATGCAAGGAATTATCTTTTTGTCCCACAGATTTTGTGAATGAATTCACTGTTGATAAAGATCTGTATAGGTTTTTTGTTCCTTAAAATTAAAGGCATATTTTGGCAATGAAAATGATGTTATGGTTGATAATGGATCTACTGATATTGACAATGCAATGTTTATTTTAAAGTCTTTTAAATTAAAAAAAAAACAAATCTAATTTTCTTCCAAGTTCTATTAACCCAGGTGTTGAGACATTCATACAATTTGTTCAGAATGATGTTACGAATTTGTTGTCTCAAAAAAAAAAAAGATGAAACAAAAAAGCAATATTACCTATGGTGAAAGACAGGCACTTAAAGATTTGGCTAAAAATAAAAACATTACCATTAAAAAGGCAGACAAGGATGGGGCGGTTGTTGTATTAGACAATGGGTATTATGTACAAGAAATATTAGGTCAGCTATCTGATGGTGGTATCTATCAGATTTTAGATGGTGATCCGTTATTGGAGATTAAGAAAGAAATTAAAATTGTGGTAGATACCGCTTTAAAGAATAATATTATTTCAAAAGATCTTGCAAAGTTTTTAATTAAAACTGATCCTATTACTCCTGTCTTTTATACACTACCTAAACTTCACAAAAATTACAATACCCCCCAGGCAGACCATTTGTCGCTAGTACAGACTCTGTATTTTCACACATTGCCATATTTGTAGATAAAATTCTCAATCCTATTGCATCCAAACAAGTCTCTTTCCTGAAAGATACAGGTGATTTACTAAAAAAACTTTCTTGTATTTCAGATGTGGGGAATGATATCCTTTTTTCATTAGATGTTGTGAGCCTCTATACATGTATTCCTCATGAGGCAGGTATTCAAGCTGCCCTTGAATCAATTAAACAAGAAACAAACTTTTCTTTGCAACAAAGTAATTTCATTGAAGATTTACTTAATATACTTTTATATCTCAATTACTTCCTCTTTCAAGATACTTTTTATCTGCAAAAACAAGGAACCGCTATGGGTTCAAATATGGCCCCTTCATACGCCAACATTTTCGTTATTCAATTTGAGCAAAGGAATGTTTATACCAACCAAGACTTTAAAACAAAATGGCTAAGGCTGCGCTATATCAATGATGTGTTTGGTGTATGGAGGGGCCCTATAACATCTTTAATAGATTTTGTGGAGGACCTTAACAAATGTACTGATAGTTTGAGATTTACATTGAATTTTTCCTACACTTCTGTGAATTACCTTGATACAGTTATATATAAAAAAGATACAGTTCTTATAACGGATCTGTATGTTAAGCCTACTGATCGCAATACATTACTTCAGTATAACAGCTACCATCCCAAGAAAGTTTTTTCTTCCATTCCTAAAAGCCAATTTATTAGGACCATCAGAAATGTGCAAGATAAGGATATGCAAGGCACTAGACTTGAGGAAATGGCTGACAAATTTATTGAAAGAGGATATCCCCCAAGTATGATCACTAGGTGTAAAAATGAAGTCTTATACGACACAAAGGTAAAGACAAAAAAGACACTAAACGTGTCATTTTTTTCTTCTGAGTTTAATACACGCACTGATCATATTGCTAATATCATAAAGAAACACTGGTATCTTTTAGGAAAGTTTAACCAGCATATACCTGAATTTAAAGTTCCCCTATGCACTCCTATAGAAGGGTTAAAAACATTAGGGACACTTTAGTTAAGGCTGACATAGGTGACACCAATACCAACAGAATCACCTATCTTACAACTCCCAAGAAAGGTTCATACCCCGTCTTCATTGTGCGCAATGTAATTCCATGATAAAAGGTAAACACATAGCACAAACTAATGATAGAAAGATTCGGGAAATTAAAGGTTATTACACTTGTGATACAGATTTCGTGGTTTACCTATTAAAATGCCCTTGTGGGAGGGGCTATGTAGGGGAAACAACACGCCCCATCAGAGATACGATTAGTGGACATAAATCCTCAATTAGATGCAAAGATAGAACACTCCCAGTCTCTTCCCATTTTTTAGAAATGGGACACACTGTCAGTCAACTCAGGTTCCAAATAATTGACCATATTCCAAAACTTAGGAGAGGAGGCAATAGGGAATTGGAATTAAAAAAGAGAGAGGTATGGTAGATTCAAAATCTTAAAACTCTGCATCCTGTAGATCTAAACAGAAATTATGATCTCCATTTGTTTTAATAAAGTATAGTTTTTAACATTTATATAAGTATTTTAAATTTTGGATCTCATGATCAAAATATGCATCACGGCTCATGTGTTTAATTTTACCTATGTGCTTAACATTTTCCTAGTATGAAGGGGAAAAAAATGCTGTTTAAATATTTATTATGAGTAATATATGAACTTATCCTGTAGATGGCAGTAGAAACATTTGCACTTGCTTAACAATGTTTGGCTCTTATGGAGTTAATATGTTTGTAATTAAGGTATTCAGCCTACTTAAAGCTGTGTTTCATTGCAATCCATAGCATGATTAAGGGTCTGTGTTACCTGAAATGTTGCTGTCTTTTCATGATGACACCTCAATAAAGGTTTTTTTACTTTTATGAAAACAGTGCTGGAGCCATTTGCTTTTTTTCCTTTGGATATATATATATATATATATATATATATATATATATATATATATATATATATATATATATGTATAGATATATATTGTACAAAAATACCATCAGATGTACTGTATGTGGAACTATGTATTTATGAATTAATAGAACATATTCTGCTATATGACGAACACGAACATTGTAATGTAAAATATTAATATTTTCATATCGGGTTACCGCACTTGAGAATATGTGATTGAGTTTGCGAGCGAGAAGGTTAGGGTAGTTAGGTTTGTTTTCCATTTTTTTTTCTCCATTGACTTCTATAAGGGAATACGTTATCATTTGCGTGATATTTTGTGCGCATCTGGTTAGTGCATGAGCGAAAACTGTTTACTTTCAACTTGTAATACAAGTGCTACCCGACAAGCTCATAAAAGCTTACTTCTAATGGAGTTAGCATTTGAGCTGGATCATTAAAGGGACACTGAACCCAATTTTTTTCTTTCATGATTCAGATAGAGCATGCAATTTTAAGCAACTTTCTAATTTACTCCTATTATCAAGTTGTCTTCATTCTCTTGCTATCTTTATTTGAAAATCAAGAATGTAAGTTTAGAAGCCGGACCATTATTGGTTCACAACCTGGGTTGTCTTTGCTGATTGGACAACACCAATAAACAAGTGCTGTCCAGAGGTCTTAACCAAAAAAATGGCTGACTCCTTAGCTTACATGCCTTCTTTTTCAAATAAAGATAGAAAAATTGATAATAGGAGTAAATTAAAATTGCATGCTCTATATGAATCATGAAAGAAAAAAATCTGGGGTTAGTATCCCTTTAAATACCACTCCACTTGTAATCTGACCCAAAAAGTTTATTTATGCAAAGTCAATAAATTATTTTATTATTCACATAGAACATTCAATTTTAAACGACTTGACATTTTACTTCTACTATCAAATTGTCTTCATTTTCTTGTTATCCATTGTTGAAAAGCAGGAAGGAAAGTTCAGAAATGTGCATGTGTTTGCAGTACTTTCTGGCAGAAGTTTTGCAACAATGTTATACATAAGCAAGGGCACTAGATGGCTTCACTATTTCCTGTAATGTAGTACTCCAGACATGTGCATGCTACCTATCTAGATTTCTCTTCAACAAAAATAACAAGAGAACAAAGCACATTTGATAATGGAATTGTAAACTTTTTAAAAAATTGTATTCTCTCTCTGTATTATGAAAGAAAAATTTGAGTTTCATGTCCCTTTAATATGAATGTTTTTCTTGTAACTTAAATCTGAAATCTGTAGT
The DNA here is from genome assembly GCF_027579735.1 of Bombina bombina. Lineage (NCBI taxonomy): Eukaryota > Metazoa > Chordata > Amphibia > Anura > Bombinatoridae > Bombina > Bombina bombina. The sequence continues at coordinate 657,416,120 of NC_069503.1, read as the reverse complement.
TTCTCTACTACCCAAAGAGAGACTGGAATGCATTCCATGGAATTTATAGCTCATGCATACTGCACAGTGATTGCTGTGCTGTAGCCTATTTATTTCTGTCTCTAAGTGATCAAAGCAATGGGCTTTTCAATGGGTGTGCCCTATACTACAAGGACAATTTTCTAACAAAATTACAATTTTGTGTGCAGATTATTTGCAATGCAGTGTTTTTTTCTGAAGCACACAGTTGTAATCATAATTATTCAACCCCATTGCAAATAAGTTTTATTGTCAAAATGTACAGACTTTCAGCTGTTTGCAATGAACAAATCAAACAAAAACAATTGAAATAGCTCAATACAACGAATGCTTCAAGTTGTTTCTCCAAATTCAACTGAAAAAGCAATTTTTAATAAATTCTGCAGTCTCAAAATTATTCAACCCCTATATTGCAAGCATCTATAGTACTTAGTAGCGCACCCTTTTGCTGTCATGACCTGCTGCAAATGAGATGCATAGCCAGACACCAGCATCTGGTAGCATTCCTGAGGAATCTTAGCCCATTCATCATGAGCAATGGCTTCCAGTTCAACAATATTCTTGTATTTGCATGCTGCAATCATCTTCTTAAAATCCCACCAGAGATTGGGGTTCAAGTCAGGTGACTGTGATGGAAAATGTAGAATCTTCCAGGACTTCTTCTGCAACCAAGTCTTGGTGAAATTTGAGGTATGCTTGGGATCATTTTCCTGTTGGATGGTCCAATGATGCCCAAGCTTCAGCTTCCTCACAGACAGCATGACATTTTCTCCTAGGATTTCCTAATACTTCAATGAATATATCTTGCCTTCCACACTCTGTAGGTTTCCAGTGCCAGAGGATGCAAAAGAAGCCCCAAAACATCATCAAGCCACCACCATGCTTAGATGTCAGCAAAGTGTTCTTTTCAGCATATGCTTCATTCTTATTCCTTCAGACATACCCCTAATCAATCTGGCCAAAAAGTTCCAGTTTTGTTTCAGAGCTCCACAGAACAGAATTCCAAAATCTTCTGTGGCTTATTTACATGATTTTGAGCATATTGGAGTCAACTTTTCTTGTGCTTTTCGGTCAGTAGGGGTGTGCGTCTTGGAGTTCTGGCATGGAAACCTTTTGCGTTTAATACGCGCTAAACGGTGCAAAATGAAACCTCAGTGCCTGTTGCCACCAAGTCTTGCTGCAGGTCTTTTGCAGTCACTTAAGGGATTTTATCAACCTGCCTTTCAGAGATCTGGTTGTAGCTTGCTTTTTCTGCCTTGTCCAGGTAGTGTAATCACTGTTCCTTTAACTTTGAACTTGTGAGCTATGCTTTCAACAGTGTCTATATGGACATTCAGTGCCTTTGCTATATTTTGTATTCTGTTCCTTGCTTGTGAAGAGTGATAGGCCTCTATTTATCAAGGTCTGGCGGACCTGATCCGACAGTGCGGATCAGGTCCGCCAGACCTTACTGAATACGGTGAGCAATACGCTCGCCGTATTCAGCATTGCACCAGCAGCTCACAAGAGCTGCTGGTGCAATGCCGCCCCCTGCAGACTTGCAGCCAATGGGCCGCCAGCAGGGGGTGTCAATCAACCCGATCGTACTCGATCGGGTTGATTTCCGGCGATGTCTGTCCGCCTGCTCAGAGCAGATGGACAGGTTATGGAGCAGCAGTCTTTGTGACCGCTGCTTCATAACTGCTGTTTCTGGCTAGTCTGAAGACTCGCCAGAAATATGGCCCTTCAAGCTCCGTACGGAGCTTGATAAATATGGGCCATAATCTCTACTCTTAACTTTTTGGACCATTCTTTTGACTTAGCCATATTTCTAACATGCAGTCAAATGTGACACTTAACAAACCCCTAGCCAGTTCAGGTATTTCATGTGTTCTAGTTCTAGCACTCCTGGTGCAACTAATGAAGTCCTAAATTAGTTGCATCGGGGCTGCTTGAAACAACATCTGCTTTGTATATTTGTACTGTTGTGAAGGATTCTTTTCAGGGGGTTGAATAATTTTGAGACTGCAAAATTCATTAAAAGTTGCATTTTCAGGTGAATTTTGGAAAACCACTTGAAGCATTAGTTGTGTTGAGCTATTTCAATTGCTTTTGTTTGATTTGTTCATTGCAAACAGCTGAAAGTCTTTACATTTTAACAATAAACATGATTTGCAATGGCGGTTGAATAATTTTGATTACAACTGAATATAAAATGACTAAGGTCAAGTTAATTGGAACGCAGTAATTATTTAGAAACACTGAAACTGTAATATAGCATCCTATTGTGCTTATATTTGTATCTGGCTGAAAATTTGGGAATCATACTGAGTTGATGGTGAATCATTTAGAAGTCAGATAAAGTTTTAGAATCGAAAATTCTTAGGCCTAGATTTAGAGTTTGGCGTTAGCCGTGAAAACCAGCGTTAGAGGCTCCTAACGCTGGTTTTAGGCTACCTCCGGTATTTGGAGTCACTCAAAAAAGGGTCTAACGCTCACTTTTCAGCCGGGACTTTTCCATACCGCAGATCCCCTTACGTCAATTGCGTATCCTATCTTTTCAATGGGATTTTTCTAACTCCGGTATTTAGAGTCGTGTCTGAAGTGAGCGTTAGACATCTAACGACAAAACTCCAGCCGCAGGAAAAAAGTCAGTAGTTAAGAGCTTTCTGTGCTAACGCCGGTTTATAAAGCTCTTAACTACTGTACTCTAAAGTACACTAACACCCATAAACTACCTATGTACCCCTAAACCGAGGTCACCCCACATCGCCGCCACTCAATTAAATTTTTTTAACCCCTAATCTGCCGACCGCCACCTACGTTATCCTTATGTACCACTAATCTGCTGCCCCTAACACCGCCGACCCCTGTATTATATTTATTAACCCCTAACCTGCCCCCCACAACGTCGCCGCCAGCTACCTACACCTATTAACCCCTAATCTGCCGACTGCAAAGCGCCGCCACCTACGTTATACTTATGTACCCCTAATTTGCTGCCCCTAAAACCGCCGACCCCTGTATTATATTTATTAACCCCTAACCTGCCCCCCACAACGTCGCCGCCAGCTACCTACACCTATTAACCCCTAATCTGCCGACCGGACCGCACCGCTATTATTATAAAGGTATTAACCCCTAATCCGCCTCACTAACCCTATAATAAATAGTATTAACCCCTAATCTGCCCTCCCTAACATCGCCGACACCTAACTTCAAACATTAACCCCTAATCTGCCGACTGGAGCTCACCGCTATTCTAATAAATGTATTAACCCCTAAAGCTAAGTCTAACCCTAACACTAACACGCCCCTAAGTTAAATATAATTTAAATCTAACAAAATAAATTAACTCTTATTAAATAAATTATTCCTATTTAAAGCTAAATACTTACCTGTAAAATAAATCCTAATATAGCTACAATATAAATTATAATTATATTATAGCTATTTTAGGATTTATATTTATTTTACAGGTAACTTTGTATTTATTTTAACCAGGTACAATAGCTATTAAATAGTTAAGAACTATTTAATAGCTAAAATAGTTAAAATAATTACAAAATTACCTGTAAAATAAATCCTAACCTAAGTTACAATTAAAACTAACACTACACTATCAATAAATTAATTAAATAAACTACCTACAATTACCTACAATTAACCTAACACTACACTATCAATAAATTAATTAAATACAATTCCTACAAATAAATACAATTAAATAAACTAGCTAAAGTACAAAAAATAAAAAAGAACTAAGTTACAAAAAATAAAAAAATATTTACAAACATAAGAAAAATATTACAACAATTTTAAACTAATTACACCTACTCTAAGCCCCCTTAATAAAATAACAAAGCCCCCCAAAATTAAAAAATGCCCTACCCTATTCTAAATTACTAAAGTTCAAAGCTCTTTTACCTTATCAGCCCTGAACAGGGCCCTTTGCGGGGCATGCCCCAAGAAGTTCAGCTCTTTTGCCTGTAAAAAAAAACATACAATACCCAAGCCCCCCAACATTACAACCCACCACCCACATACCCCTAATCTAACCCAAACCCCTCTTAAATAAACCTAACACTAAGCCCCTGAAGATCTTCCTACCTTGTCTTCACCTCACCGGGTTCACCGATCTGTCCAGAAGAGCTCCTCCGATGTCTTGATCCAAGCCCAAGCGGGGGGCTGAAGAGGTCCATGATCCGGCTGAAGTCTTCATCCAAGCAGGGCAGAAGAGGTCTTCCATCCGATTGAAGTCTTCATCCAAGCGGCATCCATCCGGAGCGGAGCGGCAGCATCCTGAAGACCTCCGACGCGGAACATCCATCCTGGCCGACGACTGAACGACGAATGACGGTTCCTTTAAATGACGTCATCCAAGATGGCGTCCCTCGAATTCCGATTGGCTGATAGTATTCTATCAGCCAATCGGAATTAAGGTAGGAATATTCCGATTGGCTGATGGAGTCAGCCAATCAGAATCAAGTTCAATCCGATTGGCTGATCCGATCAGCCAATCAGATTGAGCTCGCATTCTATTGGCTGATCGGAACAGCCAATAGAATGCAAGCTCAATTTGATTGGCTGATTGGATCAGCCAATCGGATTGAACTTGATTCTGATTGGCTGATTCCATCAGCCAATCAGAATATTCCTACCTTAATTCCGATTGGCTGATAGAATCCTATCAGCCAATCGGAATTCGAGGGACGCCATCTTGGATGACGTCATTTAAAGGAACCGTCATTCGTCGTTCAGTCGTCGGCCAGGATGGATGTTCCGCGTCGGAGGTCTTCAGGATGCTGCCGCTCCGCTCCGGATGGATGCCGCTTGGATGAAGACTTCAATTGGATGGAAGACCTCTTCTGCCCCGCTTGGATGAAGACTTCAGCCGGATCATGGACCTCTTTAGCCCCCCGCTTGGGCTTGGATCAGGACATCGGAGGAGCTCTTCTGGACAGATCGGTGAACCCGGTGAGGTGAAGACAAGGTAGGAAGATCTTCAGGGGCTTAGTGTTAGGTTTATTTAAGGGGGGTTTGGGTTAGATTAGGGGTATGTGGGTGGTGGGTTGTAATGTTGGGGGGGGGTATTGTATGTTTTTTTTTTAAGGCAAAAGAGCTGAACTTCTTGGGGCATGCCCCGCAAAGGGCCCTGTTCAGGGCTGGTAAGGTAAAAGAGCTTTGAACTTTAGTAATTTAGAATAGGGTAGGGCATTTTTTTATTTTGGGGGGCTTTGTTATTTTATTAGGGGGCTTAGAGTAGGTGTAATTAGTTTAAAATTGTTGTAATATTTTTCTTATGTTTGTAAATATTTTTTTATTTTTTGTAACTTAGTTCTTTTTTATTTTTTGTACTTTAGCTAGTTTATTTAATTGTATTTATTTGTAGGAATTGTATTTAATTAATTTATTGATAGTGTAGTGTTAGGTTAATTGTAGGTAATTGTAGGTAGTTTATTTAATTAATTTATTGATAGTGTAGTGTTAGGTTTAATTGTAACTTAGGTTAGGATGTATTTTACAGGTAATTTTGTAATTATTTTAACTATTTTAGCTATTAAATAGTTCTTAACTATTTAATAGCTATTGTACCTGGTTAAAATAAATACAAAGTTACCTGTAAAATAAATATAAATCCTAAAATAGCTATAATATAATTATAATTTATATTGTAGCTATATTAGGATTTATTTTACAGGTATTTAGCTTTAAATATGAATAATTTATTTAATAAGAGTTAATTAATTTCGTTAGATTTAAATTATATTTAACTTAGGGGGGTGTTTGTGTTAGGGTTAGACTTAGCTTTAGGGGTTAATACATTTATTAAAATAGCGGTGAGCTCCAGTCGGCAGATTAGGGTTTAATGTTTGAAGTTAGGTGTCGGCGATGTTAGGGAGGGCAGATTAGGGGTTAATACTATTTATGATAGGGTTAGTGAGGCGGATTAGGGGTTAATAACTTTATAATAATAGCGGTGCGGTCCGGTCGGCAGATTAGGGGTTAATAAGTGTAGGCAGGTGGAGGCGACGTTGTGGGGGGCAGATTAGGGGTTAATAAATATAATATAGGGGTTGGCGATGTTAGGGCAGCAGATTAGGGGTACATAGGGATAATGTAAGTAGCGGCGGTTTACGGAGCGGCAGATTAGGGGTTAATAATAATATGCAGGGGTCAGCGATAGCAGGGGCGGCAGAATAGGGGTTAATAAGTGTAAGGTTAGGGGTGTTTAGACTCGGGGTACATGTTAGAGTGTTAGGTGCAGACGTAGGAAGTGTTTCCGCATTGCAAACAATGGGGTTGCGTTAGGAGCTGAACGCAGCTTTTTTGCAGGTGTTAGGTTTTTTTTCAGCTCAAACAGCTCCATTGTTTGCTATGGGGGAATCGTGCACGAGCATGTTTTTGAGGCTGGCCGCTTGCGTAAGCAACTCTGGTATCGAGAGTTGAAGCTGCGTTAAATATGCTCTACTCTCCTTTTTTGGAGCCTAACGCAGCCTTTATGTGGACTCTCAATACCAGAGTTATTTTTATGGTGCGGCCAGAAAAAAGCCGGCGTTAGCTACACGGGTCGTTACCGACAAAACTCTAAATCTAGCCGTTAGTTTATTAACCTAACTATAGATAAAAAAAAAAATACCAGTTTAACTCCAGGATAGCAGGACTAAGTGTCAAAATCATGACTGTTCCAAAGGATCTAGGACATCTGGGATACATGGTAAGGCAACAAAATTAATTTAATAAACTATTTTTTCCCCCTCTGATTGGATAAGATTTGATGCAAATATAAGGCTGGATACAAACAAAAAACCAACAACATATATTTGAAATAATATTTTTGGTATTTCTGCTGGAAAATGTTCTATACAAAGGGCTCCATTTATCATCCACAGGCTGACAGGGGCTTACATATTTTCCCGTCCTCTTGATTGTCTGTGCGCAGTTGTGACAGGGTTGCTGCTCATGTACAATGGTAAATACGGCAGCGAATTGCTCCTCGCAAGACAAAAAGTTGGGCTGTAAAGGCTAGAAAATTGAAATTATTCACCTAAGAGGTAGAGAACAGGGCAGGGAAACAGCAGTCTGATGAAGGGCAAGAAGGGTTTGAGAATATGTATTCCACTCCTCACACTAGGTTGTCTCTTCAGTGTCATTTCCAGTTTTGTGTCAGCTCTGAGCACCCAGAGTTTGTTTACAGATTTGAGCAATATAAGTATGCTAACCCCTCTTCTGATTGTCACATAGGTGGGGGTGCTACTGCAAACTAAGATGTAAAATATGCTTTGTAGATAATAAATACAAATCAAACTTTTTTTAACACGGAAATAAAAGTGTAAAATCTATATAATACTTAAATTAATATGCATTATACAGGAAAATGCATATCATCTAAACATTGTATATACTGTACATATACTGTGCCTCTAAATTCTTAACCCCTTACGGGCCATCATCCCTAGCACATCCTAACTCCGCTACACTATTAACCTCTAATCTGACATAAACTTTTTAATCTAATAACCCCCTAACCTATTAACCACTAAACCTCCACAACCCCACTGCAAGAAAGTTCCTAACCTATTGATCTCTAAACTGCCACAACCACCCAACACAAACTAACCCTATACTACTTAACTACCAGTCCCCCCCAAGACCCCAAACCTAAAACCCCCTAAGTTAAACAAAATAACAAACACTAATATTACAAAAGAAACACATTACAAAAAAAATACAAATCACTTCCAAAAAAAAAAAAAAAAACCCTGGTATGCTTATCCTAAAACTAAAGTCCTCTTAAAAAAATCCAATACTAACAATTAAACTTACTCTAATAATTGCCATGGAAAGACTTTTACTTTTTTGGGCAATGGTCAACATAATACCTTTCTCTTAGTATATTTTTTAGGAAATTTTTTTATTTAAATTTAGACTGTTTTTTTTAAATTTAGGATTGTTTTAGAACAGGGCTCTCTTTAATGGTCAAAAGAGCAATGTTCAGTTTAGGGCAATACTCTTCAAAATGCCATTTTAAGGGCAATGCCCAACCAAATGCCTTCTTCAGGGCAATCTTTTTTTAGGATAATTGTTTTTAAATTTAGGGTTTAATTTTAATTTAGAATTTTTTTAGAATATTTTTTTAATGGACAAAAGAGCTATGTTCACTTTAGGGCACTGCCCTAACAAATGACCTTATCAGGGAAATTTTTGGAGTAGGTTTTAGAGTTAGCATAGGGTTTTTTTATTTTAGGGTGGGAATTTTTTAAGGGGACATCAGTTTTAGTATAGGCATAACTGGGATTTTTTTATTTTTTGATAGTGTTTTATTTTTTTGTAATGGTATGGCAGTATAGAGGTTAACAATTAGGGTCATGAACATAGGAGCGGGTTCAGGGGTTAGGAGCTCATGTGTGGAGGTGACTTAGGGCTGTCTTGTGCACTAAAAGAAGCCAGTGAGATAGACTCCTTAATGTAACTACCCCTTTTAGGCATAGTTGAAGAAACAGTCAATGAAAGTTTATTGTACAGGACACTGAAGGATTGGATACTGGAAGTAGGATAGGTTAAAGTGCCATAAAACATATTGAGATATGTGCATATTCTAAAAGGGCTAATTAAGTAAAAAATAGTTAGCAAAAATTTTTTGAAGTTTTGAAATTGCTGACTGACAAGCATTTTAAAATAATTTTCAAAGATAAGCAAAAATACTTAAATAGCCATACTGTCTGGAGCAGTTATCTCCACCCCCTCTTATTAGTGTTTAGACAAAGGCATTGTATTTCATCTGAGTTCACAGCTTCTAGGCATGCTCCAGCAGATAATCCCTATGCACTTTTGCATTCTACCAAAGCAACAATAGATATAGATACAGCCATAGAAGGAAATGTGTGGGGGGAGTTGTAGCTTTACAATTTAGAAACAGAAAAGAAAGGGTTAACCGTGAGGCACTGCAGTATACATTTGCAGGTAAAGTAAATAAAGTACATATTATATGTTGTCTCTATCCCAACTTGTTTTATGTCCCTTTAACAGATGCGCCCACTCTAGACCTGGAATTGTAGGTAATTTGCATGATAGGGCAGCAACAGGGATGCTCACTCTAAGGCCGAGACAGGAATGTTAACTTGAGTCCAAAGACTGGATTGCCTACTTGAGGCTAAAGACTGGAATGCCTACTTGAGGCCAAATACTGGATTGCCCACTTGAGACCAAAGACTGGAATGCCAACTTGAGGCAAAAGACTGGAATGCCCACTTGAGACTGAAGACTGGAAAAGGATGCAGAAGCTATGTGGACACCCACTGCAGAGTTTGAGTACAATAGCTGGATACTGGTATGTGGCAAATACCCTATGCAGAACTTGGAAGCAGGAACTGGAGACTGGTACTTGTCATATACCCTCTGTAGGACTAGGGAACAAGAACTGGATACAGGAAATGGACATACACCCTCTGAGGTGCTTGGGTGCTGTAGCTGGAGACTGACAATTGTCAGACACCCCCTGCAGAGCTTGGATGCCGTTGCTGGATACTGGCATTTGGCAAGTGCAGGGCTAGGCACTGAAACAGTATACCAGTGCTTGGCAGGCACCTTCTGCAGGCCTTGGGTACAGGCGCAGGTTACCAGAGAAGGCAGGATAGTGATATAGGATAACAGGTAGCAGTGACCACCTGGTGATGGGAGAATAGCCAGAAGACAAGCCAAGAGTCAGATACTGGAAAGCAGTCTGATAAATCACCAAATACTGAGATAATCCTTTAGAATAGTCAGGAGACAAGGCCAAGTTTGATATACCAGAATAGTAGGCTGATCTTTCATCAAACAAAAGGGAAATCAAAGTGAATAGTCAGGAGACAAGCTGAATTCAAGAACCAGAGGAAAAAAACGGGAACCCAGGCAAGGCCAAAGGCACTAACTAACTGGTAGAACCACAATTTCAGGACAGGGAGTGGTCTGTGAGGCTGCCTTTTATAGCAGGGCTGATAAGGTAACTACCTGGATCTGGCAGGCAGGTGGTGCTAAAAAGCAAAAACAGTGTAGGCAAGATGTCTCCCAAAGCATCAGCACAAGCTAAACCCCTCTGGTGGGACAAAGACAAAGCTACAGGCTGTGAATCAGGAGTCATAAGTTCAATACTTGGCAGGGCTATGATAGTTAGGAAGAATATTTTGGTGGGTTATTGGTGGTATAAGTGTTAATAGGTTAGAAAGCTTATTGTGGTGTGCTATTGGTAGTATATATATATATATATATATATATATATATATATATATATATATATATGTAAAAAAAAGTGTGTGGTGACTGAGGAAATGAGGTTTGTAAAGTGTAACAGAATGTGGTAAAGTGTCATTACATAGGCTGTGGTATGAAGTAATGTCTCTATTCTGGATCATTAGTGAAAGCTGCCCCTAATTGCTGTTATGAGGTGTTTATATGTTAATTTAAACACCAGGGTGGGTGATGGTGGGAGGAATGGAGGGCTAGTGCTTGCAAATCTGGGAGACTGATGTTAGATTTGAGGCTTTGAAAAAGAGAAGGGTAAGGTGAACATTCCTGGTAATAAAGCATAGTAGGAGGAGTAGTTAGAAATAGAGCAGTTATATATGTGTGTGTTTGAAATACTATATTTTCAAATATTATGCAGTACAACTGTTTTGTTATGCATATATTCTGGCCTTAACACTTTACTTCAGGGCTCTAAGAGTGCTTAAGTGGAGTACAAAACATATTAACACTATTGTTTGTTAGAATTTCTTAAGCACAAATTGAGCTTCTATTTTTGTGCTCATAAGTGCAAATTTATTTTTTATTTCTTGAGTGATAGCCTAGGGCCTAATAACATTGTTTAATCAGGGAACTTCATGCCGGATACGTCTAAGCCAATGGTGGCAAGTAGTGGAGTTATTTTATGTAGATCTGGGCTATACTATTAATATTAATGGTCTTATTTAGGTTTTAAAAAGATATACATTTTACATGTTAGCAGTGAACAAAAACATGTCTTTGTGTGACTTTTACGATTGCCAGGTATTAACATTTATATTTGAATACACTTTTGATACTTTTATAAGTGCTTTCTGCTTTTTGACGGAATTCTTTAAGAAGAGGTCATTGAGTGTGGATGCTTTTTGGTTCCCTACAGTTTGTATTTACGCTGGTGACATGGTTTTCCTGCAAATTTTTTCAACCTCGATAAGGTAATAATGCTTACGCTGAGGAGACATGGGTTTTGAAATAGCCCACACAGTTATGGAGTGCTATGGTAGTCTGTTGTTTCCTAAATTTTACAGGGGTGTTTTAGATTGCACTTGAGCACAACACTTAACTTATCATGTTTTATACTACCACAAGAATGTGCTAATACCATTCCCTGCTCTATCTATTAACAGTATAAAATGTGATAAAAAAACTTTTGGTCATGTTAAAGTGGTTTGGTTATAATATTTAACCATTAACTTCCAGAGTGTCTAAAAGGCAAAGAGGCGCCCATGTGTGTATCTGTCTTCAACAATCTGTGACCTTAAGGTGCTGGAAATAAGGAAATAAGGGTATTCAAATTTGTTGAAAGCACTCTCTCGTGCTAACAGAAGCACACTGACAACTCTCAGCCTGTCAGTTGGATGACCTCCAACGTTCAGTCATTGTCACTGTTTTCACAAAAAATCAGCTCCAATAGTTGTAAGTTAAAAACATTTATTAAAACATAATAAAATAAAACAACTTTATAGCTAAAAAGTAGTACATTTAACAAAAATGTCTCCAGGTAATATACAACGCATTTCTTGGCATGTAATTCCGATGTTTTATCAGGCATAACCTTGTCATATTATTAATGGACTTAAATAGGGAAAAACATTAACCGTCAAGAGGTAGGAGGAGTGCAAAGAATTGAGAGTTACAGTTGTATTTATTCAATAGTAAACAAAAAAGCCATGCTAAAATGTTTAATTTAAACCATTTAATTTCATATTGAAACTAGCGGGATTTTTTTTTCATGCTGAAATAATACTATTTAGAATAGTAATAGCAGTTATTTATTGGTAGAAAATGACAACTCTGACAGTTTTATTTGTGGATGGGTATAGTTACTAAAAGGGAGCTTTGGTAACATTATCTGTTAAAAAGCCGGTACATTTAATAATTTTTTTTGGCATAATATTTCATCCAATTTAAGTCAAGAGAATTAATCAAATTTTGTTTGTAGTTTAGTACTACACTGTAACCACATTAACTATAGTACATAGATAGATAGATAGATAGATAGATAGATAGATAGATAGATAGATAGAGAGTTAGAGGGATAGATGATAGATATAGATAGATGATAGATAGATGATAGATAGATAGATAGATGATAGATAGATAGATAGATAGATAGATAGATAGATAGATAATCATACATAATTACACTACTTTAATCTATGTTGACTTTTTGTCTAATAAAATATTTCAATTACCAATTTAACCAGTATGGTAAACAAAATGTTTTTGTTATAAGAGAACGTTGCTCGCCCAAAAATGAAGATGGACAAGTGAAAAAAGGGTGAAAGAGCGGAAAATTCCTCTTGAGAGGCAGCCACAGAGAGTGCAGCAGAAGGTGATCCATCTGGTGAATGAAAGCCTGATGATACTGCATAATGATATGCAAATCATTGGTGAGAATCTAGGAAAATTATATCATGTATTTTTGACTGTGAAAATATTTTAGGATTATTTTATACTTGTAATGAAACATGTTTAATTCTATGTTTTTGTTGTTGTTTGTTTTTTCAATTTTTATTGAGGATAATAAGGTATACATGCATAAAGAAATTGGATGAGGTCAATATAAGGTCATCTATTTATGCATCATTTTCAACAATCAAGGCTTCAAATATTAACATCATATTTGACATGCATAAGTATACATAGAAAATTTCTTCCCTCATTATTATCTTTCCTCATGGTTTCCTACCCTTAAAGGGACACTCAATCAAAATTAAATTTTCATTATTCAGACAGAGCATGCTATTTTAAACACCTTTCCAATGTACTTCCATTAACGAAATGTGCACAGTAGGTTATATTTAAACTTTTTGAGTCACCAGCTCCTACTGAGCATGTGCAATAATAAGTGTGTATGCATTTGTGAATGGCTGATGGCTATCACATGGTATGTGTATGCATTTGTGATTGGCTGATGGCTGTCACATGGTACAGGGGGAGTGGAAAAAGACATAACTTTTAAAATTGTCAGAAAAAAAAATCTACTACTCATTTGAAGTTTAGACTAAGTGCTATTGCATTGTCTTGTTATCCTGCATTTGTTGATTATGCAAATCTACTATGTTGACTGGTCCTTTAACTTTGATTAGGTTGCTCCTGGACCTTAGTATTGTGGATTGCTTATAAACAGGGGTTAATATTAGTTCTATACACATAAACAAACAAGGGTATCCTAAAACAAAATAGATCTAGATAGGTAATAACATTTTTAAATAAGAATGCATTAGTCAGAACTGGCACCACATGTGAGCTATATAATGATGCTGTTTAACTTTAAAAATAACTAGTGGTTTATCTAATATAATCACAACAATCAAAGGAGAAATAAAGATTTTCTGGCAGGTTTCTATGTCTGTCAAATCACATTTGATATTGTACCACACAGGAATATATATATATATATATATATATATATATATATATATATATATATATATACTGATCCGGTGGTCTTGAGCAGTGGTGTTAGCTTAATATGAGTATAACTTCAGGTCTTATGTGTAAAGTAGGTATGTTCAGGTCTTTTTTTTTTTTTGGTATACTATTATTGGCATCAAAATTTTATACGTGAAAATCTCCATCTAGCAAGAGTTGATAAGTGTCATTAACAAATTACTATCTTTTATCTCCTCTACGGCTTTGGCTGGTAGCCCCAGAGGAGAGGCTCGTGATAACCCAACACAGCATACAATAGTGACACCCTAACACCGGTTCTCATATCAAATTATACGCAAATATTATAATGAGCATTGTGACTATAAAGTGTATAGAAATACCTAAATTATATTGGTAAACTTAACTAAATAAAAGGGTATAGGCATACTGGTTATAAATGATCTAGTGGGTCACTATTATATAACCACTTGTAGAAATACATTAAGAAAACTTCAAAAAATGCATGTTATCTAAGCGGTTCGTGATTAAGAAACAAAGAAGAATAGATAGCCCAACATTATAGCATTAGAACTGTGTCTTTAACGTTTTTTCCAGCAACTTTGCAGTGATATTATGGTACATGTTAGTTCAACCATAAGGTTTTGTTTCCTGGTGTTGGTTTAAGTGTTCCATTATGATTTCCCTGCTGAAGTTGAGCAACAGACCGAGGTGTAGGTGCCAATTTGGATGCTCTCAGTGGATTCCCAGGAGGATTGTAACCTGGCCATGTACAGCGTGTTTCAGCTTGCCCAGTGATATAATTTTTTTTTGTCCCCCAAGCTCCCTCAAGAGTGCAGGCAGTGGCGGGACTCCTTCTCTATGCTTAAATTTATATGAAGCGCCAAAGATTTTTTGAAACATCAGAATTGTATGTTTTGTGTTTTGTCCGGTAAAGTCCACAGTCGGTAAGGTGACATATGACGCTTCCTATATACAGGCAGCAAGATCCACTGAGATTGTGGGTATATTTTTCACCTGTGATTTCCTTTGTGCTATCGGAGGTGCCATTTTAGGGATAATATTGCAATGTTTCCATTCTAGTGGTATAGATTCTCCGTCTGTCAGCTGGGCAGTTTGGTTTTCTTCTCCTGGTCATATTTTCGGGTTTGATCCGAAATTGATGTGGTGCTGTGGGACTGATTCCTCAGTTTTTGTAGATAGTATTTTTTTTATGAGATTTTGTAAATCCTGCTCTGAGGGCATCCTGTCCAGCATGGTTTGCAGTATGGCTTCTATTTTTGCGAACCGGAGGTCTATTATGTCCGGTTGGTTATCAATCCACATGGATGTGTGTGTGTTTTCCTCTTTCTGTTCGAAGGTGCACATATAAGATTTTTAACTTTTAAGGTAATAAAAAAGACTTCTAACTTAAAGGGACAGTCAAGTAAAAAAATTACTTTTTATGATTTAAATAGGGCATGTCATTTTAAACAACTTTCCAAATTACTTTTATTACCAATTTTGCTTTGTTTTCTTGGTATTCTTAGTTGAAAGCTTAACCTAGGAGGTTCATATGCTAATTTCTTAGACCTTGAAGGCCGCCTCTAATCTGAAAGCATTTTGACAGTTTTTCACCACTAGAGGGCATTAGTTCATGTGTTTCTTATAGATAACATTGAGCTCAGGCACGTGAAGCTCCTAGAAGTCAGCACTAATTGGCTAAAAATGCAAGTCTGTCAAAAGAACTGAAATAAGGGGGCAGTTTGCAGAAGCATAGATACAAGGTAATCACAGAGGTAAAAAGTATATTATTATAACTGTTGGTTATGCAAAACTGGGGAATGGGTAATAAAGGGATTATCTACCTTTTTAAACAACAAAAATGCTGGTGTTTACTGCCCCTTTAAAGCTTGTTAGTAACAGTAACCAGTTCTGGCAAAACACCCCGGTGACCTGAGGGGGAACGCTGCCTATATGATTGCCACAGCTACAGGCCTCTGTAGTCCAGTTCCGTCTCAAGGCTCATTAATACAGCAAATAAAGTAGGATCTATAGAAAGTGATCTAAGAGTGTACAATACCAATTGTATTGTTGATGTGTGCTGTGAGTAAATATCAATAATCAGTGAATTATAATATTTTCACCTGGAGCTCAGGAAAAGTGTGACTACTAAGAGCCACTGTTAGGACACGCCCCCCATTTAATTTTATGTTTATATCTAAAAGAGTAATATATATATTTTTTACTATTTTGCAATTTAGTTTATGTACATTTAGGCTAGCACAGATATCCCAATAGCACTACTGAAAATAGGTAGACAGGTCCTTTGTATAATAAATCTTAATATAGAATAGGGTGGTACTTGTGTACTTAGAACATAATTGAAACTGTATCAGCAAGTGGCTGAGAAAAGAGTACACTGTATAGCACTCAGTGTCTACAACAAAGTAACATTTTATCCATTACATGAAAAGAGGATAAAACTTAACCTTTATTTAGGTATAAAAATAAAATTGATTAAGAAAGATTAAAAACGCAAAAGCGTTCTCTAGGAATCATATAATTCAGATTAGAGGCAAATATATTAGACAGTCTAGGATTCAAAACCTATATCGCCATATATTAACCCCTTAATGACTGGACCATTTTTCAATTTTCTTACCCTTAATGACAATGGCTATTTTTACATTTCTGCAGTGTTTGTGTTTAGCTGTAATTTTCCTCTTACTCATTTACTGTACCCACACATATTATATACCGTTTTTCTCGCCATTAAATGGACTTTCTAAAGATAACATTATTTTCATCATATCTTATAATTTACTATAAAAAAAATTATAAAATATGAGGAAACAAATGAAAAAAACACACTTTTTCTAACTTTGACCCCAAAAATTTGTTATACATCTACGACCACCAAAAAACACCCATGCTAAATAGTTTCTAAATTTTGTCCTGAGTTTAGAAATACCCAATGTTTACATGATCTTTGCTTTTTTTTGCAAGTTATAGGGCAATAAATACAAGTAGCACTTTGCTATTTCCAAACCACTTTTTTTCAAAATTAGCGCTAGTTACATTGGAACACTGATATCTGTCCGTAATCTCTGAATATCCCTTGACATGTATATATTTTTTTTAGAAGACAACCCAAAGTATTGATTTATGCCCATTTTGGTATATTTCATGCCACCATTTCACTGCCAAATGCGAGCAAATAAAAAAAAAATCGTTCACTTTTTCACACATTTTGTCACAAACTTTAGGTTTCTCACTGAAATTATTTACAAACAGTTTGTGCAATTATGGCACAAATGGTTGTAAATGCTTCTCTTGGATCCTCTTTGTTAAGAAATACCAGACTTATATGGCTTTGGCATTGCTTTTTGGTAATTAGAAGGCCACTAAATGCCGCTGTGCACCACAGTGTATTATGCCCAGTAGTGAAGGGGTTAATTAGGGAGCTTGTAGAGACCTTGAAGGGTTAATTTTAGCTTTAGTGTAGTGTAGTAGACAACCCAAAGTATTGATCTAGGCCCATTTTGGTACATTTCATGCCACCATTTCACCGCCAAATGGGAGCAAATAAAAAAAAAGTTAAATTTTTCACAAACTTTAGGTTTCTCACTGAAATTATTTACAAACAGCTTGCGCAATTATGTCACAAATGGTTGTAAATGCTTCTCTGGGATCTCTTTTGTTCAGAAATAGCAGACATATATGGCTTTGGCGTTGCTTTTTGGCAATTAGGAGGCCACTAAATGCTGCTGCGCACCACACTTGTATAATGCCCAGCAGTTAAGGGGTTAATTAAGTAGCTTGTAGAGAGCTTGCAGGGTTAATTTTAGCTTTAGTGTAGAGATCAGCCTCCCACCTGACACATCCCACCCGTTGATCCCTCCCAAACAGCTCTCTTCCCTCCCCCACCCCACAATTGTCCCCGCCATCTTAAGTACTGGCAGAAAGTCTGCCAGTAATAAAATAAAAGGTGTTTTTTTTTGTTTGTTTTTTTTTTTATTATTAATCTGTGATGGACCCCTGCCTTAGCCCGCAACCTCCCTGATCCCCCCCAAACAGCTCTCTAACCCTCCCAACCTACCTATTTGCCACCATCTTGGGTACTGGCAGCTGTCTGCCAGTACCCAGTTTTCCCCAAAAAAGAAAGGTTTTTATTTTTTAGTTTTTTTTTTGTTAAACATAGCTTTTTCTGTAGTGTATCTGCCCCTCCCCCCCAATAACCCATCCCCCTACCCTAGCAGATCCTATTATTTAAAAAAAAAAAATAAAAAAAAAAAACTTTTCTGCCCCCCTCTCTCTTCAATGGTGTCATTGGAGTCAGTGGTTGCTTCGCGCGCGCGCGCATATACACACACATGCACGCGCGCGCCCCCGCAAGCCCCCCTCCGCACGCTCCCAGCATCCGGCGTGCACAAAGCACTTGCAGGAACCGGATGCCGGGGAGCGATGGGCCGCCCACCCACCTCCCCTGTAAGCTCCCACCCACCAACGAATGGCACCTTTGCTACCGGTGCAGAGAGGGCCACAGAGTGGCTCTCTCTGCATCGGATGCTTTTCAAAGGGTATTGCAGGATGACTCAATATCGAGGCATCACTGCAATACCCTGAGAGCTGCTGGAAGCGATTGTGATCGCTTCCAGCACTCTCTTAGACAACTGACGTACCAGGTACGTCCATTGTCACTAACTGTCAGGTTTTGCAGGACGTACCTGGTACGTCAGTTGTCATTAAGGGGTTATTATAATCAAATTACAATGCATATGATAGCTATGGATAGTACAATTAGCGTATAAATTTGAAAACTAAATATGTAAGCAGTCATTAAATGCCTCTAGGAGGTTTCTAATTGGGCCATAGAGTTTGCTTTTGATAATTAAAAATAGAGAGCAAGGATGCCACTGACGCGTTTCGCCATCATGGCTTTATCAAAGGGCCCATTGATAAAGCCATGACGCCGTAACGCTGACACCTCATATTTTGAGCCGTTATAACTTTTGAGTGCAATATTTGTTTTAGAATATTTTTTTTATTGAATGTTGTTAGTATGAGTTTAACTGTTCTTTGTAATGTATTTTTGTTGTCCCATGTGCAACTTTTTTATTTTTCAAATCAGTTAACTAGAGCTATGAGGACGTGCACTCAATTGATCACATTTACTTTGAACTTGCAATACCAGTGGTAAACCCAACATGCGAAAACACCCGAGATAAGCTCCTTAACTGTTAGCGCTCAACTCGTAATCTAGCCCTTAATGTTTATTTTAAATGTTAAATGTTATAAGGACACTAAATATAAAAAAAAAAAAACATTTATTTGAGAAACAATTATTTCTTAACATAAGTAATGAAGTTTGCTTGGATATCTTTTAAAACCATCATGAAAGTATTTCATTGCACCTTCTAAAATGTGTTTAACCCCTTTATAGCCAAAGCTACTGGCAATCAAGTGCTATGCTGCCCTCTCCATAGACTCTAACAAGAACTCCTGCTCTTCAAAGATGGGCCACAGTTGTAGAATACCCTAGTTAGTTTAAAGGGTATGTAGCTGTGTCATGTCTGCATAGTAGCTATGTCTAGACAGCACTTGGTAGGGTCTTAGGTACTTCTTGAAATCAAACTCTAAAATTTATGAATCTGTTGTTTAGCTCTACTGGGACAGCAGGTGTGTCTGTTTATTTCATTACTGTCTTTTTATTTAAATTTGTTGTGATTCCTCTCACTTTGCTATGATGTAGAGCCTTTATCCTTAACATGGTGTTTGGATCTTCTGACTGCCACAATCTTGAAAGCTTGTGTTGACATCCTGACCAGAGTAGAATTACTGTCAAAGACTTTCTGCATCAAGCTGCCAAGTACTGTTAAGTGTATTTCTGCAAGAGACTTTCTGAAATACACCTGTTACAATTGCAATATCTCTTGTTTGCTACTTCATCCTGGACAGAATGCTATTTCTGCCTGAAATTCTCTGAACTATTTGCCAATTAGTGCAAATTGTTTTTCTGACAGTTATTCTTTAAAACCAACCTACCAATTATTGCAACAAACTCTGATTGCTTTTCCAACCTGAACTGAGTGTTATTTCTGTGAGAGACTCATACCCTGTCTTCAAAGTGATCAGTATCTGTATATTGGCCAGTGTATATTTCAGGCAGAGACTTTGGCCCCCATTTATCATTCTTTGTGCGGATAAGGTTTTAACAAAGAGAGCCTGCCTGCACTCTTTGAGGCATCTGGAAGAGCAAAGGCTGATGGAATTTAAAACTGCACAAGCAATTGCTCATGCAATCCAGCCCAGGGCTTATCAGTCATCCCAGATAAATTAGCCCAGGTTGTCTGATATCCCCAACTTCTGTGTTAAAAAAGAAGTGGTAGCAAAAATCCCCAAATTACCCCAAAGCTGATTAAACAGCTTCATAAATGTGGGCCTTAGTCTTTTTTCTAAGTTTATTTGAAACATTCTGCAATCTGAACCATTAGATCCTGGTTCATTTATGCCCCCTGTATATGCCTGGTTTTGATTACCTTCTATCAGGTTTTGCTCTATGCGTTGGTAAATTAAGTCTTGTTTATTATTTAAAGAGATTTAAAACCCAATCATTTTCTTTTGTGATTTAGACAGAATTAACAATTATTTAAACAGTTTCCAATTTTCTTCTATTATACAATTTGCTTCATTCCCTTGGTATTCTTTGTTGAAGAGAGGTAGGTGTCTGGAGCACTACAATGAAGGAAATAGTGCTGCCATCTAATGCAAATATATAGCACTCTTGCAAAAATGTTGCCATATATTGCTCTAGACACATGCATACTCATGAGCTTAAGTCACCACTTTTCCAGAAAATAGAAGAAGAGAACAAAAACAAAATAATAATAGAAGTAAATTAGAAAGTTGTTTAAAATTCTATTCACTAGATATTGACTTCCCGTCCGCTGACTTTAAAGCAATGGAATCAGAATGTAATGCTGCTGAGCAGATACTGGCAGTTCTTTTGCCTTCATTACGCTGTCTATTCCTAAGCTACAAGAGACTGCATGAAGCGGTACAAGCTGTTTAGAGGCCCTGCCCTACAAAGAATTACCCATCAAACATGCGAACCTGCTCTCCAGTACGGAACCTGCATAACTCAATCTCCACTCATCCACAAAGATCCACCGTAACCGACGACTCATCCGTTTTTATTTCGAATCCAGCCAAAAAATCTCCAGTCTATCATAAGAAAGAGGGTCTGCTCCCTCTGTCCTCATTTTCTATGATGACATGTGGCCCTGAAGGATCTACTGTGAACTATCCTTTGATCACTTCATTGGAGAACTCGACTTTCACCCAGTGTGTAGAGAGACAGGACACTGAGGCACCACTTATACACTGCTACACTCAACTTCCACTTACTCCACCAGAACTCATACTAACATGCCATTTGCGATGGCTGAGTGCATAGGTGTGATGTGCCTGTCTACATTCAGAATATGTGAACGCAGCGCAGTTGAGCGCACCTTTCAATGCTCACAGCTATTTCTGTAAAATTATATACTCTTACTAGGTTGCTCTGTATATCAACTAAGAAGGTATGAACCACTTGCTTTATCCAAGGAATGTGTGGGCTAGAGTGTGTAGATCCTACCCTAGTCGGCTCCTTTGGCTTTTGAGCTAACACACTCTTGTAAACCTGACTGACTAACTTGAATTCTGAACAGTAACCACAGCTTGAATCGTGATTGTGATCTACATTGTATGCTATAATTTGGTAAAGCCCACTACACTGCTCACTTTACTTCATGCTGCATGTGGACGGGTATAGTATCTTTTTTTAACATAGCTTCTAATCTTTTTATGTAATCATAACTGTAAATCAGCAGACTAATATATCTGCAATGGGCCTCTATTGTAATGCTCTCTGATATAAGGTGGATTCAGGCCACGGTAACTGATTTGAGACCAAACTGTGACCACCACAATATATCGTTACAGTTTTATATTGATTCTCAACTTTGGCCCTGTTGGCCACTTGTTTTGTTTTACCTTTCTGTGTAACTGCTATGAATGCCTTAAATGAGAACGCTGCTCTGCCACTCATATGCGGTAAACAAAACTACAAAAATAAATTAGAAGGGCAATCTTAGACTTTTACGGCACTGCCTCAACCTACAAAGGAACGTTTTACATTTAATACCATAACTTTGCTTAAACCGCACCATTGTGTTCACTGGAAATGTACAGTAGAAACATCTTAAATGTTCCATTGTCATTTTGATTGTATTAACAAACAACCTAAATTGTGAGTTGCCCATGTCTAGTAACTTGTTATTCTTATTGTATCTGTTATTTAAGGCAAGCAAAATGATCATGCTACAAATTATACACCTCTTTTATGGGTCCCATTAGTATCTAAAAAAGGTTTATGGACCTGTTCAGCATGTGACTTACAGTAAGGCTTTAAAAGAATTCACTTTTGTTAAGTAAGTAATTTTATTTTATAGTGTTTGTATACACTGGGCAACAAACTCATTTAGATATGATGCAGCCTATGGGGCCTATCTATCAAGCTCCGAATGGAACTTGATGCCCCGTGTTTCTGGTGAGCCTGCAGGCTCGCCAGAAACAGCAGTTATGAAGTAGCAGTCACAAAGACCTTTGCTCCATAACTTTTCCACCTTTTCCACCCCGGAAATCAACCCAATCAAGTATGATCGGGTTGATTGTCACCCCCCTGCTGTGAGCTGCTGGTGCAATGCTGAATACGGTGAGCGTATTGCTCGCCGTATTCAGCAAGGTCTGGCGGACCCGATCTGCACTGTCGGATAAGTTCCGCCAGACTATTTTAAATCTTGAACTCAAACTGTATCTTGTGTTAAGAGAAAAGTCTAGTACTTCATACAAGCAACATTTTTAGGCTGCAAATTTCATATTGCTTATATTGATCAACACTTCTCTCGAAGAACTGTCAATTGCTTAAGACAACTTGTGACAAATATAGCTAACATAACACATCTAATGGATCTCTAATGACACCTAAATTTATTTACCCAGAATAGAGTATAGATATGGGGTTACTATGGGGCCTATCTATCAAGCTCCGAATGGAGCTTTATGTCCCGTGTTTCTGGCGAGCCTGCAGGACCAAAGACCGCTGCTCCATAAACCTATCCGCCTGCTCTGAGCAGGCAGACAGACATCGCCGGAATTCAACCCGATCGAATACGATCTGGTTGATTGACACCTCCCTGCTGGCGGCTGATTGGCCGTGCGTCAGCAGGGGGCAGCGTTGCACCAGCAGCTCTTTTGAGCGTATTGCTCTCCGCATTCAGCGAGGTCTTGCGTACCTGATCCGCACTGTCAGATCAGGTCCGCAAGACCTTTGTTAAATAGAGGCCTATGACTCTATAGCTTTTACAAAAGTCAGGTACTTGAATAATAATTAGCAGTCTATGCCCAAGTGTAAACAGTTATTTTTGTTTAGTTAGTGTACTTAAGTAGGTATATTCGATAAATTAATAAAATAAAGAGAAAAACCCCAATAGTTTAGACATTTAAAATATTTATAAAACTTAAAACATAATATACCGGAGTCTGCACAAGATGGTGTAAATAGAGATGTGGGCTAAAGGTAATCAGCAGAGGAGCTGTTGCGGGGGCTATGGTCTTCACAGATAATGGTATGTGTGTGTGAGGAGCTGGATGTACCAATATCAGTCAAATACATACAGTGGGGAGAGAACAGAAATCACATACAATATTAAAAGAGCTTGTGGGGATTTAGTAGTTTACCGCTAATACAATATGCCTACTAGTGATAATTGTGAGCTCAATCCCTTATCCAGGCTGTATGATATACTGTTCATACAAATAATATTACTGGTGGAGTATATTGGCTAATAGCCACAATACCTTAGGGGAGGAACAATAACACAACGCTGACCAGGCAGCAATTCAGTGTAAACTTGATCTCCAACACCTCCTAAAGGATTACAATGCACACACCAATAGTGCTAGCAAGCAAACAGAAATCAGTTCAAGCAGCACTCACAGTTCAGCATGATCTTACAGCATTATTCCTTGGGGCTGCTACAGCTTGCGGTCCCGGCGTCTTCACCAATACTCCTTGCAACAGACTATTCGTCCCCTAAGCTCCTCCTTCCAGCATCCGGTTTCAACGGCTCCCTTGTCAGCTACCTTCAGGGAATGCAAGAACGCTTGTGCAATGGAGTGGATGTTTTCATTTTGCCTGTCACTTAACCATCAATGGTATAACATTCATGTGGTGTATTATATGCCAGTATAAAGCTGATCTGACTAGGGGTCCTTAAAAATTCAATTTTTGCTTTATTATCATTTGCATGTATATTTTTTATATTTTTTGTATATATGAATATCTGCTTAGCGCTTTCTCTTTTTATATTGTTAGTGCCTTATGCAGTTTATACTACCTCAAAAATATGAAATACAATTAATATAATATAAGCGATATGTATATTGAATTAGGCATGCAGCATACTGCAGTATGCATACACCAATTCCCCCTATCCAAGTAGTATATTGCCTATGGGACAATGTATGCAGTACACTGTTGCTGCACATACTCACATCCCCTAATTTATTGGTAGTTTGGTTATTATGTTACAGCTAAATTGTTTAGTAACCACCATTATATCCTTTATTATATACTCCATATGAGATAATTTATGGATATGGTGAGTTTATGAACATGATTTTGGTTATAAATTATAAGTATACTTCTCTCTTATCATCATGTGTCAGGTTTTACTGGATGGTTTTACTTTCACATGTGTGATTATAACAACAACAACAACAGAATGATGGAGATATTAGTATATTTATATATGATTCCAGCCAAGTTATTGAAGGATTAAATAAGGGTGTATTGAGCTCCTCCAATGAGGGGAGGCTATTTGTTTTAAATAGTATGCACTATGTGTAAGATTTTAGGTTTATGACTACGGTCTGTTAACCAAACCCGGTCAAACTTTGTTTTCACCTTGTTTTTACCCTTGGTGTCCAGCTGTATGCCCATGGATTATTTAAATAAAGTACATTTCTTTTAATTAACCTGAGTGTCAGCATCACAAAGTATTTGCAAAACGGATTTGGAACATTCTTTTTTTATACTATTTAAAATATTTAACAGGTCATAATTAAGATCTGAAACAATATGTGACTATTGTATGAATAGGGCCTTACTGAATCCTTCAATATCTTAATTTGTATCTTATCCAACGTACCAATGTTTTTCTTCTACCCTGTGTAGTATAATAACATGTTTTGAATATGTCTGCATTGTTGGATATAAATAAAAGTTTCCATTCACTACCTCAATAATGAAAAAAAAAAAAAAAAAAAACAATGTTGGGTTTAATCTCAGAGTCATGTATAAGAGAATAGGTAGTGAAGGCAGTTTTAGCCCACATGTATCCATTTAAGTATGACAAACCAAGACATTAACATTTTTTTTTTTAAGTTTCAAAAGAGCTTTATTGAATATAATAGGTTGAATGGAAGATGATGCAATAGATAAACAATGTATGTATATATATATATATATATATATATATAATTACATATATAATTTTGACATCTCTAAGGAAAATCTCTAACAAATTTAGGCCTAGATTTGGAGTTTGGCGTTAGCCGTGAAAACCAGCGTTAGAGGCTCCTAACGCTGGTTTTAGGCTACCTCTGGTATTTGGAGTCACTCAAAATAGGGTCTAACGCTCAC
Organism: Bombina bombina; assembly: GCF_027579735.1. Classification (NCBI taxonomy): domain Eukaryota; kingdom Metazoa; phylum Chordata; class Amphibia; order Anura; family Bombinatoridae; genus Bombina; species Bombina bombina. The sequence goes on along the minus strand of NC_069503.1, from coordinate 657,390,733 downwards.
TTTTCAGCCGCGACTTTTCCATACCGCAGATCCCCTTACGTCAATTGCGTATCCTATCTTTTCAATGGGATTTTTCTAACTCCGGTATTTAGAGTCGTGTCTGAAGTGAGTGTTAGACATCTAACGACAAAACTCCAGCCGCAGGAAAAAAGTCAGTAGTTAAGAGCTTTCTGAGCTAACGCCGGTTCATAAAGATCTTAACTACTGTACTCTAAAGTACACTAACACCCATAAACTACCTATGTACCCCTAAACCGAGGTCCCCCCACATCGCCGCCACTCGATTAAATTTTTTTAACCCCTAATCTGCCGACCGCCACCTACGTTATACTTATGTACCCCTAATCTGCTGCCCCTAACACCGCCGACCCCTATATTATATTTATTAACCCCTAATCTGCCCCCCTCAACGTCGCCTCCACCTGCCTACACTTATTAACCCCTAATCTGCCGAGCGGACCACACCGCTACTATAATAAAGTTATTAACCCCTAATCCGCCTCACTAACCCTATAATAAATAGTATTAACCGCTAATCTGCCCTCCCTAACATCGCCGACACCTAACTTCAATTATTAACCCCTAATCTGCCGACCGGAGCTCACCGCTATTCTAATAAATGTATTAACCCCTAAAGCTAAGTCTAACCCTAACACTAACACCCCCCTAAGTTAAATATAATTTTATTCTAACGAAATAAATTAACTCTTATTAAATAAATTATTCCTATTTAAAGCTAAATACTTACCTGTAAAATAAATCCTAATATAGCTACAATATAAATTATAATTACATTGTAGCTATTTTAGGATTAATATTTATTTTACAGGCAACTTTGTAATTATTTTAACCAGGTACAATAGCTATTAAATAGTTAAGAACTATTTAATAGTTACCTAGTTAAAATAATTACAAAATTACCTGTAAAATAAATCCTAACCTAAGTTACAATTAAACCTAACACTACACTATACAATACCTACAAATAAATACATTTAAATAAACTAACTAAAGTACCAAAAATAAAAAAGAACTAAGTTACAAAAAATAAAAAAATATTTACAAACATAAGAAAAATATTACAACAATTTTAAACTAATTACACCTACTCTAAGCCCCATAATAAAATAACAAAGCCCCCCAAAATAAAAAAATGCCCTACCCTATTCTAAATTACTAAAGTTCAAAGCTCTTTTACCTTACCAGCCCTGAACAGGGCCCTTTGCGGGGCATGCCCCAAGAAGTTCAGCTCTTTTGCCTGTAAAAAAAACATACAATACCCTCCCCAACATTACAACCCACCACCCACATACCCCTAATATAACCCAAACCCCCCTTAAATAAACCTAACACTAAGCCCCTGAAGATCTTCCTACCTTGTCTTCACCCTGCCAGGTTCACCGATCGGTCCAGAAGAGCTCCTCCGATGTCCTGATCCAAGCCCAAGCGGGGGGCTGATAAGGTCCATGATCCGGCTGAAGTCATCATCCAAGCGGGAGCTGAAGAGGTCCATGATCCGGCTGAAGTCTTCATCCAAGCGGGGCAGAAGAGGTCTTCCATCCGATTGAAGTCTTCATCCAAGCGGGATCTTCTATGGTCATCCATCCGGAGCGGAGCGGCAGGATCCTGAAGACCTCCGACGCGGAACATCCATCCTGGCCGACGACTGAACGACGAATGACGGTTCCTTTAAATGACATCATCCAAGATCCAATCAGCCAATCGGATTGAACTTGATTCTGATTGGCTGATTCCATCAGCCAATCAGAATATTCCTACCTTAATTCCGATTGGCTGATAGAATCCTATCAGCCAATCGGAATTCGAGGGACGCCATCTTGGATGACGTCATTTAAAGGAACCGTCATTCGTCGTTCAGTCGTCGGCCAGGATGGATGACCATAGAAGATCCCGCTTGGATGAAGACTTGAATCGGATGGAAGACCTCTTCTGCCCAGCTTGGATGAAGACTTCAGCCAGATCATGGACCTCTTCAGCTCCCGCTTGGATGATGACTTCAGCCGGATCATGGACCTCTTCAGCCCCCTGCTTGGGCTTGGATCAGGACATCGGAGGAGCTCTTCTGGACCGATCGGTGAACCTGGCAGGGTGAAGACAAGGTGGGAAGATCTTCAGGGGCTTAGTGTTAGGTTTATTTAAGGGGGGTTTGGGTCCAAAGCATTTAGCTTTTTTTGTTATAATTCGAGCAAACGGTTAGATTTTTTTGTTATTTTGTGCGGGCGTGTTTTTTCGTTAATATTTTATACGTGCGGTAGCATATTTTTTTTCTTAATGCTTCATTTGCCTAGGCTGCATCCAGTTGGGTTCCGAAAATGGCAGGGATTCTTTCACCACCCTGCCATTTTCGGAATCCACCTGGATGCAGCGTAAGATGCATCCAGGTGGATTATTTTGGCTGTGCGCACAGCCAACATTCATTTGGCTGCCTTACGCAGCCAACATTCCTTTGAGGATGCGTGCGCAACTGGCGACAGACGTGTTATAAATTTTATTATAGTATAGATATTGAACATCAAAAACTTTATCACTTTTGGAGACCTAAAGTGTTAATGCTTGAATATATGATTATCAAAACACATATATAATATACTGAAAAAAAGTAGTTAACCCTTTAACTGCTGAGCTATTTTCACCAATGTGTCTCCAATTGGCCCCACATTAAAGTATAGTTAAGTTTTATATATTTTTTTTTTAAAAAATATATATGATTTTTTTATGAAAAAAAAAACTGCACTATGCAGTTTTTGGGGGAAAAGGTTGGCAGCTGTGGGGTGTTTGAAAAAAAAAATGGCACTGCCTTTATATTGTGGTCTATGGGAACTGTGTGTTTCCTATAAATATATATGTATATGCTTATATACATAAAATTATTTATGTGTTAATATGTGTATATTCATAAATAAGCACATAAATATATAGGTTATATTGATATACATATATATTTAAAACTGCTGCCCAATGCTGCAAGACTCACATTATGAGAACAAGGCTCCCATAGTAGTCTATGGGAGGGGTACTTCAAATACCTACGCAAATTTTTTGTGTGCTGGTGTTACCAGAGGAGCACAAATATTGTGCTTGCATAATCTAGCCCAGTATGATTGTGTTTTTCCCCTAAACCCTATTTTACAAAGAAGAATGGGCTATCTACATATAAAAAGGCCCTTTGGTTATATGTAAATAACTTTTTTTGTGCATGTAGGGGTTCTCATGAGCCTGTACTCAAAATAAATGCACATTTAAACATGCCAGGTGAGGTGATCACTGTTACCACATCGATCACCTGGCACCTGTATAGGGGATTTATTTTAAAAAGGGGCTTCTGGGTGTTAAAACAAGCGGTCATTGCCTAGAGGATCACAGCCTGCAAACAGTTTGGGAAAGTGTAGGTTATAAACAACTTTCCAGTTTACTTCTATGACCAAATTTGCTTCGTTCTCTTGGTATGCTTTGTTGAAGGAGCAGCAATGCACAACTGGTTTCTAACTGAACACATGAGCCATTGACAATTGCTTTATATATGCAGCCACCAATCAGCAGCTAGAACCTAGGTTATCTGCTGCTTTTGAGCTTTCCTAGATAAAGATTTCAGCAAAGGATAACAAGAGAAGGAAGCAAATTAAATAAAAGAAGTAAATCGGAAAGTTGTTTAAAATTGTATGTTCTGTCTAAAACATGAAAGAAAAAAAGATTTCATGTTCCTTTAAGAAGTAATGTATCTGCATAGAATCAGAGCATATTTTGAGAACCTCTTGAAATTATGATAATGGGAAAGTGATACAAATAGATGTAACTATTCAATATTGACACTACCATAACGAAAAAAAAAACTCTCAATAAAAACATGGGGCCCTATTATTTATTTATTTATATGTTTGTGTTTTGGCACTTTTCTTTCAAATATGGTTGACCCTCACTAAGGCCAAAACGATAATCTGCCTATAATCTGCGGGTGCCATTTCCCTTGTTCAGAGGAGACTTGCATGGTATTTTGGGGATTGACTGCACTTGTTTGACAGGGTCGGGCTGATATACTTAACCCCTTAAGGACCAAGGCCATTTTTCAATTTCTTTCCCTGAAGGACCAGGGCTATTTTTAAATTTCTGCGGTGTTTGTGTTTAGCTGTAATTTTCCTCTTACTCATTTACTGTACCCATACATATTATATACCGTTTTTCTCGCCATTAAATGGACTTTCTAAAGATACCATTATTTTCATCATATCTTATCATTTACTTTAAAAAAATGATAAAATATTAGGAAAAAATGGAAAAACACACACTTTTTCTAACTTTGACCCCCACAATCTGTTACACATCTACAACCACCAAAAAACACCCATGCTAAATAGTTTCTACATTTTGTCCTGAGTTTAGAAATACCCAATGTTTACATGTTCTTTGTTTTTTTTTGCAAGTTATAGGGCCATAAATACAAGTAGCACTTTGCTATTTCCAAACCATTTTTTTTTCAAAATTAGCAATAGTTACATTGGGACACTGATATCTGTCAGGAATCCCTGATTAACCCTTGACATGTATATATTTTTTTTTAGAAGACATCCCAAAGTATTGATCTAGGTCAATTTTGGTATATTTCATGCCACCATTTCACCACCAAATGCAATCAAATAAAAAAAATTGTTCACTTTTTCCCAAATATTTTCACAAACTTTAGGTTTCTCACTGAAATTATTTACAAACAACTTGTGCAATTATGGCATAAATGGTTGTAAATGCTTCTCTGGGATCCCCTTTGTTAAAAAATAGCAGAAATATATGACTTTGGCGTTGCTTTTTGGTAATTTGAAGGCTGCTAAATGCCACTGCGCATCACACGTGTATTATGCCCAGCAGTGAAGGGGTTAATTAGGGAGCATGTAGGGAGCATCTAGGGTTAATTTTAGCTTTAGTGTAGTGTAGTAGACAACCCCAAGTATTGATCTAGGCCCATCTTGGTATATTTCATGCTACCATTTCACCGCTAAATGCGATCAAATTAAAAAAAAACGTAAAATTTTTCACAATTTTAGGTTTCTCACTGAAATTATTTACAAACAACTTTTGCAAGTATAGCATAAATGATTGTAAATGCTTCTCTGGGATCCCCTTTGTTCAGAAATAGCAGACATATATGGCTTTGGCGTTGCTTTTTGGTAATTATAAGGCCGCTAAATGCCGCTGCGCACCACACGTGTATTATGCCCGGCAGTGCAGGGGTTAATTAGGTCATTTGTAGGGAGCTTGCAGGGTTAATTTTAGCTTTAGCATAGAGATCAGCCTCCCACCTGACACATCACACCCCAGGATCCCTCCCAAATAGCTCTCTTCCCTCCCCCATCCCACAATTGTCCCCGTCATCTTAAGTACTGGCAGAAAGTCTGCCAGTACTAAAATAAAAGGTATATTTAAAATTTAAAAAAAAATTGTAAAGCATATTTACATATGCAGCTGTGTAGGATCCCCCCTTAGCCCCCAACCTCCCTGATCCCCCCCCCAAACAGCTCTCTAACCCTCCACCTCTACCTTACTGGGAGCCATCTTGGGTACTGGCAGCTGTCTGCCAGTACCCTGTTTGCAAATACAAATGTTTTTTTTTAACTTGTTTCCCATTTTTTCTGTAGTGTAGCTTCCCCCCCCCCACAGACAAATCCCCCACCCGCTCCCAGATCCCTTAGATTTATTTTTGTTGGGGATTGTATCCCCCCTTACTGCCAGTCTTATATAATTATTTTGCTGTAGTGTAGCGGTTCCCACCCACTCCCTCCCCGTGCACGCGCCCACCCACCGGCCCCCGTGCACGCGCACGCTCCTGTGCGCACGCCCAACAACCCCGCCCCCGATCCCGCCCCCCTCTCTCTTCAATTTGTCACCGATGGCCGCCCACCCGCCTCCCACGGTCAGCTCCCACCCACCAACGATTGCGGCCGTCGATGCCGGTGCAGAGAGGGCCACAGAGTGGCTCTCTCTGCATCGGATGGGGGAAAAATGTTATTGCAGGATGCCTCGATATCGAGGCATCACTGCAATAACCGTAAAGCGGCTGGAAGCGATCAGGATCGCTTCCAGACGCTTTAATCCCCAAAGTCGTACAGGGTACGTCGCTGGTCTTTAAAGACCAGGTTCCGTGGGACGTACCCTGTACGACTCGTGTCGTTAAGGGGTTAAGAAAAGTTCCCCTCTGTGAAAAGCACAATAGGGCTAAAAGAAGCTACTCCCAGGTAGTAACCAGGCCATAGAACAAGCCACTGAGCTGTTGTTCATTCCTGGCAGATTCCTGGCAGATTGCACCTTTTTCTGTATATATAAGCTTTTATCACAGCATGACTGAGTCTTTGCTGGAATTTTAGATACTCCTTAAATACCCTGTCATTTAGAGGGCACTCAATATAATGGATTTTGCACAGGGTATAAGTAAAGTAAAAATATGTCATATCATGCAGCACAATTTAAATATGATGTAATATAACATTGTCCACCAATACATAATTACAACTCTTACACATGGCAAAAAAGAGAAATAATAATAATTAAAAAACGGTCTTGTTCAACCAAGTATACATGTCAGGCATTCTTATCACAGATGGAGACAATGATTAACTCCGAGTTTCAGATCTCTTTTTTTTTTTTTTTTTTTTTTTTTTAAATTTCAAGTTTTTATTAGTAAAGATTTCTCAGATACAACAGTGACATATTAAATAATTTGGAGCACGTAGGCTCCTACAGACAGTATGAACAGAAAAATTGGAACATTCAAAAATATGTCAAGTTAGAATGCGTTCCTGAAATGAAAAAGTGAACGGAATATAGCTCAAGTCAAGTGGGGTGGGTTAATTGGGGTGGGGGGGAGAGATTAGGGAAAGAGGAACGGGAGGGTAATTGCTAGAGGCAAGGATTTGGTTCATATGCGGGTGGTACTTGGGGAGGGTTGCCTAGTGTGTGTTTACTCTAGTGTTCGGGGCCCAAGTAGTGGTGTGGTTAGATTGCCAATCTGCCCACACTAATTCAAATAGGTCTGAATTATTTATAGAGGAAAAGATAGGTTTCTCCATATTGTAGATATATGCCATATAGTTTAGAATGCATGACCATTTTGGGGGCGTCACAGTTTTCCATGCCTTGGCTATTGTCGCTTTAGTAGCTGTTAGCAAATAAATTGCTAGGTATGCTTGGTGCTTAGGTAGTTTAGTGATGCCTATGTGCAAGAGGGCATTGGAAGGGGTTATAGGAAGTGTTATGCCTAATCTCCCTAGCGTGCGGAAGCATGTACTCCATAAGGGTTTTAGCTTGGGGCATTCCCACCATATGTGTAGGGAGTCTCCTTTTTTTCCACAATTGCGCCAGCATAGGGGAGAGGCAGAGACAAACATTTTATTAAGTCTCGCAGGGGTAAGGTACCAGTTCGTTAAGAGTTTATAATATGTTTCAAAGAGTGTGACACAGTGCAGTGCTTTTTTAGTGAGGGAAATTACGTGTTGCCATACTTGTGGGGTCAGATTCAGGTTCAGGACTGATTCCCAAGTGAGTAAGTGAGGAAGTTTGTTCTCAGGGTCTGTGCTTCCTATTAAGGTGTAATGCATTGATAAAGGTCTGTGTAATTTGTTACCTTGTTGCCAAGTCGTTTCCCAGAGTGTACGGGGTCGGTGTAGCTCAGGTTGGAATCCCCAGCTAGTAAGAAAGCTCTTTAGTCTTGTGTATTCGTATGTCATGTACCTGGGTAAGTTGGAATCTGCCTTTATTTCTGAGAGTGTCATGAAGCGCGGGGTTGGTGAAGTAACCCAAAGGTCAGCTACAGTTTGTATTCCAATTCTAGTCCAGCCATAAGGATGAGAGTCAGGTAAGCCTCGTAGGAGACCTGTCAAGGGAGTAATAGGCGAAGGATGTGGGGCGACGTGTGGATAGTGTCTAAGCTTGTCCCACATGGCGAGGCATTCTCGTATTATGTTATTGCTAATGTCTGTGGCACGCCTTAGGTGGGCCGGAATCCAAATTAAGTCGGGCAGAAATATATGATTTGGGAGGGAGGCTTGTTCTATGGTTTTCCATTTACTAGGAGAGTCTTTAGCACCCCATTGTGAGATATGGGTGAGCATGGCTCCTTCATAATACCTAGTTATTGATGGGGAGGCTATACCTCCTCTACTAAGGGGGCTTTGAAGGATTTTGTGTGCCACTCTGGGGGGTTTGTGCTGCCATATATATTTTGTAAATTCACTCTGAAATTGGTGAAGGAGATATCCCGGGATACGGAGAGGGAGACATCTAAATAAATAAGTAATTTTAGGTAGAAAGGACATCTTAAGGGCTGTTAACCTACCTATCCATGAAATGTGAGTATAGTCCCATTTGTCTTTCAAAGTACGCAGTTCGGTTAAGAGAGGCAGGTAGTTGTCTTTGATCATCTGAGGGATATTGTTCGATATCTTAACACCTAAGTGGGAGATGAAGTTATTGACGCAGTGTACTCTGTATTGGACCTTGAGGGTGTCAACTGTGTTCTGTGGGATTCCCCAGGTGTAGATTTCTGTTTTATCTAGATTTAATTTGTAGAGTGACATGTCTCCAAAGGAGTTTAAGATTTCTATTAGTCTCGGGAATGAAGATAGGGGGTCTGACGAGAATATAGTAATGTCGTCTGCAAAGAGTGCAATCTTGTGAATTGTGCCATGTAGGCGAATGCCATCAATTTTTTTATCTTGTCTAATTTGTTCTGCTAGTGGCTCGATTGCCAGGGCAAAGAGTAGGGGTGAGAGTGGACACCCTTGTCTGGTGCCATTAGAAATTGGGAAGGGGGGTGAAGCAAAGCCTAGGCCTCTAACTACTGCTGTGGGAGTGGAATAAAGAGCCTGTATCGCTTTGATAATTTGATCTGGGAAACCAAAAATTTTAAGAGTTTCCCATAAGTAGGACCATCTAACACGGTCAAAAGCCTTCTCTGCATCTAATGAGATAACAGAGAATGGCCTATTTAGTCTGGTGGATTCGGTGCAGATGTTTAGGAGACGTCTAGTATTGTCTGGCCCCTCGCGGTGAGGGATAAATCCTACTTGGTCTAAATTTATGAGGTTCGGGAGTAATTTAGAGATACGTGTAGCAAATAGTTTAGCATAAATTTTAATGTCTAAATTAATCAAGGAGATTGGCCTGTAATTGGAGCATAAGGATGGGTCTTTTTGGGGTTTAGGAATAGTAATCACCGTTGCTTCCAAGAATTCCTGACTAAACCTACCCTGTTCTCTAGCGTGATTAAAAAATCTTAAGAGTAGTGGGGTTAGTTCGTTTATGTATGTTTTGTAGAAGGCTGCTGAGTAGCCATCTGGACCCGGAGTTTTAAAGGGTTTTAGATACTTTATTACGTGTTTAATTTCCTTAGAGGTGAATGGGGATAAGAGTGTTTCTTGGTCGTCAGGTGACAATGAGGGGAGGTTTAGGCTGCGAAGGTAGGAGCGTATTTTGTCAACAGGAGTTAGTTTGTCGCTTGCATTTTTTTCTAGATTGTACAGGGTTGAGTAGAATTTCTCAAAACAAGTACCGATGTCTGAGGGTTTGCGGTGTGTCTGGTTCTCAAAGTGGATCTGGTGAATTCTTGAGGTACTCGCTCTGTTTTTGAGTTTATTTGCTAGTAGTGTATCTGCTTTGTTACTCTTATGGTAAGTAATCTGTTTCAGTTTAAATAAGTTAGCCTGAGTGCGTTTTAGCTCTAGTTGGTTAATATGGTTTTTAATCTGTATAATTTGAGCTGTGGTATCATCTGAGGGTGTACTTCTATTTAGGAGTTCTAGTCGGCGCAATTCAATATGAGACTTGGAAAGGGGAAGGCCAGATAGTTTTTTAAGATGAGCTTGTTTTTTAATTATGAGACCTCTAAAGGTGGCCTTTGCCACCCCCCATAATGTGTTGTCTCTGACCTGATTATTGTCGTTAGTTTGGCAGTAGAAGGTTATGTCTTTTCTCAAGGTTTCCTTAAATGCAGCATCCTGTAGGATGTCATGCGGGAGGCGCCAAGAAGGCTTCACATTATGTCGCTCCGCTGAGTGGAGAGTTACTGAGACTAGGTCATGATCTGACCATGGGCATAGGGAAATGCTAGAATGTTGGACTAGGTCAAGGGTTTCTGCTGAACAAAAAACATAATCGAGTCTAGAGTATGTTTTATGAGGGAATGAGAAGTGAGTGTAGTCTCTATCTCTAGCATGAAGTGAACGCCATACATCGAAGTAACAGAAGTGGGTAATTATTTGTCTGAACTTTTGGGAAAGTTGAGCAGGAGGGGTAATGTGTTTTGTCCGGGCAGTTCTTTTTCTGTCTAGTGCTGGGTCCCAAGTCATGTTGAAGTCCCCCGCTAGTAAAACTCTGCCTATTTTTATCCGGTCAACTGTGTGTAGGATCCGTTTGAGGTATCTAGGCTGATGTGAGTTAGGTAGATAGATAGAAACTAAGGTATGATCAGTATGGTCTAGTTTACATGTTAGAATGAGAAATCTAGATTGGGGGTCTTTTAGGACTTGGATTGGTTCATAAGCTATTCTTTTATGGATTAAAATTGCCATACCTCTAGCTTTTTTGAAAAAGAGGTGTATTCGAGGACAGTGTAGTCTTTAGATATTGTGTAAGGAGGATTGTCTGACGACCAATGTGTTTCCTGAAGGAATGCTACGTCAGGGTTATGGAATTTGAGTGATCTAGCCAAAAGGCTACGCTTATGTGGGGAGTTCAGGCCTCGTACATTGTGGGTTAGTATTTTAAGGGGTGGCATAGAGAGGTATGGAGAGTAGGTCAGATCTTTTAATACTGAGAATTAGTGTGAGTGGGGAGGATAGGGGGAGAGAAATAGGCAACAGATAGTGTGAAGAAGAGTTAGCGAAAATAGTTCGCTATGGTGGAGCCCTAGTGTGGGCTGCCTGTGATGGGGGGCGAAAAGCTAACAGAAACAGGGGTCTTTGGAATGGACCCTGCTCCGCAGTAATCATTGTAAATTAACTTGCTATTACATATGTGCAATACTTAAATTAAGACAACAACCTTAAACAACAATCTAACACATAACTTAAATGTACTATCTAATAGTAAACTTTTCAAGCTTTAACTCAGTCTCAGTTATGATCTGTTGGAGACAGGTCAAACTTCCAGGTCAAATAAAGTCTAGGTAAGTTCCGTTAAAAGTTACCAGGCGTGTTTTTACGGTGGGTTAGTTTTAGGTTTCTTGGCTCTCTGCTCTTTGATAGTCCATTCGGGAGCCGAAGCTCTCAGCTTTGGGTGGGTTGGCTGTAACGGTGGAGGCTGTTCCTGGTGTAGGCCCCATGTGGTCAGGAGAGCCATACCCTGAGGTATGGAGTTAATTGTGTGGCTCTGGTTGTTTCTGGTGACCACTAGGTTTGTAGGGTGTCCCCACCTGTATTTTATATTGGCCTTCCTGAGCGTCAGGGTAATTTGTTGAAAGGTTTTACGGTACTGTAGGGTATGAGTCGAAAGATCAGGTAAGAGTTGAACATCCTTAAATTTTTCTGGCATAGGCGGTCTTTTGAAGGCTGCTTGCATAAGTTTGTCTTTATATATGTAGCTGTGAAAGCAGACAATTACATTTCTTGGTTTGTCGGCTGGAGTAAGTCGTGATCTTAAAGCTCTATGGGCTCTCTCCATTGTATCAGTGTGTCCATCTGGGGTGCCCACGAGTACTGCAAACAGCTCCTTTAGGTAGGGTTGGAGATGAGTATTTTCTACGGTTTCTGGGATACCCCTAAACCGGATATTATTTCTGCGAGATCTGTCTTCGATGTCTGCCATTTTAAATTCAAGTTGAGTCATCTGATCTGCTAGGGTTTCAGAGTAAGTGAGCAGGTTTGATTGGTCTACTGCTAGATCATCCTGTTTCCGCTCTAGTGCTTCAACTCTTTCTCCAATCTCTGAGATTTCCTTTTTCAGTTCCGCAGAAGACCGTTGAATTTCCTGGGTGATAGAGCGCGTTTGACTGGCCAACATATGCTGTAGGGTAGCCTTAGTAATGAAATGATGTGATGGCGCTTCTGAGCGCACACTAGAATGAGATTCAGCATCGATCGACTCAGGGTCGCTCATCTCCTCGTTGGTGACAGGGTTAGATTCCTTTCCTGATTGGGTAAAGTGATCATAAACAGTCTTCTGAGTGGTAGTGGAGGGTTTCCCCTGACGCCTGGGCCCATGGGGCATTGTGTTAAGACTGTTAGGTATGCCTGTAGGTTAAAGATTAACACCAACCTTCTCTTATAGAGCGCTCTGAAAACAATCTGGAAAGTATAAAGCACCGTACAGTAAAGTTTACTAGGTCTGATATGTATTGCTAGACTGCGGAGCAGGGGTCAATAACATTTTCTATATTTATGACATTTTGTTACAGCATCAAATAATAGATAGTAATTGAACCCTTCGATTTCAACATATAAATGCAGGTGTGTGAGTCACTGGCACCCCAGGGAGTGGTGGGATACGACTATACAGAAGGGAAAAAGGAGAGGGGAAGTGACCAGCCCAGACTGGCTGGACCGGAAAGGGAGAGGTGCCAGAGAGAATTAACAGACAGTGTAACTCAGCGGAATATTGAGCAGGGGTGGATAAGATACCTTGCTATTAAGTCCTTAAATTGTTAGTTTAGGAGTGTAGGTGGAGGTGAAGTTCTACTGGATCTGAGAATTCAGAAGGTATGTTACAGTAGGGGGACTGTGGTGTGGAAAGATCAGGCTATGTGTAATGAGTGTGTTTGCCACTACGTGTCAGTGTATGTGTGGCTAGGGGACCACGTCAATATATGTGTCTATGTGTATGCGCCTCGGGGAGTAAGTGTTGGTTAAACTACTTGGTAGCTTTAGGTAAGTATATATGTTAGGCTAGGGCACTAGAACCTTTAGTGAAAGACCAGTGTTTTTTAGCCTAGCTGTCAGCACATCATATCAATGAGGAGTTACACTAGCACTTATCTTGATGCACTTAAATACCTGTGGAAGAAAGATGTATGATTAAGGCAGCAGTATGAAATCACACTCCACCTCAGGCTGTGAACCTGAGGACAATAAAGCTGTCGCAGCAGCTAGCATAAATAAAAAAGAGGTTAGTGTGAGAATGTCTCAATGGTAGGGGGTGTGAAAAGTTTCACTCCACAGGAAAAGAACAAGGTTGTGTTAATCAACAAAGGATACTCTGCATACACTTCACTGTAAGGTTTGGCTGTAGTGACCAGTTCTCAGGGTCTAGGTTATGAGTATGTCTCAATCACTTGGGCTCCAGTTAGGGAAGTGAAGCAAGATGAATTGACCTTTCTATTGCTGAAGTTACTTAGTTTACTGTGTGTATTCTCTGCAGGGTTTGTTGATGGTCCTAGGTAGAATGGGGACAGTAATCAGTCCCAGTAAGTTGGGGCTGCTTCTCCAGCTGGGATATATCCTGTATGTGTGGCCCAAGTAGCTTAAGGCCCTCTGCAAGTGCTCAGTATAGTGGGCAAAGCTGTCTGTGCTGGTGTGCAGATGTCCTGCAGCAGAGAGTGAGAGTCTGCAGTGTAAGTTACGTGTCTGCCAGCAGGCCTCCAGCCCTCGCACAGCTCTCACAGTGAGTCAGCAAGTATTGAGTAAAAGGCTTCCCAATATCTCCAAATCAGGAGCACTAAGGATCCGTGGCTAAGTTAAGAGGGGTTCAATCAGCTTGTAGTTGTTTGCCAGGGGGTCCCGCTACAGAATGGCTAGTATGTTAGGCTCAACTGTCTTTATAAACAGTGCAAGTGGTTTTCCTAATTGTGGAGGCCAGAAATTACAGTGGCGGTGTTAAGATTTAGAGGTAATAGGTACCGGTAGTTAACTACTTGTGTTTGAGTACATCTTACCCTCTCCAGACGTAGGCCAAGTCCTTTCGAGTGGTGCAGAACGGCCAGCAAGGGGAAGGGACCCGGCCGCAAGATGGCGGGTGTTCGCGCCAAAAAGTCCGTGGTGCAGCTCGTACTCCCTCCGCCACCCGCAAGCCTGTGACAATTCCCGGTCAGAGCCGGGTCACGATCTCCAGCAGAGGGGTCAATAAAGGGAAGTTCAGCCGACGACTAAGTCCCTCAGAGTGTGTCCGCAGCTTCAGGTCTTCCAGGCGGCACGTGAGGTAAAGTGTTGCTGCACCGGAGCGGAGCCCCGACCCTCCGGTCAGCAGTCCAGCAAAGGTATCTGTGTAGTTGGCCCCCTTCCAGGGCAGACACAGCAGTTGGGTAGGTCCAAGTTGTCGCAAGGACTGTTTAGTTGTGTTGCCGGGTATCGCCACAGGGCTTCTTAGAAACGGCTGGTATCAGCAGCGCTGTGTATCGTTCGAATCTCCAGATTGACCCCAGTCACCCAGGTTCCTTAAGGGCAGGTTGTAGGGTCAAATTTATAAGTTTGAGTCTCTTTTTCCTGCACTTTTTGTCTGTTTTTTGAATAGTTATCAGAGAGCTCTCTCCATGCACGTCTCTCCAGATAGACGGCTAGCTCCGCCCCCCCCCCGAGTTTCAGATCTCTTAAAAGCAAAATTAAAATTGACAAATTATTTCTGAAAGATGTTCATCAAACACACAAAATCAGAAAAATTTCTCTGATAATGTGACAAATCCTAATATACTCCATTGAGCATTCTATTAAAAAAATGATGCTGTAAATGAATCATTTTAAGATGTAGCATTTCTATTTTTCACTTCTCTTAAAGGGACAGTAAAGTCAAAATTAAACTTCATGGTTTAGATAGAGCATGCCATTATAAACAGCTTTCCTATATACGTCTATTATCAGATTTTATTTGTTATTGTAATATCCTAGTATCCTTAGATAAAGAGTAGTATTATAGCAGCAATGTCTGCCATGCTCTAGTTTTAACAAATGCTTGGCGGACAATGATAGACAGTTCCCAACCTGTCTGCCCCGGCAGAGTGGGCAGCAATACACTGCTCGTATTTATCATTGCACAAGCTGCAGTCAACAGCACACAAGCAGGAGATGTCAATCACCACAATCTGACAAGTCTGGGAGATTGAAAACCTCCATCTAAGAGATTATGGGGCCTATCTATCAAGCTCCGTATGGAGCTTGATGCCCCATGTTTCTGGTGAGCCTGCAGGTTCGCCAGAAAGAGCAGTTATGAAGCAGCGGTCACAAAGACCGCTGCTCCATAACCTGTCCGTCTGCTATGAGCAGGCAGACAGACATCGCCAGAAATCAACCCGATCGAGTACGATCGGGTTGATTGACACCCCCCTGCTGGCGGCCCATTGGCCGTGAGTCTACAGGGGTGGCGTTGCACCAGGATCAGGTCCGCCAGACTTTCTTAAATAAGGGCCTTTGTGTAGGTTAAGAAGCATTGGTCTGATGCTTAAGGTGCTCCAAAACTGCATTCATAGCTTCTTAAATGAAGCCCAGTGTTTATTGTAATATTATAAACTGTTGCAAACACTGCTGCTAAAGGGCTAGATTACAAGGGGCACGCGATATGGATTTTTAAATTTATAATTTAGGTTTTTATTTTTTCATAGTATTAGGTTTTTTTAATCATGTCATTTAGGAATTATGATCGCTAGTTTTTTTTATTTTATTAGAATAGTTATGTTAGATTAATTTATAGTTCAATCTTAGTTTTTTTTTATTTCACAAGTACATTTTTTATTTATTTTAAGATAGTTATATTGTAACGTTTAATTTAAAGTTAGGGGGGTTTAGGGGTTAATAGTTTAATTTAGTGTTTTGCAATGTGGGGGGGGCTGGCAGTTTAGGGGGTTAATAGGTTTATTTAGTGTCGGCAATGTCGGGGAGCGACGGATTAGGGGTTACTAGATTTATTTAGTGTTGCTGATGTGGGCAGCGGATTAAGGGTTAATAGGTTTATTTAATTGTCGTGATGTGGGTGGGCAGCAGATTAGGGGTTAATAGTTGTAATATAAAATTTGCAATGTGGGAGGGTGGCGGTTTAGGGGTAAATAGGTAGTTTATGGGTGTTAGTGTACTTTGTAACATTTTAGTTAGAGTTATGGTCTCAGATAGAGGAATGGATTGTGTCGGTATTCACTATAACACAAGGATTTTAGCAGGACTGCACAACCTGTAATACAGCATTTTTTGAGTGCGGAATGGAGGGCTGCATTAAGGTTAACATGCTTGCGTTACAGCCTATACCGCCACGGCTCCTAATATGCGTTACTGGCCATTACACGCGCAATGGCCAATTTTTCAGCGGTATAGCCGTACTGCACCGTAATGCAAAACTCATAATCTAGGCCATTATTAATTATTAAAAATGATTAAAAATGATTTGAAAAGTTTTAAGGTATTTGAGTGGAAAGGACTGTAATATGTATGTATGTACAGTATATATATATATATATATATATATATATATATATATATATATATATATATATACATATATATACACGAAATAAGGATTGCACTCACAGGTCTTTCTTGAAAAAAAGTACAAATACTTTAATGTAACGTTTTCGGGGATCTAGTCCCCTTCATCAGGCTGACGAAGGGGACTAGAGCCCCGAAAATGTTACATTAAAATATTTGTACTGTTTTTCAATAAATAGCATCATTGCACCCAGGCAGCTGACACAGGGTGGGCAGAGCTGAAGTTAGGTTATATATATATATATATATATATATATATATATACACACATATATATATATATATATACACACCGGCCACTAAATTAGGTACACCTGTTCAATTGCTTGGTAGCACAAATTGCTAATCAGCCAATCGCATGGCAACAACTCAATGTATTTAGGCATCTAGACATGGTGAAGACGACTTGCTGAAGTTAAAATCTTGCATCAGAAAAAGGAAGAAAGAGGATTTAAGTGACATTGAATGTGGCATGGTTTTTGGTGCCAGACTGGTTGGTCTGAATATTTAAAAAACTGCTGATCTACTAGGATTTTAACACACAACCATTTCTAGGGTTTACAGAGAATGGTCCGAAAAAAGAGAAAATATCCCGTGAGCAGCAGTTGTGTAGACGTAAAGGCCTTGTTGATGTCAGACGTCAGATGAGGATGGGCAGATTGGTTTGAGATAATAGAAAGGCAACAGTAACTCAAATAACCACTCATTACAACCATGGTATGCAGAATACCATCTCTGAATGCACAACACATCGAACCTTTAAGCAGATGGGCTACAGCAGCAGAAGACCACACCGGGTACCACTCCTGTCAGCTAAGTACAGGAAACTGAGGCTACAATTTGCACAGGCTCACCAGAATTGGACAATGGAAGATTGGAAAAATGTTGCCTGATTTCTGCTGTGACATTCAGATGGTAGGGTCAGAATTTGGCCTAAACAATATGAACGCATGGATCCACAGTTCAGGCTGGTGGTGTAATGGTGGGGGATATTTTCTTGCCACACTTTGGGCCCCTTAGTACCAATTGAGCATCATTTAAATCCCACGGCCTACCTGAGTACTGTTGCTGACTATGTCCATCCCTTTATGACTACAGTGTGCCTATATTCTAATGGCTTCTTCCTGCAGGATAATGCACCATGTCACAAAGCTCAAATCATCTCAAACTTGTTTCTTGAACATGACAATGAGTTCACTGTACTCCAATGGCCTCCACAGTCACCAGATCTCAATCCAATAGAGCACCTTTGGGATGTGATGGAACGGGAGATTTGCATCATGGATGTGCAGCTAACAAATCTGCAGCAACTGTGTGATGCTATCATGTCAATATGGACCAAAATCTCTGAGGAATGTTTACAACACCTTGTTTTATTATATGCCACAAAGAATTAAGGCAGTTCTGAAGGCAAAAGAGGGTCCAACCCTGTATTTGCAAGGTGTACCTAATAACATGGCCGGTGAGTGCATATATTTACTGTTACAAACTGCTATTTGTAACTGGCCCTTTATATGGAAAATTGCCCTGCTTCCCTGGATTGTGGAGAAGCCTATTTGCCAGCCTCCTTCCTCATGACTATGGCCCCTGGAAGATTGTGCCCCTGAAAACGTATTAACTTTTATTGGGTGTGTATGGCCCTTTAAGAACCGTCTGGGGACATATTGTGACTTTGGTGAACAATGCCCCTTTAAGACTATGTCCCCAGACCTGTAAAATAACTTGTCCCTGGCTTTCTCCCACTTCGTTCAGTAAATAGGGCTTACTGAACCAATGTTACAAAAGCATTAGTTTTCATTGTGTACCCTTAAGTGCTATGTGACAGACCCTTTGGTCAGAACTGAAAGAGTTAACTTTGTTCAGCTTCAAGAAGCTATTTTCTAAATACAAGTTTGCTGGCATCAGCTCTAATTAAGTTTAGTGATAAACATTCCCATTGTCTAATCATCTCCAGAGTCAGACTGCTAGTTGATAAGATGGACTGCATTGTTTTCTTGTGTGTAACTTGTTATCTGCTGAAGTAATGTAATTCTATTGTGGCTTGTCAAAGGGCGTTGTCTCTCTATCTAAATGTACCAAATGTGTGATTGGTGATTTTATGCCTCCCCCTGAGAGTGTCCTGTTTTGCATGTAACCTCAATAAAAACCAGGCTGGGTGTTCCATCACCTCAGACCTCTTCTAACCCTCTAACTTGCAGCCTTGACTCATGTTTGTAGGGGACAGCTATAATCACTACAGGGATTGCTATGCTCTTCATACTCCCTTAGCTACTGAGCTCTTGTAAGAGCTCTTGTTCCTGATCCTGCTTCACTCTACAGAAGGAAGAGGTTCACCTACTGGAGCCTGGTTGTAGGTCCAGGGCGCAGAGCAGACGGCGAGATACCAGCCCAGCAGTGGTGGTTCGTAGAGTCTGCATTACTTATGGTGTCTACGCAGTAGTTATGGTGTCTACGGTGCTGATGATCCTTTGGTGAGCGCTAGGAGCATCCTTTTCTACGATCCAACTTCCAGCCAGCCTGGAGGCAACCGTAACATTTTGGTGGCAGCGGTGGGATGGCTTCCTAGCACAAGGAGCAGCACCCCAACAGCACTGGTATGGTATGAGAATTATTGAGGGCAACGCTAGCCACTGCGCAGCGTCCCTACCTACAGCAGCATGGAGCTGACAAGACACTGGTCAGAACACTGTGAAGAGCACCTCAACCTGATCCGTCGCTATGATGGCGCTGATTTCGTTCCAGAGGTAAAGAGGCGGCTAGTCCGATATGGTCCAGACCCTGCGCAGGAGGTAGTCAGTCGAATCATCCGGGAATTAGATACTGAGAACGAAGCGGCACGAGCCTTTGAGCGCCAACTGTGGAGTTTGGGGGTATGGACACCTGGTCTCCAGCGAGAAAGTGAGTTACAGGGAGCGGAGAGCAATGACCTCCCTCCCCAGCGGCAGCCTGAGTTACAGGTAGAGGAGAGCAGCGACCTCCCTCCCCAGCGGCAGTATACCGGGCAGAGGGAAGAGACAACCGGTCTCCTTCCCCAACCCCAACCAGAGATACCCGAGGCAGCAGGCCTCATAGACTGGTCCTGGGAGGACCCCCAGCAGGCAGTTGGAGATGGGACCGCAGTCTCTCTACCGGCACTACAGGGATGCTGGGCAGGTGGCCCAGATCCCCAGAGACAGACCCAGCTACAGGGAGGGGAGAGCATCGACCTCCCTCCCCAGCCGGAGTGTGCCTTCCAGGGAGAGGAGACAACCGGTCTCTCTCCCCAGCCGCAGCATGTTCCACAGGGAGCGGAGAGCATCGACCTCCCTTCCCAACGGCCGCCGGAGTATCAGGAGGAGGAGGTAAGCCAATCTCCCCCTCCCCAGCTAACTCCTAACTTGAGCCCAGGGTTAACAGTGGAGATGTTAACCCCCACTGACCCCCACGTTCCCTTTGTCACCGGGCAGGACTATGCCCCAATTCCCCCAGCAGAAGAGCTGGCATCAGGACAGAGCGCTGCTGGCCTCTGCCCTACAGACCCCCTTGTCACAGGACTGGCCTGCAAACCCCTCACCCCAGCAGAAGCGCTAGCACCAGGGCAGAGTGCCGCTGGCCTCTGCCCCCCAAGTACCACCAGCTATTTACCCAGCTGCGCCAGGAAGACCGAGGATGCTACACTTTCATCCTACAACCTGGAACCTACAGGCCAGTACTACTTATTGTGGGGGGGCTACTTTGCTTCTAATGTTTACTTGTGGGTGGGTTGCGAGACTAACTTAGGCACTGACCGACAGAAGGTCAGGTGCCTGGTTAGTCTCCCTCCAAAAGGGGAGATATGTTACAAACTGCTATTTGTAACTGGCCCTTTATATGGAAAATTGCCCTGCTTCCCTGGATTGTGGAGAAGCCTATTTGCCAGCCTCCTTCCTCATGACTATGGCCCCTGGAAGATTGTGCCCCTGAAAACGTATTAACTTTTATTGAGTTTGTATGGCCCCTTAAGAACCGTCTGGGGACATATTTTGACTTTAATGCCCCTTTGCCCCTTTAAGACTATGTCCCCAGACCTGTAAAATAACTTGTCCCTGGCTTTCTCCCACTTGGTTCAGTAAATAGGGCTTACTGAACCAATGTTACAAAAGCATTAGTTTTCATTGTGTACCCTTAAGTGCTATGTGACAGACCCTTCGGTCAGAACTGAAAGAGTTAACTTTGTTCAGCTTCAAGAAGCTATTTTCTAAATACAAGTTTGCTGGCATCAGCTCTAATTAAGTTTAGTGATAAACATTCCCATTGTCTAATCATCTCCAGAGTCAGACTGCTAGTTGATAAGATGGACTGCATTGTTTTCTTGTGTGTAACTTGTTATCTGCTGAAGTAATGTAATTCTATTGTGGCCTGTCAAAGGGCGTTGTCTCTCTATCTAAAAGTACCAAATGTGTGATTGGTGATTTTATGCCTCCCCCTGAGAGTGTCCTGTTTTGCATGTAACCTCAATAAAAACCAGGCTGGGTGTTCCAGCACCTCAGACCTCTTCTGACCCTCTAACTTGCAGCCTTGACTCATGTTTGTAGGGGACAGCTATAATCACTACAGGGATTGCTATGCTCTTCATACCCCCTTAGCTACTGAGCTCTTGTAAGAGCTCTTGTTCCTGATCCTGCTTCGCTCTACAGAAGGAAGAGGTACACCTACTGGAGCCTGGTTGTAGGTCCAGGGCGCAGAGCAGACGGCGAGATACCAGCCCAGCAGTGGTGGTTCGTAGAGTCTGCATTACATATGGTGGCTACGCAGTAGTTATGGTGTCTACGGTGCTGATGATCCTTTGGTGAGCGCTAGGAGCATCCTTTTCTACGGTCCAACTTCCAGCCAGCCTGGAGGCAACCGTATCATTTACATACAAAGATATATATATATATATATATATATATATATATATATATATATATATACTTACAAATGAGGAGAGAAAAATACCATATGTCATGAATTTTTAATTTGTATAAGGTGCAGACCCTGAAAAACACATTAAAGATTATAGGCAAGAAAAAAATAGAGATTACATATATTCTCATACAAAGACAGGGATTTCAGCACTCAATTAAATTCTTAAAAAAGGTATGAGACCAATTAAATTCAAAAAGTACATATTTAATTAGGCTATGTCCATAAAAGCATAGACTCTGCAGGCAAAACCTCCAAAAGGCTGTGTCTTAGCCACAAGAGAAATTCAATTACATAAAGGCAAAAAAAAAAAAACATAATTAAAAAGCATGGCCAGCTTATACCCAATATATGGAGACTTATGCGCAGAAATATTAACCAACGCTAGATGCAACACCTCTTCCAGATTGTAACCCTGTACTCCACCAGGAATCTGCTACCTTGGACTATCAATGAGGATCTATGCAAATGCGTTACTACAAAAATACTTGTAATGAGAGAAATCAATGGCAAAGCCTCTCCCAGAGGGTGACCCAGAAAAAAAAGCTGGAAACTGTCACCATGGGATAAAACCATCTATGCCAAAGAATAGAGGAACATATGAATACTTAGATGCAAAAAAATACAGTGGAATAGACAATAATGCTAGCTGGATGAACAACACCAATACTAGAGGGTAGCACCACCCATCCGGTGCTTCCGGCTACCATAGATAATAATTAGGATCTATGTTCATCCTTAGCAAGCACATGGTGAAGGTGCATAGGTGGATAGTTATATTTACATAAAGTATATAAAGCAATGAGAATGAAAGCATATAATATACAATGCCAATAACAAATATTCGAAGATGCTGTATCAAATACTGAGTTCACATAGAGCAAGGTAATGTGCTGATGTACTGGATGGTGGTGCAAAGAGTATATGTACCACATTCGCGTTTAAGTGTTGATTGTTACTGGACTTGCATATACATCAGCACCGCTTTATATACTTTATGTGAATATAATTATGCACCGTCACCATGTGCTTGCTAAGGATGAACATAGATCCTAATTATTATCTATGGTAGCCGGAAGCACCGGATGGGTGGTGCTATCCTCTAGTATTGGTGTTGTTCATCCAGCTAGCATTATTGTCTATTCCACTGCATTTTTATGCACCTAAGTATTCATATGTTCCTCTATTCTTTGGCATAGATCCTCAGGTTTTATCCCATGGTGACAGTTTCCAGCGTTTTTTTCTGGGTCACCCTCTGGGAGAGGTGTTGCCATTGATTTCTCTCATTACAAGTATTTTTGTAGTAGCGCATTTTCATAGATCCTCATTGATAGTCCAAGGTAGCAGATTCCTGGCAGAGTACAGGGTTACCCTCTGGAAGAGGTAATGCATCTAGCGTTGGGTTATATTTCTGCACATAAGTCTCCATATATTGGTTATAAACTGGCCATGCTTTTTAATTCTGTTTGTTTTTTTCTCTACATGTAATACACATGTATTTTTGCCTTTATGTAATTGAATTTTTCTTGTGGCTAGGACACGGCCTTTTGGAGGTTTTGCCTGCAGAATCTGTGTGTATGTGGATATAGCCTAATTAAAGGGATACTCAATCAAAATTAAACTTTCATTATTAAGATAGAGCATGCCATTTTAAACAACTTTCCAATTTACTTCCATTAACAAAATGTGCACAGTCTTTTTATATTTAAACTATTTGAGTCACCAGCTCCTATTGAGCATGTGCAAGAATAAGTGTGTATGCGTTTGTGAATGGCTGATGGCTGTCATATGGTACGTGTATGCATTTGTGAATGGCTGATGGCTGTCACATGGTACAGGGGGAATGGAAAAAGACATAACTTTTAAAATTGTCTGAAAAATATCTACTACTCATTGCATTGTCTTGTTATCTTGCATTTGTTGATTATGCAAATCTACTGTGTTGACTGGTCCTTTAACCTCTTAAGGACATATGACGGAATTTTTCCGTCATAAAACAATTGAGCAAACTGAAAGCTGTGTCCTTAAAGGGTTAAATATGTACTTTTGAATTTATTTGGTGTCATACCTTTTTTAAGAATTTAATTGAGTGCTGAAATCCCTGTCTTTTTATGAGAATATATATATTCTCTATTTTCTTTCTTGCCTATAATCTTTAATATACTGTATATATAAACAGTATCCCACAAAAGTGAGCACACCCCTCAGATTTTTGTAAATATTTTATTACATCTTTTTATGTGACAACACTGAAGAAATCACACTTTTCCACAATGTATAGTAGTGAGTGTAAAGCCTGTATAACAGTATAAATTTGCTGTCCTCTCAAAATAACTCAACACACAGCCATTAATGTCTAAACCATTGGCAACAAAAGTGAGTAAACCCCTAAGTGGAAATGTCCAAATTGGGCCCAATTAGCCATTTCCCTCCACGGTGTCATGTGACTCATAAGTGTTACAAGGTCTCAGGTGTGAATGGGGAGCAGGTGTGTTACATTTGGTGTTATCACTCTCACACTCTCTCATACTGGTCACTGGAAGTTCAACATGGCACCTCATGGCAAAGAACTCTCTGAGGATCTGAAAAAAAAGAATTGTTGCTCTACATAAAGATGGCCTAGGCTATAATAAGATTGCCAAGACCCTGAGACTGAGCTGCAGCACGGTTGGCAAGACCATCCAGCGGTTTCACAGGACAGGTTCCACTCAGAACAGGCCTCACCATGGTCGACAAAAGAAGTTGAGTGCATGTGCTCAGTATCTTATCCAGAGGTTGTCTTTGGGAATTAGATGTATGAGTGCTGCCAGCATTGCTGCAGAGGTTGAAGGGTTGGGGGGTCAGCCTGTCAGTGCTCAGACCATACGCCTCACACTGCATCAAATTGGTCTGCATGGCTGTCTTCCCAGAAGATGATGCACAAGAAAGCCTGCAAACAGTTTGCTGAAGACAAGCAGACTAAGGACATGGATTACTGGAACATTGTCCTGTAGTCCAATGAGACCAAGATAAACGTATTTGGTTCAGATGGTGTCAAAGGTGTGTGGCAGCAAGCAGTTGAGGAGTACAAAGATAAGTGTGTCTTGCCTACAGTCAACCATGGTGGTGGGAGTGTCATGGTCTGGGCGTGCATGAGTGCTGCCGAAACTGGGGAGTTACAGTTCACTGAGGGAGCCATGAATGCCAATATGTACTATGACATACTAAAGCAGAGCATGATCCCCTCCCTTTTGAGACTGGGTCGCAGGGCAGTATTCCAACATGATAACTACCCCAAACACACCTCCAAGATGACCACTGCCTTGCTAAAGATGCTGAGGGTAAAGGTGATGCACTGGCTAAGCAGGTCACCTAAACCCTATTAAACATCTGTGGGACATCCTCAAACAGAAGGTGGGGGAGTGCAAGGTCTCTAACATCCACCAGCTCTGTGATGTCATCATGGAGGAGTGGAAGAGGACTCCAGTGACAACCTGTGAAGCTCTGGTGAACTCCATGCTCAAGAGGGTTAAGGTAGTGCTGGAAAATAATGGTGGCCACACAAAATATTGACACTTTGGACCCAATTTTGACATTTCCACTTAGGGGTTTACTCACTTTTGTGGGGACAGCAAATTTACACTGTAATACAGGCTGTACACTCACTACTTTACAGTGTAGCAAAGTGTCATTTCTTCAGTGTTGTCACATGAAAAGATATAATAAAACATTTACAAAAATATGAGGGATGTACTCACTTTTGTGGGATACTGTATATATACAGTACTGTGCAAAGTCTTATACCACCATTAGATTTGTTGTTTTAGCAATGGTATAATGACCATATATAATTATTTCTCAGTCTCTTCATTAGAATACAACCAGAAAATTCAGGATATTTGTATGCAATATTTAAAAAAAAAAACCCAGAATATAGGCTAAAGTGGCAAGTATTTAGTGTGACCTCCCCTTACACTTGAGAAATAGCAGGAACCTGGCTCTCGTAAACCTAAATTGAAAGGAACCATAATTAATGTCATTGCTAACACCTGTATTTGTCCTACTATTTCATGTCAAAATGACTGTTATGAAACAGGTTTATTACATCAAGTTTGTGCAAGACATGCTTGAACATTACATACACATGTGGTATGACTTTAATTCATTGGAAGCTTACTAATAAGACCAACTTTCAATCACATCTTTCCATTCAAAATGCCAAAGATCACAGAATTTGACAGACATAAAATCATACTTTTGAATCAGCAATGCCAATCACAAAGACAAAACAGCAAACAAACTGGATACTCAAGATGTGGTATTCAAGCTGTTATAAATAAATTTGAAGACTCAGGAGTGATCAAGGACAAAAATGTACTGGAAGTCCAAGAAAATTTTCAAAATCTGATGAGAAGTTTCTCAGAGTTTCTTCTTTGAGAGACCAGAAGAATTCCAGCAAGGACCTGGCTCAGCATCTGGCAGCTTCATGAGGATGCCAAGTTAACCCTTCTACTGTCTGAAGAAGCTTGATCGGGAATGGTCTTTGTGGAAGGGTAGCAGCCAAGAAAACCCTTTTTCAGAATGGGAACAGGGTGAAAAGGCTAAGATATGATAAAGTTCACAAATGTTGGAATGAAAATCAGTGCAAAAGAGTATCATGAATTGACGAAGCCAAGTTTAAAAATGTTGGTTCCAATCATTGACAATATGTGAGAAGAAGAGTTTGGAGGGAGAAGTAAGAATGAGTGCTTGCTTCCTTTAGTAAAATATGGTGGTGGGTCTGTCCTGGTTTGGGGCTGCATTTATGCCAGTGGTGTTGGTGATATTGTCTGAATTGATGGGATCATGAAAGCTTAAAAGTACAGATAGATTCTAGTTCATCATGTCATTCCTTCTGGATAGTGCCTGATTGGGAATGGTTTTATTGTTCAGCATGATAATGATTCCACGCATACTGCTAATGCAGTGAAATCATATTTGAAGAGAAAAATAGCTGATGAAACACTGACAGAGTCCAAACCTGAATATTACAGTGGGAGTATGGGATTACCTGGACAGAGAAAGAAATATAAGACAATCTAAATCTAAAGAACTCTGGGAAGTGCTGAAAGAAGCCTGGTATAATATACCAGAAGTTTACTTCAGAAAACTCCAGGACAGTCTCCCCAAAAGGGTTCAAGTTGTGGTTAGTGCCAAGGGGGTCACACTAAATACAGACTTTTGACTGAAGGAGCCATTTTGTTTTGAAAATTGTGTTTTTTTGCGTACATATTTCCTGTATTTTCTGTCTGTATCTTAATAAAGAGATAAAAAATAAATATGGATGGTCATTAAAACTTTGCTAAAACAACAAATCTAATGGTGGCTTAAGACTTTTGCTTTATTTAATACTTTATACAGTCATTGCCAAAAATATTGGCACCCCTGCATTTCTGTTTGATAATGCACCAATTACAAATGTGTAGGCATTCTTATGTTTTTATTTTGTTTGTATTGATAGGACACAAAAAAGTGGAGAAAAAAAAAAGCCAAATCTTTTTTTTTTATTCCACGCAAAACTCCAAAACTATACTGAACAAAATTATTGGCACCCTCAATTTAATATTTGGTAGCACACCCCTTGGAAAAAATAACTGAAATCAATTGCTTCCTGTACCATCAATGAGTTTCTTACACCGCTCTACTGGAATTTTGAACCACTCTTCCTTCACCAACTGCTCCAGTTCTCTTAGATTGGAAGGGTTCCTTTTGCCAACTGCTGTTTTGAGATCTCTCCACATGTGCTCTATGGGATTGAGATCTGGACTCATTGCTGGCCAGTTCAGTACTCTCCAGTCCTTTGTCTTAAACCATTTCTGGGTGCTTTTTGACATGTGTTTTGGGTCATTGTCCTGCTATAAGACTCATGACCTCTAACGGAGACCCAACTTTCTGACACTAGGCCCTACATTGCACTACAGAATTATTTGGTAGTTTTCAGATTTCATTATGCCATCCAGTGCCTGAAGCAGCAAAGCAACCCCAAAACATCAGTGAACCTCCACCATTTTGACTGTAGGGGCTGTATTCTTTTCTTACAAATCCTCATTTCTTTTTCTGAAAACAGTAGAATGAAGGACATTACCAAAAATATGTTATTTTGTTTCATCTGTCCACAGCACATTCTCTCAAAATGATTTTGGTGTCCTCAGGTAAGTTTTGGCAAACTCCAATCTGTTTTTTTTTTATGTTTCTGTGTCAGCAGTGGGGTCCTACCGAGTCTCCTACCATAGCATCCCTTTTCATTTAAGTGGCGACGTAAAGTGCAAGCTGACACATTAGTATCCTGTGCCTGAAGGTCAGCTTGAATTTGTCTGGAAGTTGAACAATGTTTTTTATCCACCATTTGAACAATTCTTTGTTGCAATATTTGATCATTTTTTTCTCTTTTGTCCACATCCAGGAAGATTAGCTACAGTGCCATGGGCTGTAAACCTCTTGACAATGTTGTGCACAGTGGACACAGGAACATTAAGATCTCTGGAGATGGACTTGTAACCTTGAGATTGTCCATGCTTTTCCACAATTTTTGTTCTCAAATCCTCAGACAATTATTTGCTGCTCTCTGTTCTCTATGCTCAGTGTGGCACACAGTTGACACACAACAGAAAGGCTGAGTAAATTGTTCACCATCTGGTTGCTGGTGTGATTTCTATATTGTCAGCACCTGTTAATTTATACAGGTGAGTTTAATTACAAATTACAGGAGCTTGCAATGCAATTATTTGCAATGCAATTATTTCTTACAATTTTAAGAAGGTGCCATTTATGTTGTCCAGTCCATTTTTGGGGTTTTGCATGGACTGTGTCTGATTTGGCTTTTTGTTCTCCACTTTTTTGTGGCTACAGTGGTGCATTATCTGTCCTGATAGATATGCAGGGTTGCCAATATTTTTGGCCATGATTATATATATTCATTATAGCCCTTTCCAGTAAAACCCTTTTATATATATATATATATATATATATATATATATATATATATATATATATATATATATATATATTTATATATATATTAGCCCTTGTCATATAAAACGCTTGCCTTGTCATATACTTTATACCTTTTAACCCTTATAAAATGTTTTTATATTTGTATTTTAATTATAAAATGTATTTATATGTAATATTTTTAATCAGAACATTTATTTATAAGTGTAATAATTTATTTTAATGTATTTCTGTTGTGTTACGTGTAAATTTTTTGTAACTCTTAAACTTTACGCTGTCTTCAATCATGCTAATCCACTGAGTGCACCCGTTTACTTTAGACATGAAGTACGTGAGCAAGTTAGAGAGATTGCAATATTGCTTAGCATTAGCGTGCCATTTGTAATCTAGCCCTATATTTGAACTCAGTTTGCCTGGAATACACATAAAGCTAAAGCATGCATAAAATGAAGTCAGCATTACAACCCATTTCTATTTTTATGTGTATCTGTTATTATCCGTTCTAAAGTAAACAGTTACTAATGTCTCGTTCTGCTAGCAATACACAATATGAATGTATTTCCATAGGATCTATTCTGTGTGTTTGTATTGTTTACCCTATTATCCCTATTACACACTGCAGGATCAGATTTCTCTTGCAGCTCAGACATAAATACACTGCAAAACATTAAACATATCAAGGCCACAACACAAATAGATATCCTACATAAGTGGCATCATGTTTTTAAAATACTGTACAATTTCAGGGAAATTTATTGTGCACAATATAAGATTTAGTGCATACCGTGTACATTTCAGTGTGTTGGTAGAAGAGATTTTACGTTATTTGACATGCAGAAGTTGAAACAGTTCAGTTCACGACCAAATGAAGAATTATATACAATAGCACTGACTTATACTATGCAGTAAACCAAAAAATTAAAACTACTTCTCTGCTTCTATATTAAAAAATAGTAAGGACTAGCTGTCGAGTTGAGTGCTAAATATTCCTTGTGTGCAACCAATATAAGCGCTTTACAGAGTAGTACAAGCACACGCTAATGTGAGCTGGTATTACGAGTAAAGCGCAATGCGAATGCTAGCTCACATTTGCGTTGCTAGGATGAACTGTGCTCATGAGAGTGTGCTTCCATAGGCTCCAATGGGACCCTCGTTCTGTTAACTTATTGACAATGTTGCGCACAGTGGACACAGGAACATTAAGATCTCTGGAGATGGACTTGTAACCTTGAGATTGTCCATGCTTTTCCACAATTTTTGTTCTCGAATCCTCCGACAATTCTTTGCTACTCTTTCTCTTCTCCATGTTCAGTGTGGCACACAGATACACACAACAGAGAGATTGAGTAAATGTTTTACCATTTTAACTGGTTGACTGTGTGATTTATATATTGTCAGCACCTGTTAATTGATACCGGTGAGTTTAATTACAAATTACAGGAGCATCACAAATTTGGAATGCAATTATTTCTTAAAATTTTGAGAAGTTGCCAATAATTTAGTTTAGTCCATTTTTGGAGTTTTGCATGGAATGTGTCAGATTTGGCTTTTTTTTCTCCACTTGTTTGTGTCATACCAATACAAAGAATTGAAACAAACATGAGAATGCCCAAATATTTGTAATTGCAACAATTTTCTGGGCAAAGTGGTGCATTATCTGTCAGAAATGCAGGGGTGCCAATATTTTTGGCCATGACTGTATGTATATGTATGTATATATATATATATATATATATATATATATATATATATATATATTTATGTGTGTGTGTGTGTATATATATATATATATATATATATATATATATATATATATATATATATATATACTAAATGTGTATATATGTATACATGTGTATTTATATGTGTATATGAGCACTTTGGAGCCCTCTCCAAATTGCTCATAAACACTCAAATACTATATATATATAGTACTGTGCAAACATCTTA
This sequence comes from Bombina bombina, assembly GCF_027579735.1. Lineage (NCBI taxonomy): Eukaryota > Metazoa > Chordata > Amphibia > Anura > Bombinatoridae > Bombina > Bombina bombina. The sequence goes on along the minus strand of NC_069503.1, from coordinate 657,360,494 downwards.
GGTCACCATTAGATTTGTTGTTTTAGCAATGGCATGATGAACATATATAATTATTTCTCTGTTTCTTTAATAGAATAAAACTAAAAAAACAGAAACAGAAAATACAGGATATTTGTATGTATTAAAAAACAGAGAGACCAAAAGAAGTCCAGCAAGGACCTGGCTCAGCATCTGGCAGCTTCATCGGGATGCCAAGTTGACCCTTCTACATTTCAAATAAACTTGATCAGGAAGGGTCTTTGTGGAAGAGTAGCAGCCACAAAAAACTCTTTTTTGGAAGGGGAGCAGGGTGAAAAGGCTAAGATATGCTAAAGCTCACAAACGTTGGAATGAAGATCTGTGAAAAAGAGTATTACAGAGTGACAAATCCAAGCTTGAAATCTTTGGGTCCATTCGTCGTCAATATATGAAAGGGTTGGAGAGAGATGGAAGAATGAGTGCTTGCGGCCTTCAGTGAAACATGGTCAAGGGTCTGTCCAGTTTTGGGGCTGCATTTCTGCCAGTGGTGTTGGCGATATTGGTTGAATTGATGACATCTTGCATGCTGAAAGGTACAGACAGGTTTTAATTCATCATGCTATTCCTTCTGGATATATACACACACCTGTATATATAGTCATATACATATATAGGTATAAATATTTAACAAACAATCTTTATATATAATAATATCATTTTCTTCTATTTTGAAGAACATTGGAATGTAAAATATTCATAACTCACTTCGGGTTTAGCACTATAGGTCTAATGTGTGTTGGGAGAGCGTGCAAGCAATAAGTGTTATTTTTTTAATTTTTAATTTTAGTCACAATATCTGAGATCTTAAAGTTAGTGTGCACCAGGTTTTGCTCGAACACAATCTTTTACTTTCAACTTGTAATATGCGTGCTAAGCAGCCCACATTAAAAGAATACATCGAGCAGAGTAAAAAAAAAAAAGTGGGCTGCTTGTAATCTAGCCCTTAAAGGGACACTGAACCAAAAAATTTTCTTTTGTGATTCAGATAGAGCATGACATTTTAAGCAACTTTCTAATTTACTTCTATTAACAAATGTTCTTCATTCTCTTGGTATCTTTATTTGAAATGCAAGAATGTCAGTATAGATGCCGGACCATTTTTGGTGAACAACCTGGGTTGTCCTTGCTGATTGGTGAATAAATTCATCCACCAATACAAAAGTGCTGTCCAGAGGTCTGAACCTACGAAAAAGGTTTGATGCCTTCTTTTTCAAATAAAGATAGCAAGAAAACTAAGAAAAATTGATAATAGGAGTAAATTAGAAAGTTGCTTAAAATCGCAAACTCTATCTGAATCACGAAAGAAAAAAATTGAGTTCAGTGTCCCTTTAATTCCTTCTTTTAAATGAGACACCTCATGACCCTCTAACTAACTCAAATAAAGCGATAGTAGAACAGTAAATGTCACTACAAAGAAGATCTACCTAATACTCAGAGAGATAAATGGTCACTGTTTGTCCCTGTTCTATACTAAAGTCTAAAGGAACAATTTACTTATTTAAAGGAAGGGTTTCTTCTATTTAAATGATTGGTGTCTTGCCCTATAGGACACATGTAGAGAAATATGGGGGTACATAGGGACTCAATTAAATCCCTAATCCTCCTCAGCCAGTGACAAGAAGTTGAAGTGAGGGAGATTGTTATGCTCTATGGTCATGTTGCTTTGCTGAAGTTGTAGTTGTTAGTGGTGATAAGTCATAGTATGGATATTATTGTGTACTTAATATTAATGATGACTTATAAATATATTGAGGTGAAATACATTAGATTAATCCCATTTTTTTTTTGTTGTATATTGATCTGGAATAGAAATGTTGATCCTATTCAAATGTGGATCTGAAAAATATAGAGGGTTTTATATGGGAATATCTGCCTCAGCCTGTCCAATTTGTCTAAATTATTATTTATTTGTACTTAAACATTCTGCTACTGCGCCTGCATAATCTTCATCTTTTCCTGATATTATTTCTGGTAATGTTGATCTGTAGTTTAAAATCTCAGGTGTAAATCTTACTTCAAAACACATAGCCATTAGTTACCCATTTAAAGATGTTATCTAGATTATATGTAATTTCCTCCTTTATACTGTCAATCACCTAAATTGCGAGTTTTGGGTTTGTGTTTTAACGCTGAAAAAATGGTAATTTCAGTGTTAAAACAACAACGCAGCCATTACGAGTCTTGTCGGTATAGCTGTACCACAAGCCTTTTAGCCTGTAACGCAACATCAGTCCTGCACTCGAAAAAATGACGTTTTTGCATGGGATTTCCATAGCGCTGCCATCATAAGTTTTGCGGTGAGGCTAAAAAGCTTGCACTACACCCTATAACGACACGATCCGTTTCACAATCTGAGAGCAGTAGTTATGAGTTATAAGTGTTACAAATTACACTTACAGCCATAAACTACCTATTAACCCCTAAACCGAGACCCTCCTGCTTCGCAAACACTATATTAAACTTATTAACCCCTAATCTGCCGCTCTCTACATCGCCGCCACTAATAAAATGTATTAATCCCTATTCCTCCGCTCCCTGACATCGTCGCCACTATACTGAAGTTATTAACCCTTATTCCCCAGCACCCCAACATCGCCCACACTATAATAATGTTATTAACCCATATTCTGCCGCTCACCGACATCGCCACCACTAAATAAAGTTATTAACCCCTAAACCTCTGGCCTCCCACATCACTACCACTACATAAACCTATTAACCCCTAAACCGCCAGCCCCCTACATTGCCAAAAACAAAATTAAACTATTAACCCCTAAACCTAACAACCCAATAACTTTAAATTAAAATTACAAGATCCCTATCTTAAAATAAATAAAAACTTACCTGGGAAATAAAAAAAAATTAAAAATTTAAACTAGAAATTAAACTAACATTACTATTATACTAAAATTAAAGTAACTACGTATTAAATAAATTAAATTACACATTAAAAAAAAACTAACACTACTAAATAAAATTAAATCTAAAATTAAAAAATAAAAAATGCGAAAAATAACAAACACTAAATTATGAAAAATAGCAAAGTTATCCAAAATAAAAACAATTACACCTAATCTAATAGCCCTATAAAAATAAAAAAAGCCCCCCAAAAATAAAAAACCCTAGCCTACAATAAACTACCAATAGCCCTTAAAAGGGCCTTTTGTAGGGCATTTCCCTAAAGAAATCAGCTCTTTTCCCTGTAAAAAAAATACAAAGACCCCCCAACATTAAAACCCACCACCCAACCAACCCCCAAAATAAAAAAACTAACTCTAACAAAAACTTAAGCTACCCATTGCCCTGAAAAGGAAATTTGTATGGACATTGCCCTTAAAAGTGCATTTTGCTCTTTTTCATTGCCCTAAAAAAGGTAATTTAGCTCTTTTAAGAAAGCCCAAAACCCTAATCTAAAAAAAAAACCCACCGAAAAAAGATTAAAAAAACCTAACATTCACCCCCGACAAACTACTTACAGTTTTTGAAGTCCTGACATCCAGGGGCCGAGAAGTCTTCATCCAGACGGCAAGGTCTTCATCCATCCAGGTGGCATCTTCTATCTTCATCCAGACGGCGCGGAGCGGCTCCATTGTGAAAAAAGCCGGCGCGGAGCATCCTCTTCATATGGTCGCCACCGTACACTGAATCTTTAATGCAAGGGAGCCTTTTCAAAATGACGTCCCTTGCATTCCTATTGGCTGATTTGATTTTGAAAATTCAAATCAGCCAATAGGATGAGAGCTACTGAAATAGTTTTTTGTAGGCTAGGTTTTTTTTTTATTTGTGTGGGCTTTTTATTTTTATAGGGCTACTAGATTAGGTGTATTTGTTTTTAGTTTGGATAATTGTGTTTGTTATTTTAGGTAATTTAGTGTTTGTTATGTTTTGTACTTTATTATATTTTTATTTGTTGTAATTTAGTTTTTTTATTGTAGATTTTTTTTTTAGTAGGGTAATTTGTAATTTAATTTATTTAATTGATAGTTATTTTAATTTTAGTATAATAGTAATGTTAGTTTAATATATAGTTTAAACTTAGGTTTTTTAATTTCACAGGTGAGTTTTTATTTATTTTAAGATTGGGATCTTTTAATTTCAATTTAAAGTTAGAGGGTTGTTAGGTTTAGGGTTTAATAGTTTAATTTAGTCTTTTGCAATGTGGGGGGCTGGGGGTTTAGGGGTTATTAGGTTTAATAAATAGCAGTGAAGTGGGAGGCCAGAGATTTAGGGGTTAATAACTTTATTTAGTGGCGACGATATCGGGGAGAGGCAGAATAGGGGTTAATATCTTTATTATAGTGTGGGCGATGTTGGGGTGCGAGAAAGAATAGGGGTTGAACTCAAATTTTTTCTTTTGTGATTCAGATAGAGCATGCAATTTTAAGCAACTTTCTAATTTACTCCTATTATCAATTTGTCTTCATTCTCTTGGTATCTTTATTTGAAAAACAAGAATTAAAGTTTAGATGCCAGCCCATTTTTGGGTTGTTCTTGCTGATTGGTGGATACATTTACCCACCAGTAAACAAGTACTGTCCAGCATCTGAACCAAAAATTGGCTGGTTCCTTAGCTTAGGTGCCTTCTTTTTCAAATAAAGATAACAAGAGACCAAAGAAAAATTGATAATTGGAGTAAATTAGAAAGTTGATTAAAATTGCATGCTCTATCTGAATCATGAAAGAAAAAATGTGGGTTCAGTGACCCTTTAAGACCATTGCTTCTTAACTCGTCTGCCACCTCTGAGGTGGCGGACAGCAAGCATCCCAATCGGATATGATCATTGGGATGATTACACCCCTGCTAGCAGGGGTGTCACTCATCTTTAGTATAATTAATTAAACGTGTAATTTCAATTATATTAAATACTGAATTTAAAACAAAATGTATTACTACTGTTGTAATTATGTAATAAATAAAAAGCAAAATGGCAAATGTTTAAAGGGATATAAAACAGTACTTCTTTAGTAACAACAATTATTATTTATTTGCTTTAGATTAAATTACACATAAAAATAAACCGATTGTGTAAAACGAAAGCAACCCCCTTTTTTCTTGCAAAATAAGCACCTAGAAATGCTCAGTCTAGCCCCTGCCCACAGCTAAGCAAGAAAGCAGATGCTGGAATACTTAAGTTTAAGGTCACATGATTTATGCAGCAGAAGTCTTATATTGATCATGGGCAATAAACTGACTGGATCTTTTTTATGGTGGCTCCTAGCAATGCTTCAAGAGAAACACTATACCTTTGTTTTCCTGTTGAGGCCTCCTCTTCCTTGAGGGGCTGGGACAGGAAGTAAAGGACACTGCAGAAATAAAGATAAAAAAGATTTAAAAGTAAAATCCTTTTAACTTGATGAAGAATACATATTCCAATATTTTCTATTAAGTATAAGCTACTGCTTATTCTTTTATTGATATTACAATGAAATAGACTGTCTAAAATCACTTTAAATATAACAAAGTTATGTATCATTCATGCCTAGTAATAGTTTAATTTTCTGAATCACACTCAGGTATTTTCAAATAAATGAGAGTGCAATCACGATTAACGGTCGTCAGGTTAGCGCAACTAACAACCTGGTATAAAAGGTAGTGCTTTATTATAAGTGTGCACCAAATACAACATAAATATATCAAAGTTTACAGTTAGACTCATATAAACACTATTAAAAAAGTATTCATATAAATATATCTTAAAATAAACAAGAGGAGATCAATATAACTCAGCGCACAGGTAGAGTATTAATACATCAATTAATTTATAGTCCAATAAAATGCAATATTTCCAGTCCCATCAAGAACCACACACTGTGATTGGTAAATGGTTTTCTTCTTACCAGAGATTACCTCAATCCTATGAGGTAATGTTTGTGCTTGACAATCAATCCTGAGCCACTTTTCCGGTCTATAATTTTTCTCCTCGACTGTTTTTCAAGCTTTATACCAATGGATGGAAATAAACTTTGAAAGAAACTCTTTGTATCCCCCAGGAGTATGGTTATATGGTAGTAATTAGAAGGAGAATGATCAGACATCTGGAAATCACTAGAAAGTCTTGATAGTTTCAATGATATCTCAACTTCAGAATCAAGATCTTCATAGACGACATTATAATCAGTCCACCTGTTTAATGTAAGATATCCTCAAATCTTGATTTTCCAGGAAGATGGAGAAAACACAGTGCTTGCATCTCCCGAGTAGGAAGGCTGCCTTGATTGATGTATTAATACTCTATCTGTGCGCTGAGTTATATTGATCTCCTCTTGTTTATTTCAATTTCTAACAGTGCTACAGGTACACTGTATCATTCTCAAGCAGCACGATCAGAAAGATTCATATTGAAAAATGTCTTCTTTACACTGGTACACAGGTTTTGTTACAACTATTTACTGAGATTTAAGTTTTTTAGCGCTGGTAATTTATCTTTATTTTTAACATATAAATATATCTGTATACATCTGTATTTATGTGTTCATGTGTTTTAGTGCATATTTACTGTAGATATTTAAAATTACAATGTTCTTCAATTACAGGGAAATTTTATTTTTATTGTAAATACATATTTCTATTTATATCTGTATATGCCTATACCTGTATATTTATTTCTACAGATATATAGGTATTAATGTCTGGAAATATAGATAGATAGAGAGATAGATAGATAGATAGATAGATAGATAGATAGATAGATAGATAGATATCAATGTCTGGAAATATATATTTAATAATACAAATTACATGTTTATTTCTATCTGAAGAACCTAGGAATGTAAAATATGTGTATCACTCATCATGTTGTGTGCTATAGGTCACATTTGGTGTCAGGTTAGTGCACATGAAAAATTTCTACTCTCAAAGCGTGTTTTTGAAATATTAAATATAAAATATAAAAATATATATATATAGACAGATAGATAGATAGATAGATAGATAGCTACTGTAGAATATTCTAAATAATCCATAGAATATATCTATATTTTTTACAGTATATATAATAATTTAAAATAATTATTAATATTTTTTAAATGAGATTAGCATTTCTTCATGTGTGCTAACCCGACACAGCGTTAGACCTAAATCCCAACACAAATCACAATATGAATATTTTACATTCCTATGTTCTTCACATATAATTTTGTTTTTTAAATGTTATTATTAAATATTTATTTCTATTTATAGATGTGATAACGTTATTGTAAAATATATATCTATGTCTATATATCTATAGGTCTAGATACACAGGTTTAGGTATATAGAGACATATATTGTAATATGTATTTACAATAAAAATAACATTGTTCTGTATGTAAAGTACATTGGAATGTGAAATATGAATAACTCCTGTTGGTTTAGCGTGCGAGCGATAGACATTAGGTTTTTTCTTCTGCACTCTTCATTGACTTCTGTGGGGAAAATATGTTACAGAATATTGCAAAGTCTGGAAGTTAGCACGCATCTGGTTTCATAATTGCACGCACACTTTTTACTTTCAACTTGGAAAACAAGAGCAACAAGACACATGCAAAAATATTACTTCTAGCTAAGTTTACGCTCAAGCGGGAGCACTAAATAGCCCAAAACTTGTAATCTAGACCTAAATATGCTTGTGTATACAACTATGCTTTTGGAGTCTATGTTAAGTCATTACATTTCTTAAATATACCAACAATAAACTGATAACAATTGATGTATAAAAACATAAGTGCATCAATATGATTTTATACTGGCATGTATTTAATTCATAAAATGTTAGCATTATTGTGATTATTTTCAGTGTAGATCTCTTAGAATATCACATCTTGTATTCAAATACATTTCCTCTTACTGGGAGTAATCTTTAACAGAAAAAAAATATTCTTACAACATTGAACTTGTGTATTTATTAAAAATACAACATAAACAGTTACATGATGTCAAGTGATTCTGGATAGTTCCTCTCCATATTAGAATGGGGATTTCAGATAGTCCTCCAGGATATGCTGAAGGGTCATGCAGGGTATTAGTAGAGTACATATGTAAACTTCAAAAGAAAGGCAAGGTTATATTCGAAAGAGATTTCAATAGGACACATAAAAATATGATGATATTTGTTGCCAGATCAAGTAGAAGTTGGTATGACCTTGAATACATGCAAGAAGAATCAGTTGAGTGGTTAGTTAAGAATCAATACAAAGTGAAGCTATATGTTAATTTATCCTAATAGATAGTGATATAATATTGAATTCATCTGTGGATAAAAGCTTAGATTCTAGTGACTGTTATTCATTATGGATTAGTATCAGGAATATATATTGTCTAACTACACTTTTTTTATAAAAGTATTAGATTTTAGAAAAGATTAATTATTTTTCTTACATGGGCACTCAAGATACTCGTCAAGCATATAGCAATGTCAGGGAATGGAAGGCCAAGGACAGAGGTGAAGTCAGGAGAAAAAAGAGCTCTAAGCATTAAAAGGGGCCAATATAATTAATTTCCTCTTATTTACATTATTAAGAAATACTGAGATACAATACAGGAGAAAACAAAGTCCATTTATAAGTGAAAAGATGAAAACAAGCAAATCTTAGTGTTCAACAGATCAGTAACTTGACAAAAGTCTACTGGCTGTGATTGGTCAAGGGCTCTGACAACAGGCAGTGCTGCAAACAGAATATCAGCATATCAGGACAGATAACATATGTATATGCATGGCAAATTCTCACTTAGGAATACAGAAGTACACATACATGCATAGATTTTAAAAACAACAGCACATAAATAAAGCTAGACTAAACAGTGAAGCTATATCTGAGCTGATCAGAATTTCACTCAGGAGTACACAGTTCCTTACATGGGGGCCAAATTATCAAGGGCCTAACGGCCCCTGATGCTCCTGTTTCCGCACAAGCCTTCAGGCTCACCGGAAACAGCAGTTAAGAAGCAGTCGTCTTAAGACAGCTGCTCCTTAACTGGTCCGCAGCCTCTGAGCGGCAGACAGCAATCAACCCGATCGAAAACGATCAGGTTGATTGACACCCCCTGCTAGTGGCCGATTGGCATCAAATCTGCAGGAAGCGGCATTGCACAGGCAGTTCACAAGAACTGCTTGTGCATTGCTAAATACCGACAGTGTATGCTGTCGGCATTCTGCGATGTCTGTCGGACATTATCCACTGAGCGGATCATGTCGGACAGACGGATGATAAATCGGCCCCATAGACTGTAAATGCTTTGTACAGCTAGGTTGGACAGTGAACTAATGTCTGGGTTGGAGAGAGCTCATACTGGAGTGCATAAGTATAACATAAAAATAACATATATGATAGACATGTTGATATAGGAACACAATTGCAATGTACAATAGACCCATGTATAGTTTAGCAGCCACATCTGGGTTGGAGAGGGACAACATTGAATTACAGGAGTATGCAGAATCCTGTGCAGACTGAAACAGGCAACAGGTAAGAACAGGAACAAAGCAAAGCTCAAATTAGGCAATGCACACAGCAGAGAAGAACAGAGAATACATAAGTTTGGAGGCATACACAAAAAGAGCAATGGGAGAATATGTGAGCTATGGTTGGATTATTACTGTCTGATAAGTACATGATGGAGAAGGTATATAGCAAGAAGCGTGCATAACAGAAGACTGTTAAAAGACAGTACAGGCAAAAATAGGTAAAGGCCAGCAGTGGCTCAAGGGATGGCAACCGACTGTGATCCAAGTGTTTTAGGTTAAATTTCTTGAAGGAAAAGGTCAAGCTAGTATTAACAAACCTTCAGGGTATGGTTGTGAAATTTTTGAAAAAAGGAAAACCCATCAGCTTTAATTGAAGGGGCAGTCAATTTATTGTTTAAAAAGATAGATAATCCCTTTATTACTGTTCCCCAGTTTAGCATAACAAACACTGTTATATTAATATACTTTTTACTTCTATGATTACCTTTTATCTAAGTCTCTGCAGGCTGCCCCCTTATTCCAGTTCTTTTGTCAAACCTGCATTTAAGCCAATCAGTGCTGAATCATAAATAACTCCATGGAAGTAAGCACAATGGTATCTATATGGCAAACATGAACTAACACCTGCCTGTCTAGCTGTAAAAAAAACTGTCAAAATACACTAATGTAAGGGGTGGCCTTCAAGGGCTTAGAAATTAGCATATGGGCATAAATAGGTTTAGTTTTCAACAAAGAATACCAAGAAACCAAAGCAAATTTGATGATAAAAGTAAATTGGAAAGTTATTTAAAGTTGCATGCCCTATTTAATTTGACTAGACTGTCCCTTTAAGGTATGAAGGGATCCTCTTTGTTTAAACTTGAGGGGTTAGCTGTTGGAATTTTGCAATGGAGTAATCATGAAGGAGATTGTTTTAAATTAAGGGAGGATGTTTTTTTGGGTGAATTTGAAAATCTTATTGGGTTAAAGGTAGTGAGTCATTTGTAACCTTGGGCATTAATGGGTTCTGCGCTGGGATAGCAGGTTGCATATAGAGAAAACTGTGGTATGAGATCAGGTTAGATATGGAATTCAATAGCAAGCTGAGTTAGTCAGAGTTAAGTTTTATTTTATTGGGGCTAAAATCAATGTGAAAACCTATTTAATTTTTATTCCCAGGACTAACTTTTTTGTATCATTATTCACTGCATTATGTGCATCTGGTTTGAATATGATTGTATTTCACAGCTATAAAAATATAGATACTTTTCTTGCTCATTAGTTCCTGTTGCCTGCTTTCACATTCTCACAGATGTTATTAATACACAAGCAGCTACAAGTTTGATTACTCAAAAGTCACAAATATATCTATGCATCAACTCTGTCACTTCAATGTACATCTTGATTGTGATCAAGTCCTACAATGTATGAACAAACTACAGAATAAAATGAAAAGGGGCAGAAACAATGCTAAAATTATGTTTTGAAGGCTGAGCTCATTCATTTCCACTAATGTACATGGCAGAGAAAGTGTAGGAATTTTAGCTTTAAATTTAAAATATGCTCAGCTATTTTATTATATTTTGTAAAATAATGTTTTATTAAGCATTTTTACTCTATCCCTTTAGTTTTTTTTAACAGTATAAATATTACTTGTAGCAAAACCCACTTAGGCCTAGATTACAAGTGGAGCGATACATTTTCATCACTCATACGCGCGTATTGCGCTCAAGGTAAAAAATGAGCAATCCCAAAACTGCTCTAGACCAACTGCACTAAAGCCAAAAGTGCGTTGAATGAGTACGTTAAATTCCCATTAAAAGAAAATGTTCTTGTGTATATATATATATATATATATATATATATATATATATATATATATCACCAATATAAATAACTGCACTCTCAGGTCTTTTGTGAATGTGAGAACAGCAAAGTCTCTTTTTTATTGAAACGTTTTCAAGGAACAAGTCCCCGTTATCAGTATATATATATATATATATATATACATACTGTATATTTAAAACATGGAAATGGACTGCACTCTTAAACAGGATGGGGTACACATCCCATGACCTTCAAACGGGATGAGGTACACATCCACAGCCAGCTGCAAAATTTCTAGAGACTCAGGTAGTTAACCCCAGACAACTCTGGGTGTAAAGCCCATAGGGAAAATGACAAAACAAATTAATCAACACAACCAACAGAGAAAGTCTGACACTCTCTTGCAAGTACACAGCTAAGATTAAAATAAAAAAAATGGAAGAGTTAGTTACCACATCTGGCCAAGTGGGTCAAGCCCAGGACCTCGTTAAGGTCTCTTCCCTCCTGGGTCCCTATCTATAGGGACATCAAAACATCAAAAATAAATTTAACATTAGAGTTACCCTCATAATAACACTGATAAAAATTATTGTAAAAAATATTGAATTAAAAGTTATAAGGGTTCAAAGATATGGGGTTTCAGGTGTTAGAAAAAAGGCATGCAAATGGATTTAACATAGAGATACATACATACACATGTCTATATATATATATATATATATACTGTACATATATATATATATATATATATATATATATAACATTATGTTTATATGTGTATATGTATTTATGTTATTTTTACTGTACATATTTAACATTTCAATGTTCTTCACATACAGGATAACGTACTTTTTATTTTATATATATATATATATATATATATATACCTTTATATCTATTCCTATAGATATGTATTTTACATGAACAATATCAGAAATATGTAGAAATATATATTTAATAATATAAAGATATAAAGTACACTATTTTCTATGTGAAGAACATAGGAATGTAAAATATGCGTTTTGCGCATCGGTTTTCGATATTTAGATTTAACGTGGTTTGGTTAGCACACAGAAAAATATAGTAATCTTAAGGCGCATTATTGAAATATTAAATATAAAATATTTTAAAAATTGTTAAACATACTTTAAAATATTCTATATAATCCATAGAATATAACTATATTTTTTATAGTATGCTTAATAAATTTTTATCATTTTAATTTTTTTTTACATATTTTAAATGTAATATTTTAATAATGCGTCTTAAGATTACTAAATTAAATCTAAATTACATGTGCAGCGGACATGATATGCTACATCATATCATGTCCGCTCGCACTATGATAAATCTACCCCCATTGGTCTAAGAATTGAGTTGGGGGATATTATATTGTTAACTGGGTAAACAATATTAAGTTTCTAGCACCAAAATAGTCCCAATAAGGGTTTTACTTTTTCAGGAAAAAATAATAATAATAATAATAATAATAATAATAAAAAAAGTTAAAAAAAAGTGTAGTAAAGAAGGAGGTAAAGAATTGTAGAGGGTTTTTGAAGAACATAGGAACGTAAAATATGTGTTTTGCGCATCGGTTTTCGCTATTTAGATTTAGCGTGATTGGGTTAGCGCACTGGAAAATATAGTAATCTTAAATCGCGTTATTGAAATATTAAATATAAAATATTTTTAAAAATTATTAAACATACTTTAAAATATTCTATATAATCCATAGAATATAACTATATTTTTATAGTATGCTTAATAATTTTTAATAATGTTTATTTTTTTAACATATTTTAAATGTAATATTTAAGAATTTTTATTGTTTTAAAAGATAGATAATCCCTTTATTACCAGTTTCTCAGTTTTACATAACCAACACAGTTATAATAATATACTTTTAACCTCTGCGATTATCTTGTATCTAAGCCTCAGCAAACTGCCCCTTTTTAAGTTCTTTTGACAGACTTGCAGTCTAGCCAATCAGTGCCTGCTCCCAGATAACTTCACGTGCACGAGCACAGTGTTATCTATATGAAATATGTGAACTAACACCCTCTAGTGGTGAAAAACTGTTAAAATGCAATCTGAAAGAGGTGGGCTTCAAGGTCTAAGAAATTATCATATGAACTTCCTAGGTTAAGCTTTCAACTAAGAATACCAAGAGAACAAAGCAAAATTGGTGATAAAAGTAAATTGGAAAATTGTTTAAAATTACATGCTCTATCTGAATCATGAAAGTTTATTTTGGCCTAGACTGTCCCTTTAAACAACTTTCCAATTTACTTTTATCACCAATTGTGCTTTGTTCTCTTGGTATTCTTAGTTGAAAGCTAAACCTAGGAGGTTAATATGCTAATATCTTAGACCTTGAAGGCCGCCTCTACTCAATGCATTTTGACAGTTTTTCACCACTAGAGGGCGTTAGTTCATGTGTTTCATATAGATAACATTGAGCTCATGCATGTGAATTTACCGAGGGCGTTAGTTCATGCGTTTCATATAGATAACATTGAGCTCATGCACGTGAATTCCTCAGCACATGTCTGTCAAAAGAACTGAAATAAGAGGGGAAGTTTGCAGAGGCTTAGATACAAGGTAATCACAGAGGAAAAGCGTGCATTAGTATAACTGTGTTGGTTATGCAAAACTGGGTAATAGGTAATTAAAGGTAATTAAAGGGACAGTCTAATCCAAAATAAACTTTCATGATTCAGATAGAGAATGTAATTTTAAACAATTTTCCAATTTACTTTGATCACCAATTTTGCTTTGTTCTTCTTAGTTAAAAGCTAAACCTAGGAGGTTCATATGCTAATTTATTAGACATTGAAGGCCGCCTCTTTTCTGAAAGCATTTTGACAGTTTTTCACCACTAGAGGGTGTTAGTTCATGTGTGTCATATAGATAACACTGTGCTCACGCACGTGGAGTTACCTAGGAGCCAGCCCTGATTGGCAAAAATACAAGTCTGTCGAAATAACTAAAATAAGAGGGAAGTTTGCAGAGGCTTAAATACAAGGTAATCACAGAGGTAAAAAGTGTATTAATATAACTGTGTTGGTTATGCAAAACTGGGGAATGGGTAATAAAGGGATTATCTATTTTTTAAAACAATACAAATTCTGGTGTAGACTGTCCCTTTAAAGGATTATCTATCTTTTAAAACAACAAAAAAATCTGGTGTTGAAAAAATAACGGTTTTACTTTTTCTCGAAAAAATAAGAAGAATAATAAAAAAAGTAAAAAAAAAGTGTAGTAAAGAAGGAGGTAAAGAATTGTAGAGGGTTTTTGAAAAGATAAAGACACAAGTATAGCAGCATCAAAGTGGGTTCTGGATATGTGAAAAGACAGATAAGTGACAGATTCATGAGCCTCTACTGGCCATCTTTTCCATCCTGTTGAAAACTATAATTTCAACTGAACTGGGACCATTTTTTATTATAAATACTTTTATTATATATACAGTACTTGAATGACATTTGTGTAATGTTGTTTTGTTTTTTTCCCAGTTTATTACATGGCACACATGATATTACAGAATTGGGGTCAATGTTTAGATGCCAAAGAGGGCTGTAATGTGTTAGAGATGGTGTGATAGTTAATAAAGCTGTGTTTCCCATGTGCATTTGACCTGCAATGATATTTGCATAGTGTGATTAGGGGTTCCAGAGAAAAACTCCTCAGATTTCTCTCTTTTGAAAATGAGGATCAGAAGGTGGCATCCAAGTTACACAAATTTGAGTTACACTATTTGAGTGATGTGGAGAAACTGTCCTGCAAAATAAAACATAACTGATGTGAATAACACTTGGCTTGCAGGGTATCAAAAGCCAAATACAGTAGTTTGAAAGGCTACTGTGAGAGTTTGGAGACGGCACCCTCCATGTGAGACATGGCTGCTTTCTGAAGCAGATTGGATGAAGATCAGTGAGAAGGAGAGAAATAGCTGCAAACATTCAAGCCGTAACTGATATCTTTCCTTCTTCACTGATCTTCAACGCATTCCAATCACACATATACTCATATACTCTATATGCTGTGCTGGAATTCCTCCATTTTTTTTCCCTGGACCTGGCGGGTTCACTTGGGGTGGATGTCAGAGGATCGGCGGGGTGCCCCCCCTTGAACCCTCCAGGTGGAGGCAAAAAAGATAATGGAATTACAGTGCAGCATATATATATCTGATTTACAACACATACAATGGAAGCAGCAGATCAGTTCCCATGTCAAGATTTGCTACCTGCGGTGGAGCTCATGCACATTGAGGCCTAGATTTGGAGTTCGGCGGTAGCCGTCAAAACCAGCGTTAGAGGCTCCTAACGCTGGTTTTGGCCGCCCGCTGGTATTTGGAGTCAGTGATTAAAGGGTCTAACGCTCACTTTTCAGCCGCGACTTTTCCATACCGCAGATCCCCCTACGCCATTTGCGTAGCCTATCTTTTCAATGGGATCTTTCTAACGCTGGTATTTAGAGTCGTTTCTGAAGTGAGCGTTAGAGCTCTAACGACAAGATTCCAGCCGCCTGAAAATAGCAGGAGTTAAGAGCTTTCTGGCTAACGCCGGTTCATAAAGCTCTTAACTACTGTACCCTAAAGTACACTAACACCCATAAACTACCTATGTACCCCTAAACCGAGGTCCCCCCACACCGCCGCCACTCGATTAAAATTTTTAACCCCTAATCTGCCGACCGCCACCTACGTTATACTTATGTACCCCTAATCTGCTGCCCCTAACCCCGCCGACCCCTGTATTACATTTATTAACCCCTAACCTGCCCCCCACAACGTCGCCGCCAGCAACTTAAAATAATTAACCCCTAATCTTCCGACCGCAAAGCGCCGCCACCTACGTTATCCCTATGTACCCCTAATCTGCTACCCCTAACACCGCCGACCCCTATATTATATTTATTAACCCCTAATCTGCCCCCCTCAACGTCGCCGACACCTGCCTACACTTATTAACCCCTAATCTGCCGAGCGGACCTGAGCGCTACTATAATAAAGTTATTAACCCCTAACCCACCTCACTAACCCTATCATAAATAGTATTAACCCCTAATCTGCCCTCCCTAACATCGCCAACACCTAACTTCAATTATTAACCCCTAATCTGACGACCGGAGCTCACCGCTATTCTAATAAATTGATTAACCCCTAAAGCTAAGTCTAACCCTAACACTAACACCCCCCTAAGTTAAATATAATTTAAATCTAACGAAATAAATTAACTCTTATTAAATAAATTAATCCTATTTAAAGCTAAATACTTACCTGTAAAATAAATCCTAATATAGCTACAATATAAATTATAATTATATTATAGCTATTTTAGGATTAATATTTATTTTACAGGTAACTTTGTATTTATTTTAACCAGGTACAATAGCTATTAAATAGTTAAGAACTATTTAATAGTTACCTAGTTAAAATAATAACAAATTTACCTGTAAAATAAATCCTAACCTAAGATATAATTAAACCTAACACTACAATATCAATAAAATAATTAAATAAACTACCTACAATTACCTACAATTAACCTAACACTACACTATCAATAAATTAATTAAACACAATTGCTACAAATAAATACAATTAAATAAACTAGCTAAAGTACAAAAAATAAAAAAGAACTAAGTTACAAAAAATAATAAAATATTTACAAACATAAGAAAAATCTTACAACAATTTTAAACTAATTACACCTACTCTAAGCCCCCTAATAAAATAACAAAGCCCCCCAAAATAAAAAATGCCCTACCCTATTCTAAATTAAAAAAGTTACAAGCTCTTTTACCTTACCAGCCCTGAACAGGGCCCTTTGCGGGGCATGCCCCAAGGATTTCAGCTCTTTTGCCTGTAAAAAAAAACATACCATACCCCCCCCCAACATTACAACCCACCACCCACAAACCCCTAATCTAACCCAAACCCCCCTTAAATAAACCTAACACTAAGCCCCTGAAGATCTTCCTACCTTGTCTTCACCATACCAGGTTCACCGATCCGTCCTGGCTCCAACATCTTCATCCAACCCAAGCGGGGGTTGGCGATCCATCATCCGGTGCTGAAGAGGTCCAGAAGAGGCTCCAAAGTCTTCCTCCTATCCGGCAAGAAGAGGACATCCGGACCGGCAAACATCTTCTCCAAGCGGCATCTTCAATCTTCTTCCATCCGGTGCGGAGCGGGTCCATCTTGAAGCAGGCGACGCGGATCCATCCTCTTCTTCCGTTGTCTCCCGACGAATGACGGTTCCTTTAAGGGACGTCATCCAAGATGGCGTCCCTCGAATTCCGATTGGCTGATAGGATTCTATCAGCCAATCGGAATTAAGGTAGGAATTTTCTGATTGGCTGATGGAATCAGCCAATCAGAATCAAGTTCAATCCGATTGGCTGATCCAATCAGCCAATCAGATTGAGCTCGCATTCTATTGGCTGATCGGAACAGCCAATAGAATGCGAGCTCAATCTGATTGGCTGGCTGTTGTAAGATTTTTCTTATGTTTGTAAATATTTTATTATTTTTTGTAACTTAGTTCTTTTTTATTTTTTGTACTTTAGCTAGTTTATTTAATTGTATTTATTTGTAGCAATTGTGTTTAATTAATTTATTGATAGTGTAGTGTTAGGTTAATTGTAGGTAATTGTAGGTAGTTTATTTAATTATTTTATTGATAGGGTAGTGTTAGGTTTAATTATATCTTAGGTTAGGATTTATTTTACAGGTAAATTTGTTATTATTTTAACTAGGTAACTATTAAATAGTTCTTAACTATTTAATAGCTATTGTACCTGGTTAAAATAAATACAAAGTTACCTGTAAAATAAATATTAATCCTAAAATAGCTATAATATAATTATAATTTATATTGTAGCTATATTAGGATTTATTTTACAGGTAAGTATTTAGCTTTAAATAGGATTAATTTATTTAATAAGAGTTAATTTATTTCGTTAGATTTAAATTATATTTAACTTAGGGGGGTGTTAGTGTTAGGGTTAGACTTAGCTTTAGGGGTTAATCAATTTATTAGAATAGCGGTGAGCTCCGGTCGTCAGATTAGGGGTTAATAATTGAAGTTAGGTGTTGGCGATGTTAGGGAGGGCAGATTAGGGGTTAATACTATTTATGATAGGGTTAGTGAGGCGGATTAGGGGTTAATAACTTTATTATAGTAGCGGTGCGGTCCGCTCGGCAGATTAGGGGTTAATAACTTTATTGTAGTAGCGCTCAGGTCCGGTCGGCAGATTAGGGGTTAATAAGTGTAGGCAGGTGTCGGCGACGTTGAGGGGGGCAGATTAGGGGTTAATAAATATAATATAGGGGTCGGCGATGTTAGGGCAGCAGATTAGGGGTACATAGGGATAACGTAGGTTGCGGCGGTTTACGGAGAGGCAGATTAGGGGTTAAAAAAAATATGCAGGGGTCAGCGATAGCGGGGGCGGCAGATTAGGGGTTAATAAGTGTAAGGTTAGGGGTGTTTAGACTCGGGGTACATGTTAGGGTGTTAGGTGCAGACGTAGGAAGTGTTTCCCCATAGGAAACAATGGGGCTGCGTTAGGAGCTGAACGCTGCTTTTTTGCAGGTGTTAGGTTTTTTTTCAGCTCAAACAGCCCCATTGTTTCCTATGGGAGAATCGTGCACGAGCACGTTTTTGAGGCCGGCCGCGTCCGTAAGCAACTCTGGTATCGAGAGTTGCATTTGCGGTAAAAATGCTCTACGCTCCTTTTTTGGAGCCTAACGCAGCATTTGATTAAACTCTCGATACCAGAGTTAAATTTATGGTGCGGCCAGAAAAAAGCCCGCGGAGCGTTAACAGCCCTTTTACCGCCGAACTCCAAATCTAGGCCTGAGTGTGCTCACACACTTGAATACACGTCACCGGAAGTGACGTGATTGGCTAATCTGATGAATTGTCTGATCTGAAAGAACACAGCCACTTATGCACACCATTTGTATGTATATGCGTGTGTGTGTATTTATTGAAGATTTTACATATACAATGATCAATAATCCAAAGCATCCAACATTACATATAAATTACTCTCTAGCTTGAAGTAGTTATAAGAAATTCAAGTTTGCACCCAGTATTAGCACTTTAGGGTTTCCTCTAACCCTGTGTGTGTATATTTATATACAGTGTATATATATATATATATATATATATATATATATATATATATATATATATATATATATATATATATATATATATGTTTATATAGTCACGTTGATTGGAGTAGCCGTGTTAGTCCAGAGATTTAGATAACAAAATAACAAGAGTATTGCATTGAGCAATGATACTTTTTTTATTGGACTAACTATACATTTATAAGTTGACAAGCTTTTGGAAGGAACTCTTCTGAAAGCTTGTCAACTTATAAATGTATAGTTAGTCCAATAAAAAAGTATCATTGCTCAATGAAATACTCTTGTTATTTTGATATGTTTATATATGAATATATGTATATGTATATAAATATACACACAACTTTAACAGGTAAGTTCAGCACCTTTCTTAATGCTATTAATTCAGCATTTTTTCAGCAACCTTTTCCAGGATTGAAGTAGTGCACGTCCGCTGAGTGGGGTCTGCCAGCCCACATTTATGAATATAGTAAAGCAAGATAGCGTCAGCACTTATTCATACAAAATTCCACTTTATTGAGGTAACAGACAAAGTTAAAAACAGCGACGTTTCGAGTCAACACAGACCCTTAGTCATGCAATGGATTATGGGAAAAATCACCTTCTTTTATAACACCTGTGCATCAATTAGCTTGATTTACCTGCATACATTCAAATTTCCATTTTGGATTTTTGCCTCCTAACGGGTCAGAATGGTCAGTAAATAATCTTTGTACCAAAATCACAGCTTTTCTTATATAATAAAAAATTTCTAGTGATTATAACCCAAGACTATATTTCAACACATATTATTAAAAGCATTTCATACAGAGTTACAAAATTACAATACATTAATACTTATAAAAACAAATGAAGATCATAGTCTTTGTTTAGACCATTCGGACTAAGTGTTGCTGTATCCACCATACCTCTCTCTTTTTTAACAGTAACTCTCTGTTACCCCCTCTTCTTTGCTTTGGTATGTGGTCAATTACTTGGAATCGTAACTGGCTAACTGTGTGTCCAGCATTGATAAAATGGGATGATACGGACAGTGTCATATCTTTACACCTGATGGATGACTTGTGAGCACTTATCCTATCTTTGATGGGGTTAATTGTCTCTCCCACATAGCCCCGCCCACATGGACATTTAAGGATATACACCACATAGTCAGTGTTGCATGTATATAGGCCTTTAATTTCACGTTTTTTATTGTCATTTATCTGTGCTATGTACTTCCCCTTAATCATGGAATTACATTGAGCACAGTTGAGACAGGGGTATGATCCTTTATTAGCTGTTGTGAGGTAATTTATAGTATCTTTCTTGCTAGTACCCACATCTGATTTTACCACTAGGTCTCTAATATTTTTGAACCTCTTAAAGGAATTAATTGGTGGTTTGCAAAATTCCTCAATATGTGGATTCGTTTTATTTAGTATATACCAATGTTTTTTGACAATTCTTGTGATGTCATTGCTGAATTGATTATATACTGAAGAAAAGATAAGTTGTTTTTTATCAATCTGATTTTTATTTTTACTCTTATTTTCCATGGATATTAAATCCTGGGTCTCTCTAGTTTTTGATTTAACTATTTGTTCACTGGTGGTTATGACAGTTTGAGGGTAACCTCTATCAGTAAATTTTTTTCCCATTTGTTTCAGTCTTACTTCTTGCAGATCTTTCTCTTTTGCATTATGCATAGTTCTAACGAACTGGCTCTTAGGGATAGCATTAAATACCCTGTCTGGATGGTAACTGTCAAAATGGAGTAATGTATTGCGGTCTGTTGGTTTACAGTATAGGTCTGTTACTAGATGGTCATCTTTTTTATATAAAAAAGTGTCAAGATAGCTTACTTTCACTAGTGAGTAACTAATAGTAAATTGCAGACTTGTTGTACAATTGTTTAATTCCTCCACAAAGTTCTCAAGGGTCTCCAATGTGTCCCCCCATATGCCAAATATATCATCTATATAACGTAGCCATACCTTACAGTGGCTTTGATATTTATTGCTAGGATAGACATATCTGTTTTCAAATTGACTTACAAATCTATTGGTGTATGAGGGGGCCACATTGGAGCCCATGGCAGTTCCCTTTTTTTGTATATAATATGTGTCTTGGAACAAAAAATAATTAAGATGTAATATTATATTCAGCATATCTTCTATAAAGTCACATTGTACATTAGTATATACCTGATCCTTTTTAATAAGATCCAATACAGATTGTACTCCTGATTCATGTGGGATTGAAGTATATAGACTCACTATATCTAGTGTGAATAATATGTCATTTTCACTCACTCTTACTTAATCTATTCTGGTTAGAAAGTCCCCTGTATCTTTAGAAAAGATTTCTGACCTGCCGCTATGGGATTCAAAATTTTATCTAGAAAAATTGCTATATTAGCAAAGACTGATTCTGTACTCGCCACTATGGGTCTACCCGGTGGCTCCTTTAGATTTTTGTGGACTTTCGGAGTTGTATAAAATACATATGTGATGGGGTCTATTTTTATAAGAAATGTGGCTAAATCTTTAGTAATGACTTTATACGCCAAAGCTTTGTCAATTACTGCCGCTATTTCTTTTTAATATCAGGTAAAGGATCATGATCTAATATTAAATATATTCCACCATCTGATAGTTGAGACAAAATTTCCTGTATATAATATTCCTTATCAAGCACCACTACCGCACCACCCTTGTCAGCATTTTTTATCTCGATTAGATTATTATTAGATAGAGTTTTCAAAGCTTTACATTCTGCTGTGGTGACATTAGAGCTTATTCCATGTTTAGATGTTATATATAGTTTGTGAATGTCATCTTGAACTAACTTAATATATGTTTCTACCCCAGAGTTGGAAGTACTGGGTACATACTTAGATTTGTTTGTCAGTCCTAATGGTTTGGTGTCAAATATCTCTCTCTCGTTCACTGTATTACTAAATACTTTGTCCTTATTAGTATCTACAATGTTACCAAAATATGCTTTTAACCATAAGTTTCTAAAAAAGCGATATAAATCCTTCTCTATGGTAAATTGATTAGCATATACAGTTGGACAAAAAGATAACCCTTTATTTAGAACACTTAGTTCATCTTTAGTGAGTTCATATTTGGAAATATTAATAACTAATGTCTCTGCCGGGACTGGCATCTCACACTGATTAGTGTCGTTACATATCATATCATTTGATGTTATACTATGTACATTACCACCTTCACCACTCCCGGCAGTTTGCTGTGGTACATTGAAAGTCCCATTTATTTCTTGTGGCCCCTCGGAAATCGACTGTTCCTCAGCCTGTTGGATTATCGGGGGTAGGTGCCTCCGGCTCCTGTGTTTCCGTCCTCCCCTCCGGTATCGGTATCTGTTCCCATGTATAAAAAATCCTCCGATGAGGATGAATCAGTAGCTTTCGTTGTCTTTTCCATCGCGTGTCTCATTCCTCGCCATGTTCCGCGTCCTCTTCCTGGTCGCCTCCTTCCGACGTCATAGGTCTCTTCCTCATTGGTCCAGCGGTACACATGATTTGCTTTGTAATCCTTGTTGTCTCGATTGAACTTGTTTCTCTTGATATCTTTTAACTCCTTCTGGTAGTCATCAAGGATCTTATCTATCTCTTTCTTTGTTTTTAACAAATCGTCAGCAGAGAAGTGAGTATTTACTTTATTTTCACTTTCAGATACCACTGTTTTTTGTATCTCGATTTCTTCCTGCAGACATTCCACTGTCCAAACGATAATGTCAAATGAACATTTGTTCAATATACATTCAAATCTTTTTTTATACTTGTCATTGTTGGTCATAATTGTCGGTCTCAGCTTTATTCTTAAGCCCCTTGGGTGACACTGTGTAGTTCATATGACAGAAGCTTTTTCCTTGCCTTTTCCCACACTTTAACAATGTTGGCATTAGATATACCTTTCAAAAAATCTCTTGGACCTCTAGCCAGAGCCGTAATTCGTGAAGCATCTAAGTCCGAATATGAAAAAACATCCGTATCTTCATCTGTTACCTCCATTCTGTTCCCAGGTGCACGTAACTTGTAGCAGGAAAGTATAGACACAACTTTAACAGGTAAGTTCAGCACCTTTCTTAATGCTATTATTTCAGCATTTTTTCAGCAACCTTTTCCAGGATTGAAGTAGTGCACGTCCGCTGAGTGGGGTCTGCCAGCCCACATATATGAATATAGTAAAGCAAGATAGCGTCAGCACTTATTCATACAAAATTCCACTTTATTGAGGTAACAGACAAAGTTAAAAACAGTGACGTTTTGAGTCAACACAGACCCTTAGTCATGCAATGGATTATGGGAAAAATCACCTTCTTTTATAACACCTGTGCATCAATTAGCTTGATTTACCTGCATACATTCAAATTTCCATTTTGGATTTTTGCCCCCTAACGGGTCAGAATGGTCAGTAATTATCTTTGTACCAAAATCACAGCTTTTCTTATATAATAAAAAAATTATATCTAGTGATTATAACCCAAGACTATATTTCAACAAATATTATTAAAAACATTTCATACAGAGTTACAAAATTACAAAATTACAATACATTAATACTTATAAAAACAAATGAAGATCATAGTCTTTGTTTAGACCATTCGGACTAAGTGTTTTTAGATGCTGTATTTTGGAATTTTGCAAACCACCGATTAATTCCTTTAAGAGGGTCAAAAATATTAGAGACCTAGTGGTAAAATCAGATGTGGGTACTAGCAAGAAAGATACTATAAATTACCTCACAACAGCTAATAAAGGATCATACCCCTGTCTCAACTGTGCTCAATGTAATTCCATGATTAAGGGGAAGTACATAGCACAGATAAATGACAATAAAAAACGTGAAATGAAAGGCCTATATACATGCAACACTGACTATGTGGTGTATATCCTTAAATGTCCATGTGGGCGGGGCTATGTGGGAGAGACCATTAACCCCATCAAAGATAGGATAAGCGCTCACAAGTGTTCCATCAGGTGTAAAGATATGACACTGCCCGTATCATCCCATTTTATCAATGCTGGACACACAGTTAGCCAGTTACGATTCCAAGTAATTGACCACATAACAAAGCAAAGAAGAGGGGGTAACAGAGAGTTACTGTTAAAAAAGACAGAGGTATGGTGGATACAGCATCTAAAAACACTTAGTCCGAATGGTCTAAACAAAGACTATGATCTTTATTTGTTTTTATAAGTATTAATGTATTGTAATTGTGTAACTCTGTATGAAATGTTTTTAATAATAAGTGTTGAAATATAGTCTTGGGTTATAATCACTAGATAGAAATTTTTTATTATATAAGAAAAGCTGTGATTTTGGTACAAAGATTATTTACTGACCATTCTGACCCGTTAGGGGGCAAAAATCCAAAATGGAAATTTGAATGTATGCAGGTAAATCAAGCTAATTGATGCACAGGTGTTATAAAAGAAGGTGATTTTTCCCATAATCCATTGCATGACTAAGGGTCTGTGTTGACTCAAAATGTCGCTGTTTTTAACTTTGTCTGTTACCTCAATAAAGTGAAATTTTGTATGAATAAGTGCTGACGCTATCTTGCTTTACTATATATATATATATATATATATATATATATATATATATATATATATATATATATATATATATATATATATATACTGTATATATATATATATACTGTATATATATATACAGTATATATAAAAATAAAATTTTCTGCTAAGATTTTTAAATATTTTAATTGTGCAATATACATTGTCTAATATTACTATATAATATAAAATATATGATTTCATGCAATCAAGAAGTATTTGCTATTCTATTTTTATAAATTTTTTTGCAAAATTATAGCAGATTACATTAGCATTTAAACTTCCTTTTTTATGTAGCTACAAAGCACAGCAGTGGTTCTAAAAATAAAAGTGTTTGCACATCACAACCTAATTTTAGATAACAGTGTAGGTTTAAATATAAATCCTATTTAGGGTATTTGTTTTTTGTTAGTAATGTATATAGGATTAGTCTGCAAATGTTGCTAGATTTAAGAAGAGACAGGAAGCTTTAAGAAAGTAAGCTTATCAAGATTTTCTATATTTAATCTGTTTTTAAATATATTTTATTATTTAAAGGGACATAAAACAATAAGTATGTTAGCTAGGATCTGCGCTATTCTACATGCTCCCTGTGGGGCCCATTTATCAAGCTCCGGATAGAGCTTGAGGGCCCGTGTTTCTGGTGAGCCGGCAGGCTCGCCAGAAACACAAGTTATGAAGCAGTGGTCTAAAGACTACTGTTCCATAATTTGTCCGTCTGCTCTGAGCAGGCGGACAAACATCGCCGCAATTCAACCCGATCAAGTACGATCGGGTTAATTGACACTCCCCTGCTGGCGGCCAATTGGCTCTGTATCTGCAGGGGCGGCATTGCACCAGCAGCTCACAAGAGCTGCTGGTGCAATGCTGAATACGGAGAGGGTATTGCTCTCCACATTCAGCGGAGTCTGTTAGACCTGATCCGCACTGTCCGATCAGGTCCGACAGATCTTTGTTAAATAGGCCCCTATAAGTCTATTATGTGAGATATTTAGCAAGGCTGTGCTACACAACCTTGAGATGTTATACTGCTAGGGTTTCACTAAAGTGTTAATATTTTACTTTCCATGTAATGTGATGTTGGAGCATGATAGCATAACCATTTTTACCCTCTACTTGTTATCTAGGCAGAAGTGTATAGTGCCCCTTTATAACATATGTCTAACTAGTGTGTAAAATATTATCTCATATAATTAGAGTTACGTGGTATTTCTCTTTCTGATTAATCACTTCTAATCATTTAAAAAAAATATTAATATTTGATAACCAAATGAACATAAAGCTGTAAGCTTATAAAAAAAATGTTTAAAAAATTGTGATATAATTAAAAATATATTATTCTATAAGATTTGCAAATTGTCAAAGGTATCTTTCATCTCCAGTGTACAAATCCAGCGCAAGCAGTGCTTTGAATAAGCGAAAGCAGAAGGTAAAACAATAGTAAAAATTAATCCTTTATTAAGGATCTTGGGACACATACATTCACTATTCTGGATACACTGAGTCACACTTGATGTATTTACTGGCCCAGACAGGTACTTCCTTCTTGATTAAGACTTTACGGAGGAAAAACCATTATAAAATGCCTCAGTTGCTACTGTAATAGAAAACTTCAACTGTACCCCTCTTGCCAAACAACAAGATCAAACACCATCCTGACATTTGCTTTTCCTGCAACATCATGCTGAAATAAAGGGGGCTTCAGAAAATGCAGACAAAATAGAAGGCACTGGCTGATGGATATTGCCAGCTTTGCAAGTAACATAGTAGCATAGTAGAGGTTGAAAAAAGACTGAAGTCCATCGAGTTCAACCTATAAAATCTAATATACTTACAAAAAAGCTCCAGTTGAGCTTAACTTAATCCCAATAAAAGGTGACACATTTAATACAAGCAATCATATCCATGAATTCTGTTTATAGCCAGAAATGTATCCAAACCATTTTTAAATGTATGTAAGGTTTTGGCATTCATTATCTCCTTTGGTAATGAGTTTGACAATTTTTTTGCTCTTACAGTGAAAAAACATTTCTGTTGCAGGAGATTAAATCTCCTTTTCTCCAGCCTTAAATTGTGACCTCTTGTCACAAACAATTTTCTTGGAATAAACAGAGCTTGTGCCATCTCTGTATATGGGCCTTGAATATATTTATTTAAAGTAATCATGTCACCTCTCAAGCACCTTTTTTCTAGAGAAAACAGACCCAGTTTTGCTAACCTCTCCTTATAGATTACATTCTCCATTTCCCTTTTTATCTTTGTGGCCCTTCTCTGAACTTTTTCTAGTTCTGCAATGTCTTTTTTTTTAGATCGATCCCCAGAACTGCACTCCATACTCAAGGTGAGGTCTTACCAGGTATTTATATAGTGACATAATTGTGCTTTCCTCCCTTGAATCAATGCCTATTTTAATATGTTAGTATCTTATTAGCCTTAGAAGCTGTTGACCTGCATTGTGCACCCACCTTTAGAATGTTATCTATTACTACTCCTAAATCCATTTCCTCCTCTGTTTGGCTAAATCTTGTCCCACTTAAATAATAAATTGCCTGCTTATTTTTATTTCCAAAATGTAGAACCTTGCATTTTCCCTTATTAAATGTCATTTTCCATTTACCTGCCCACACTTCTAATTATTGCCGATCCCCTTGTAATGAAAGTTCATCCTGCTCTGATCTAATGACTTCACTTAACTTTTTATCATCTGCAAAACTAGAGATGTTGCTATTTAATCCTTACTCCAAGTCATTAATAAAAATATTAAAAAGAACAGGGCCCAGTACTGATCCCTGGGGGACTCCACTGATTACCTTTGTCCAATCAGAGTAAGTTCCATTTACTACTACTCGTTGCTCCTTATCTTTTATCCAGTTATATATCCAGTAGATTAATCTCTCATGTGGCACTGCATCTAACGCCTTTGAAAAATCTAAATATATCACATCAACTGATTCCCCTTTATCTATATTTTTACTTACTTCCTAGAAGAATCTAATTAGATTAGTTTGACATTATCTATTTCTCATAAAACCATGCTGATTTCATAATCTTGTTTACTTGAATACGCTCATCAATATAATCGATTATAATCCCTTCAAGTATATTCCCCACTATTGATGTCAGAGTAACTGGTCGATATCTTCCTGGATCATCCCTGCTTCCCTTTTTGAAGAGTGGCACCACATCAGCTTTACGCCAATCCTGGGGTACTATACCTGAGGATGATGAGTCTTGAAAAATTAAGGAGTAGAGGTTTGTCTATAACAGTCCTAAATTCCCATAAAACCCTTGGGTGTATTCCATCTGGGCCTGGAGCTTTATTTACCTTAATATTATCAAGTTTTCGCCTGATATCCTCTAGACATAAACCAGTTAATGGTATGGGCTGGCATGCTCTAGTTTGTTCCAAAGTATCCTCCATTGGTTCCTTTCTTGTGTATACTGAAGAAAATAATTTATTTAGTACCTCAGCCTTCTCCGTGTCACTGTTAATCATGCTACACTCCACACATTTTAATGTACCTATATTGTCCTTCTTAGATTTTTTGCTATTTATGTACTTAAAGAACCTTTTAGGGTTTGAAAATGTTGGCTAATTTGATTGTTTATTTGAATGCTTTGTTACATTCCTTATACATTTGGTATGTTGAATCTGTACTATTTATTTTGAATAAATTAAATGCCCTACATTTTTTTCTAATTTCTCTTAACACATTTGTATTTAGCTACATTGGTTTGGATTTATTTATTTTACCTTTATACCCATATGTTATTTGTTAATATGTATATTTATTTAACAAAGTTTTAAATTTTAAATCCATTTATCCTCTGTATTTTTATTAGAGAATACTTTGTCCCAATTTTTGTTATTTAATGATTTCATTAAATCATTGAATTTTGCTTTCTTTAAATTAAAAGTCTTACGGCTAGATTAGAGTTCTGCGGCCAAAGGGGTGCATTAGCTAGGAGTGCTTTTTTTCTCCCGCACCTTTTAAATACCGCTGGTATTTAGAGTTCACAGAATGGCTGCGTTAGGCTCCAAAAAGGGAGCGTACAGGCATATTTACCGCCACTGCAACTCTAGATACCAGCGTTGCTTACGGACGCGGCCAGCTTCAAAAACGTGCTCGTGCATGATTCCCCCATAGAAAACAATGGGGCTGTTTGAGCTGAAAAAAACCTAACACCTGCAAAAAAGCAGCGTTCAGCTCCTAACGCAGCCCCATTGTTTGCTATGCGGAAACACTTCTTAAGTCTGCACCTAACACCCTAACATGAACCCCGAGTCTAAACACCCCTAACCTTACACTTATTAACCCCTAATCTGCCGCCCCCGCTATCGCTGACCCCTGCATATTATTATTAACCCCTAATCTGCCGCTCCGTACACCACCGCAAGATACATTATAGCTATGTACCCCTAATCTGCTGCCCCTAACACCGCCGACCCCTATATTAGATTTATTAACCCCTAATCTGCGCCCCTCAACGTCGCCTCCACCTGCCTACACTTATTAACCCCTAATCTGCCGAGCGGACCGCACCGCTACTATAATAAAGTTATTAACCCCTAATCCGCCTCACTCCCGCCTCAATAACCCTATAATAAATAGTATTAACCCCTAATCTGCCCTCCCTAGCATCGCCGACACCTAACTTCAAACATTAACCCCTAATCTGCCGACCGGAGCTCACCGCTATTCTAATAAATGTATTAACCCCTAAAGCTAAGTCTAACCCTAACCCTAACACCCCCCTAAGTTAAATATAATTTTTATCTAACGAAATAAATTAACTCTTATTAAATAAATTAATCCTATTTAAAACTAAATACTTACCTGTAAAATAAATCCTAATATAGCTACAATATAAATTATAATCATATTGTAGCTATTTTAGGATTAATATTTTTTTTACAGGCAACTTTGTATTTATTTTAAACAGGTACAATAGCTATTTAATAGTTAAGAACTATTTAATAGTTACCTAGTTAAAATAATTACAAATTTACCTGTAAAATAAATCCTAACCTAAGTTACAATTAAACCTAACACTACACTATCATTAAATTAATTAAATAAAATACCTACAATTATCTACAATTAAACCTAACACTACACTATCAATAAATTAATTAAATACAATACCTACAAATAACTACAATTAAATAAACTAACTAAAGTACAAAAAATAAAAAAGAACTAAGTTACAAAAAATAAAAAAATATTTACAAACATTAGAAAAATATTACAACAATTTTAAACTAAATACACCTACTCTAAGCCCCCTAATAAAATAACAAAGACCCCCAAAATAAAAAAAATGCCCTACCCTATTCTAAATTAAAAAAGTTCAAAGCTCTTTTACCTTACCAGCCCTTAAAAGGACCTTTTGTGGGGTATGCCCCAAATAATTCAGCTCTTTTGCCTGTAAAACAAAACATACAATACCCCCCCCTTAACATTACAACCCACCACCCACATACCCCTAATCTAACCCAAACCCCCCTTAAATAAACCTAACACTAAGCCCCTGAAGATCTTCCTACCTTATCTTCACCTCGCCGGGTATCAGCGATCAGTCCAGGCTCCGAAATCTTCATCCAAGCCCAAGTGGGGGCTGGCGATCCATAATCCGGCGGCTAAAGAGGTCCAGAAGAGGCTCCAAAGTCTTCATCCTATCCGGGAAGAAGAGGCGATCCAGACCGGCAACCATCTTGATCCAAGCGGCATCTTCTATCTTCATCCGATGAGGAACGGCTCCATCGTGAAGAACTCCAGCGCGGATCATCCATCAGCCAATCAGAATTTTCCTACCTTAATTCCGATTGGCTGATAGAATCCTATCAGCCAATCGGAATTCGAGGGACGCCATCTTGGATGACGTCCCTTAAAGGAACCTTCATTCTTTAGTTGGACGTCGGAAGAAGAAGATTGATCCACGCTGGAGGTCTTCACGATGGAGCCGTTCCTCATCGGATGAAGATAGAAGATGCCGCTTGGATCAAGATGGTTGCCGGTCCGGATCGCCTCTTCTTCCCGGATAGGATGAAGACTTTGGAGCCTCTTCTGGACCTCTTCAGCCGCCGGATTATGGATCGCCAGCCCCTGCTTGGGCTTGGATGAAGATTTCGGAGCCTGGACTGATCGCTGATACCCGGCGAGGTGAAGATAAGGTAGGAAGATCTTCAGGGGCTTAGTGTTAGGTTTATTTAAGGAGGGTTTGGGTTAGATTAGGGGTATGTGGGTGGTGGGTTGTAATGTTGGGGGGGGGTATTGTATGTTTTTTTTTACAGGCAAAAGAGCTGAATTATTTGGGGCATGCCCCACAAAAGGTCCTTTTAAGGGATGGTAAGGTAAAAGAGCTTTGAACTTTTTTAATTTAGAATATGGTAGGGCATTTTTTATTTTGGGGGTCTTTGTTATTTTATTAGGGGGCTTAGAGTAGGTGTAATTAGTTTAAAATTTTTGTAATATTTTTCTTATGTTTGTAAAAAAAATTTATTTTTTGTAACTTAGTTCTTTTTTATTTTTTGTACTTTAGTTAGTTTATTTAAATGTATTTATTTGTAGGTATTGTATTTAATTAATTTATTGATAGTGTAGTGTTAGGTTTAATTGTAGGTAATTGGAGGTATTTAATTTAATTTATTTATTGCTAGTGTAGTGTTAAGTTTAATTGTAACTTAGGTTAGGATTTATTTTACAGGTAATTTTGTAATTATTTTAACTAGGTAACTATTAAATAGTTATTAACTATTTAATAGCTATTGTACCTGGTTAAAATAATTACAAAGTTACCTGTAAAATAAATATAAATCCTAAAATAGCTACAATATAATTATAATTTATATTGTAGCTATAATAGGGTTTATTTTACAGGTAAGTATTTAGCTTTAAATAGGAATAATTTATATAATAAGAGTTAATTTATTTTGTTAGATTTAAATTATATTTAATTTATTAGAATAGAGGTGAGCTCCGATCGGCAGATTAGGGGTTAATGTTTGAAGTTAGGTGTCGGCGATGTTAGAGAGGGCAGATTAGGGGTTAATACTATTTATTATAGGGTTATTGAGGCGGGAGTGAGGCAGATTAGGGGTTAATAACTTTATTATAGTAGCGGTGCGGTCCGCTCGGCAGATTAGGGGTTAATAAGTGTAGGTAGGTGGCGGCAACATTGGGGGGGGGCAGATTAGGGGTTAATAAATATAATATAGCGGTCGGCGGTATTAGGGGCAGCAGATTAGGGGTACATAGGGATAACTTAGCTGGTGGCGGTGTACGGAGCGGCAGATTAGGGGTTAAAAAATTTAATAGAGTGGCGGCGATGTGGGGGGACCTCGGTTTAGGGGTACATAGGTAGTTTATGGGTGTTAGTGTACTTTAGAGCACAGTAGTTAAGAGCTTTATAAACCGGCGTTAGCCCAGAAAGCTCTTAACTACTGTTTTTTTTCTGCGGCTGGAGTTTTGTCGTTAGATTTCTAACGCTCACTTCAGCCACAACTCTAAATACCGTCGTTAAAAAGATCCCATTGAAAAGATAGGATACGCAAATGGCGTAGGGGGATCTGCGGTATGGAAAAGTCGCGGCTGTAAAGTGAGCGTTAGACCCTTTCCTGACTGACTCCAAATACCAGAGGGCGGTAAAAACCAGCGTTAGGAGCCCAACTCTAAATCTAGCCATTAGTTAAACCTTTAAGACACTGCTTATGAAAAATTATTTCAAATGTGACCATGTTATGATCACTGTTACCCAAATGTTCTTTGACTTCTATGTTTGATATTATACCTGTATTGTTTCATAGCACTAAATCTAGTATAGCCTTATTCCTAGTTGGCTTCACTTTTAATTGTGAAAAGAAGTTATCCCTGAGAACATTTAAAAATCTATGCCTGTAAGCTGAGCTACTACATTAATTGGCCCAGTTTATATCAGGGTAGTTATAAATTCCCATAATTACAGCACTGTTATTAGCAGCCTTACCTATTTACATTAGTAGTTGAGTTTCCTCCATGTCACTAATGGTGTGGAGGGGGTGGTAGCATGTTCAAAGAAAAAATTTTTTTTAGGATTTTCACCCACTCTTTATTTCAACCCACAGGGTCTCTACATTGTCACCTGTATCATCGTAAATATATTCACTTATTTTAGGTTTAATATACATGCAGATTTCTCTACCACTTGTATTACTCCTGTTGCTCCTAAATAAAGTATAACCCTTTACGTTAACTGCCCAGTCATGTGAATCATCCCACCAAGTTTCAGTTATACTGATAATATCATAGTTATCTTCTGCAACTAAGAGCTCCAGCTCCCCATTTTACTCCTCATGCTTCTTGCATTTGCTGTCATACATTTATTTTCATGTGCTTTCTGCTGCTACTTGGTGTGCTTTTCTCCAAACTTTCTAATGTGACATTTCTTAAGTCATCCCTTCCTTGAGATATTCTAGGTGTGACATATTCACAGACTGATCTTTCTATTCTATTGTGTTCGAACTGACCCTCCCTCCCTTTGACTAGCTTTAAAGATTCTCTAAGTGTACTACCATCCTCTCCCCCAACACACCTGCAACCATGTTATTCAGGTGCAATCCATCCTTACTGTACAAATTGTACCCAAGTGAAAAGTCAGCCTAGTGCTCTAAAAAATCAAACCCCTCATTTTTACACCATGTTTTTAATCATGAATTAACTGACCTTAGCTCCTTCTGCCCTTCTGAGTTAGCACATGGCACAGGTAATATCTCCGAAAATATTGCCTTGGATATCCTTGCTTTAAGCTTGCTACCTAAATCTCTAAAGTAATTTTTTAGGACTCTCCATCTTCTGCTGATTCCTTCATTAGTACCAATATGTACCATGACTACAGGATCAGACCGACATCCCTCTAACAATCTATCAATATGCTCCCCAATATGCCTAACACAAGCCTCTGGAAGACAGCAACCTGTTCTATTTAAGGGGTTTGAATGACAAATTACCCTATCAACCTTCCTAATAATAGAGTCTCCTACCCCCAACATCTGCCTCAGGAAAGTTCCAAGTGTTTCAACCCTTTCCAGCGCTCAAGTAGTAGCAAATAGAGCCTCATATGCTAAAACAGGTTGCCATAAATGACAAAATTGCATCTGAAGGATGTAACTCAAACACTACCTTGACTTCAGTCTTTCCCGGTTCTGTTCACTCCTTCCCTGCAAGCGTACCTGAAGCAGAGATTGCAGCCATCAGCTGTACCACTCCTTGCTCAGAGTTTCTACTGGCCCGGGAGAAACAACTCCTCCCAAAACAAACTCATAGGCTAGCAGCCAAAAAACGGAGCCCCGCAAACAGCTCACAGACCTTCCATGGTCTGTCACAATACATCCAGATCAGCCAAAAGAAAAAAAAAAAAAAAGCTTGGCAGGGCAACAGGCAAAAATTTAAAACATAGCGTTTATTCACAAATGTTAAGATCAGGAAACATCTGGTAACAATGTAAAAACAAAAAGAGCCAGAGCAGCAAGGCCCTGACTTGTATGCCTCTCTTTCATGACTGAAGGACTGTTAACTATAGTATGCCCTGCTACCATGACTGAATGACTTCCCACCATAGTATGCTCCTCTTCCACAAATAAAGGACTGTTCACTATACTAGGCCTGTCTAAATGTGCTCCACTTGTAATCTAGCCCTTATTTTCCAAAAGTGCTCATTTTATCAGTTTAGATTGATTTCAAACTTAAATAATATTTATGACCGTTTATATATTTCTTCATAACTTTGACATGTGTATCTATGTATGTTTACACTACACTGACATGTTTATATATGTTGATTAACACTACAATGACGTTTGTATATATATAATAGAATAGAAGACAGGCGCAGCCCAATTCAAGTGCAGTGTAATTAATTATAACGTTAGTGCAAGTACACAATACATACTCACAGACGTTTAGAAATAAAAACAGCAGTTTCAAACATAAGTTGATCTCTCCAGTGTGATATTAGAATTCACAGCCCAAACACGGACATCTTGGTCGGTAAATACCAAGTCTGGGTGAGAAGTGCTGGAACCTAATAAATTGCTACTGGTGGGACAATATAACTCTACTTACGTTTCGTCGGAGTTCGCTCAGACTTTTTCAAGAGTAAAATGAGGTGAATACAAACATAGGGCTCAAACCGGCTTTATAAAAGAGCCTGTCTAATTAAGATCTTTCATTCAGCCAATCACACATCTTGCTGTGTGCACATGATGATGCTGGAAAGCTGAATGTAATAGAAACTTAAAGGGATATTACCTGTATATTGCAATCAGAATCCCATACTAGTTCGAACAAAGTATAAAACATATAAAATAAGCGCTTACTGTACAACAAGCAAACATCAATAACAAATGGATCAACAATAATAATACTAAATATTTGATATAAATGCCATTAAAAATGTTGCTATTAAAATGTTAAAACGTGACATTGAAAAAAACTATAAATGCATATACATCCCTTTGAATTAATAGTATATGAACATCCCTATAACCAACTAGGCTATGAACTATTCATGCATGATCAAAAAAGAGATCAAATTCCCATATCATCCTAGTGAGGTATATATGACATAGACAGTGTGAGTCAATTAGTTAGGACAATCACCTAGCCTCAGCTCTATAGCGTTAAGTTGCCCTACTTATCATTCACATGAAAGCTTGTAAGTCCAATTCAATGTTAAGACCCTGAGGCTGTGTGGAGTCAAGCTAATAAATCCAGTAAGACTCCCTGTGTCTCAGGGTAAGTAGTCTATTGGGATATTTATTTGCTGGAATCCAATTTATTATCTGTATTTTTAGACAGCTTGGGTCTTTGTTGTGATTTAACCTGAAATGTTCAGACAGACTGTGAATGGTTAGGCCAATTTTTATATTATTTACATGCTCACGTACATTCCTTTTCGTTCTGCCGATATAGATAAGGTTGCAGCTGCAGCTGAGGAGATATACGGCATGATTAGTGCCGCAATTACTTTTATATTTCATTGTGAAAGTTTTAGATTCATTGTAATTTGCAAAGGAATTACCTCTTTTAATGAAACTACACATTCCACACCTATTAACCTCACATCTATATGTCCCTGTTTTTTGTTCTAACCATGTTACAAAAGGAATTTTTTCTCTAGTGGTATTGCGTAATTTAGTGGGAGCTAGTATGTTTTTTAAATCCCTATTTTTTCTAAAAGTCACTAACTGGGTTTCTTGTAAGGTGACTCCTAGAATTGGATCCGCTTTCAAAATTCCCCAATGTTTTCTCAGGACGTTTTGAATATCTCTGCTACCCTGATTGTATGTGGTGACGAATCTTACCTCATTATTAGCCTTCTCCTTTTTACTTATAATTTTATCCTTGGGTTTTAAAATACTTTTCCTATTCATAGTTCGGACCCTGTTTTTGGCCTTTTGTAAATCTTTCGGGTCATATCCTTTCTCCTTGAACCTATTATCTAAAATGGCTTCCTCTCTGTAGTAGTCTGTGTCTCTGGTGCAATTCCTTTTAATCTGCTGATATTGCCCTAATGGGATATTTGTTTTCCACCTGGAAAGATGGCCGCTTTTCACATTAAAAAGCCCATTTTTGTCTGTAGGTTTACGATAATTTGATACTAATATTTTGCTGTTCTCATCCACAAAAAGCAGAAGGTCAAGGAATTCCACTTGTTGTCTATCTACTTTAGAAGTAAATTTAAGATTGTAATTGTTATTATTCATATGGTTCAACAATTCCCCACAGTTAGTCTCCGACCCTCTCCAGATCATCACGATATCATCAATATACCGATGGTATTTGATCAGATTACTGCTGTGGGGATTGTTGGTCCATATGTATTTGGCTTCAAAGTTGTTCATAAAAATATTGGCATACGATGGGGCAAATGTGGTCCCCATCGCAGACCCTTTTATTTGATGAAAAAACTGCTTCTCAAAAACAAAATAATTGTGATTCAATATAAATGTGATACCCATTAAAATGAAATCCAAGTGTTTTTGAGCAATATCAGTGCTTTGTAGTGACTCCTGTACAGCTTTGACTCCTGAATCATGAGGAATACAGGTGTACAGGGAAGACACATCACATGTTATCCAAATATAGTCTTCTTGCCACTCAAACCCCTCAAATATATTAATAGTGTGTAAGGTATCTCTCAAGTAGGCCTTAGTGGATTTAACTATGGGTTGTAAATAGTGATCTATATATACCGAAAGATTATTAGTAAGGGACCCTATATCCGATATAATTGGTCTATCGGGAGGTGCTATCAGTGTTTTATGCACCTTGGGCAAGTTATAAAAAGTGGGTATTGATGGATATAGTTCCATCAAATAATTAATCATTATTCAAAATATCATTATTTTTCGCATCCTTCAAAATTGAAAATAATTCCTTCTTATACTTTTGAGTGGGATCGAAATGTAGTTTTTTATATGTTTGTGTATCATTAAGTATGTTATTGGCCTCCTGGAGGTAGTCACACCTATCTTGTATGACTACCCCTCCACCCTTGTCCGCTGCTCTTATTATAATATTGTTATTCTCTTGTAGAAGTTTTAAGGTTTTTCTCTCTTGTAATGAGAGATTATCGTCACCACATACAATCAGGGTAGCAGAGATATTCAAAATGTCCTGAGAAAACATTGGGAAATTTTGAAAGCGGATCTAATTCTAGGAGTCACCTTACAAGAAACCCCGTTAGTGACTTTTAGAAAAAATAGGGATTTAAAAAACATACTAGCTCCCACTAAATTACACAATACCACATGGTTGTAACATGGTTAGAACAAAAACAGGGGACATATAGATGTGGGGTTAATAGGTGTGGAATGTGTAGTTTTATTAAAAGAGGTAATTCCTTTACAAATTACAATAAATCTAAAACTTTCACAATGAAAAATAAAAGTAATTGCAGCACTAATCATGCCGTATATCTCCTCACTCAGCTGCAGCTGCAACCTTATCTATATCGGCAGAACGAAAAGGAAAGTACGTACGAGGTTTAGTGAGCATGTAAATAATATAAAAATTGGCCTAATCACTCACAGTGTGTCTGAACATTTCAGGTTAAATCACCACAAAGACCCAAGCTGTCTAAAAATACAGATAATAGATTGGATTCCAGCAAATAAATATCCCAATAGACTACTTACCCTGAGACACAGGGAGTCTTACTGGATTTATTAGCTTAACTCCATGCAGCCTCAGGGTCTTAACATTGAATTGGACTTACAAGCTTTCATGTGAATGATAAGTAGGGCAACTTAACGCTATAGAGCTGAGGCTAGGTGATTGTCCTAACTAATTGACTCACACTGTCTATGTCATATACACCTCACTAGGATGATATGGGAATTTGATCTCTTTTTTGATCATGCATGAATAGTTCATAGCCTAGTTGGTTATAGGGATGTTCATATACTATTAATTCAAAGGGATGTATATGCATCTATAGTTTTTTCAATGTCACCGGTTTAACATTTTAATAGTAACATTTTTAATGGCATTTTTATCAAATTTTTAGTATTATTATTGTTAATCCATTTGTTATTGTTGTTTGCTTGTTGTACAGTAAGCGCTTATTTTATATGTTTTATACTTTGTTCAAACGAGTATGGGATTCTGATTGCAATATACCTGTGACAGGTAATATCCCTT
The DNA here is from genome assembly GCF_027579735.1 of Bombina bombina. Classification (NCBI taxonomy): domain Eukaryota; kingdom Metazoa; phylum Chordata; class Amphibia; order Anura; family Bombinatoridae; genus Bombina; species Bombina bombina. Next base: position 657,321,794 of record NC_069503.1, on the reverse strand, counting down.
TAAGTTTGTATTACATTCAGCTTTCCAGCATCATCATGTGCACACAGCAAGATGTGTGATTGGCTGAATGAAAGATCTTAATTAGACAGGCTCTTTTATAAAGCCGGTTTGAGCCCTATGTTTGTATTCACCTCATTTTACTCTTGAAAAAGTCTGAGCGAACTCAGACGAAACGTACGTAGAGTTATATTGTCCCACCAGTAGCAATTTATTAGGTTTCAGCACTTCTCACCCAGACTTGGTATCTACCGACCAAGATGTTCGTGTTTTTGGCTGTGAATTCTAATATCACACTGGAGAGATCAACTTATGTTTGAAACTGCTGTTTTTATTTCTAAACATCTGTGAGTATGTATTGTGTACTTGCACTAATGTTATAATTGGGCTGCGCCTGTCTTCTATTATATTTCTTGTTCCTGATTGGGTGTCACCGGGGAGTACACACCTTCCACTACGGGCTGCAGCACATCCGGGTTCAAACACAGAAGTTCAGGTTTTATCAGCTGGATCGGTTGAATCAGCCTTTCTGTGGATTGACATTGTATATTGAATCAAGCACAACTGGCTTCTACTTCTTACAACTCATGTGTCTGGCCAACCTCGAGGACTGAAGCGCCGATACCGGTATTTGATTTTTTTCCATGTGTATATATATATATATATATATATATATATATATGATTTACACTACACTGACATGTATATATATGTATCATTTACACTACACTGACGTGTATATATATATATATATATATATATATATATGATTTACACTACTCTGACATGTGTATATATGTATGATTTACACTACACTGACATGTGTATATATATATGATTTACACTACACTGACATGTGTACATATGTATGATTTACACTACACTGACATGTGTATATATATATATATGATTTACACTACTCTGACATGTGTATATATGTATGATTTACACTACACTGACATGTGTATATATATATATATGATTTACACTACTCTGACATGTGTATATATGTATGATTTACACTACACTGACATGTGTATATATATGATTTACACTACACTGACATGTGTACATATGTATGATTTACACTACACTGACATTTGTATATATACTGTATATGATTTACACTACAGTGATATGTATATATATATGATTTACACTACTCTGACATGTGTATATATGTATGATTTACACTACACTGACATGTGTATATATATATATATGATTTACACTACTCTGACATGTGTATATATGTATGATTTACACTACACTGACATGTGTATATATATGATTTACACTACACTGACATGTGTACATATGTATGATTTACACTACACTGACATTTGTATATATACTGTATATGATTTACACTACAGTGATATGTATATATGTATGATTTACACTACACTGACATTTGTATATATATACTCTATATGATTTACACTACAGTGATATGTATATATGTAGGATTTACACTACACTGACATGTGTACATATGTATGATTTACACTACACTGACATTTGTATATATATACTCTATATGATTTACACTACAGTGATATGTATATATGTATGATTTACACTACACTGACATTTGTATATATATATACTCTATATGATTTACACTACAGTGATATGTATATATGTAGGATTTACACTACACTGACATGTGTACATATGTATGATTTACACTACACTGACATTTGTATATATATACTCTATATGATTTACACTACAGTGACATGTATATATGTATGATTTACACTACACTGACATGAGTATAAACTGTATATGCACGATTTACACCCACATTGGCATGTGTACACATGTATGATTTACACTACACTGATGTGTGTGTGTATATATATATATATATATATATATATATATATATATGGTAGTAGGTCCAGTACCAGTATGCACAAAGACAATTTAAGCCTATATGTGAGTGCACATCCGCCTAAGGGTCCTGCAACTCCTCAAATATGTACATCCAAAGAAACAAAGATGGCGTCAGCACTGTTTCTTTAGTAAAACAAAATCTTTATTGTGACATAGAAGAACAGCAACATTTAGGGTCCCACAGACCCTTAGTCTTGCTATGGAATGCTATGAAATACTGCCTTATATAGCACCTGTGTCTTAATTACTAACCATTAACCCTTTGGGCTCTTAAATACTTTCATATGACATTATAATACTGCCATCTGCTGGCAAGAAATAAACATGATATCTAAAGAAAATTATTACCTCTAAAACAGATTATATGCTAGCAGAGTGATGCATAGCAAGATTAAAATCACACAATATAATTAAAATATTGCAACATTTAAAAGAAAAAAAGTTACATAAATAATTACTTATAAAAACAAATGAAGATCATAATCTGTATTAAGACATATTGGATACAAAAGTTTTTTTTAGCTCTAGCTCCCTGTTATCACCTCTCCTTAGTTTTGGAATGTGGTCAATTATCTGAAATTTTAATTGACTGACCGTGTGTCCCATTTTAATAAAATGTGATGAAACAGGAAGGGACTTGTTCTCACACCTAGTTGAGGATTTGTAGGCGCTGATTCTGTCCCTAATGGAGCATATAGTCTCACCCACATGGACATTTAAAGGGACAGTCTAGTCCAAAAAAAACTTTCATGATTCAGATAGGGCATGTAATTTTAAACAATTTTTCAATTTACTTTTATCACCAATTTTTCTTTGTTCTCTTGGTATTCTTAGTTGAAAGCTTAACCTAGGAGGTTCATATGCTAATTTCTTAGACCTTGAAGGCTGTCTCTTAAGAATGCATTTTAACAGGTTTTTCACCACTAGAGGGTGTTAGTTCATGTTTTTCATATAGATGACAGTGTGCTCGTGCACATGAAGTTACCTGGGAGCCATCACTGATTGGCTAAACTGCAAGTCTGTCAAAAGAACTGAAATAAAGGGGCAGTCTGCAGAGGCTTAGATACAAGATAATCACAGAGGTAAAAAATATATAAATATAACTGTGTTGGTTATGCAAAACTAGGGAATGGGTAAACAAGGGATTATCTATCTTTTAAAACAATAACAATTCTGGTGTAGACTGTCCCTTTAAGTAAATAGAACACAAAGTCAGTATAGTAATATATATATATATATATATATATATATATGCACTATCGGCTAGATAACAAGTGGCACGGTATTTGTTTTTTGCATAAGCGAAAACTCCACTAGGATTTTCATTTTTGCACTTTTTGGGTTGCGTTCATAAGTTAAAAAACGTTTTTGCGTGCACGTATTCCCTCATAGAGATCAATGGAGAAAAAAAAAGTTGGAAAAACACCCAAGATCTTAAAACATTTTTTTTCATTATCCATAGAAGTCAATGGAAAAAAAAATGTTGAAAAAAACAAACCATTGCGCAAACAACATAACATATTTGCATTACGGTAAGTACATAGTCAAAATTTTTATTAATTGCGTAAATACAAAATTCTGGAGTCGCTAGTGACTTACGGCACTTAAGAAACTGCCGGCGCCTAAGAAAAATAAAAAAAATATCAAATCTCCCGTAAACGTATATATATATATATAAATTAAAGGAACAGTCTAGTCAAAATTAAAATTCTGGTGTAGACTGTCCCTTTTAGATACAATTACAGAAAATAAAAAAAAATCTAAGATTACAGAAAATAAAAAGCAAAATTATCAAATTTTAAAAAATAATACATAATCTCTATAAAAAGAAAAAGTCCCCCTAAAAAAAACACCCCCTAATCTAAGAATAAACTACCAGTAGCCCTTAAAAGGGCTTTTTGCAGGGCATTGTCCCAAGATAAACAGCTCTTTTACAGTCAAAATACACAAAGTCCACCCTAACAGTAACCCCCCCACAGCCACCAAACCCCCCCAAAATAAAATAACCTAACACTAAAAAACCTAAACTACCCATTTCCCTTAAAAGGGCATTCATTTGGGCACTGCCCCTAAAAGGTCATTTAGCTCTTTTACAAAGTGCCCACCCTAATCTAAATAAAAAATAAAAAATGTTTTTAAAAAAAGTCTAACCCCCAGGTTGATATTTACCATTCCTGAAGTCCGGCGGAGAAGGTCCTGTCCCATGTAAAGTCTTTTTCCAAGCGGCGACCTCTTTTTTCTTCTTCCAGGAACAATCTGGTGCGGAGCAGAGGGCGGAGCTTAAGACCGATGACCGCGATGCTGAAGACTGGCGACCCTGGAACTGAAGACTGGCGACCCTGGAACTGAAGACTGGCGACCGCGGAGCCATGGAGCATGGAGGATCCACTTTGTACGATCGCCGCCGTACACTGGATAGTGAATTCAAGGTACACGATTAAAAACGGCGTCCCTTGAATTCCTATTGGCTGATTTAATTCTTCAAATTCAAATCAGCCAATAGGATGAGAGCTACTCAAATCCTAGTAAGAGCTACTGGTAGTTTATTCTTGGATTAGGGAGTGCTTTTATTTGGGGGGGCTTTTTTATTTTCATAGGGATTAGGTATAATTTTTTTAAATTTAATAATTTTGTTTTTTAGTTTCTGTAATTGCAGCTTAAAGGCACAATCTACGCCAGAATTTTAATTTAGACTAGACTGTCCCTTTAATTTATATATATATATTTTTTTTTGAAAGTAGTGTTTTTTTTTTTTAATAGTAACTTTAATATTTTGTAATTTAGGTAATTTGGGTTAATTTAGGGGGTGTTAGGTTAGGGGGCTTACTAATTTAATTATTTATTTGCGCTTTGGGCCTTGGCGGTTTACGGGTTAATACTTTAATAGGTAGTTTGCATTGTGGGCTTTGGCGCTTTAGGGCTTAATACTTTAATAGATAGTTTGCGTTGTGGGTTAGCGAATTTAGGGGTTAATACTTTAGTTATTACTTGTGGTGTGGGTTTGATGGCGTATATAGGGGTTAATAGTTTAATTAGGCATATTGCATTGTGGGGGGTGGGATTGTCGGTTTAAAGGTTAATACTTGTATTATTTCCGATGTGGGTTTGATGGTGGGTATAAGGGTAAATATATTTTATTATTAATTGCGGTGGGGGATTGCGGTTGACAGGTAGATTGATATTGCGCATGCGTTAGGTGTTAGTTTATTCTTGCAGGCAGTTTCGGGAGTTACGGTGCTCACAAACTCAGCGCAAGGCTTGCTGTGGCTGCCTTGTGTGGTGAGTTTAAAATGGAGTAAGATTTCTTCATTTTCGCAAATGTAAGTCCTCGCGCTGAATATTGGATACCGATTTTGGTCCCAGCTGTAGATTTATGATGCGTATTAACCAATACGTTTGCAGTCTATTTCTGGACCGGTGGACTTTTGATCTCACCTTTGACCTCTTGGAGTGTGACTATGTTACGTCTGAAGTGCTTGGTGTTGCAAATCTTTACCGAAACTTTGGATCTCCGTAGGTCTCTATTAGGTGGCTGGTTTTTATAGGGCTATCTGTTCTTTTTACTCCCACTATGCAATGTGTTCATCTGTTGTTAACGTTAGCTGCTGCAGTCTTTTTCTGTGATTTTCTTTTACTCTGCGCAGAGTCTGTATATTGGATACTAAAACCGCGCAAAAACGACGCCGGCTTTTGCGGGCGACGCGGCATATGTAATGGGGCCCCTCATATCTTTGAGCCCTTATAACTTTTTGTGCAATATTTTTTTTTAAATAATTTTTATTAGATGGTGTTAATATGAGTGTAACTGTAATTTAGCATATCTTTTTAAGTGTTTTGTGCAACTTTTTAGTTTTGGAAAAAAGTTAACTACAGCCTTAAGATCGCGGTAAGAATAAAGGTGTAAATGAAGTGTAAAGGGTGATTGCACTAGCAGCCAAAATAAAAAGGCTCGCAGAAACACGATTGCGCAAGCGCAAGAATGTTTGCACCTCACTTGTAATCTAGCCCTATATTAGCATGTGTATATATTACTGCTATGACTCTTTCTAACCAAAAAAAGAACCAAAAAATGAATAAATATTTCTCACAAGTAATATAAAATAAATAACATTTTTTATGTAGTTGCATGTACAATGGTATATGTACAGGGATTAAAGCAACTTTGAAAATATGAATAATGAAGAAATGGTGAATTTTCCATTAACATACTAATAATAGAACTGAATTTTTGCAGTAGCAACATGATAATATGTTATGAAATTATTTTCAATGCATACATTCATATATCAGTGTTTTACTGTGTCCTTGGTTTTAAAACATTGCGATAACACAAAGTAGGTTTTTATAGTTAACACATGCATACACAACTACATTCTTGGAATCGCAACTACATAAAAACATTTTTGGCATATATTAATAGATGTTTTAAAATCTTTCTCATAACTGCTTTCTCTGAATTGTATCACAGGATGCATAAATTAGCCTTTAAAGCTACATAAATTCCACAAGTTGCATTATTCAGGGTGATTAATTAAATCAGTCATTCCCTGGAATGATAAATATTGAGTATATTCATTGATTTTTATTTTTATGTTAGCCATGGGGTAATAATTCCCTTTTCTTAAATTCTACTTCTTCATACTTTGATAAATTGACATGTTATACTTAACTCTGTGGGGCCGATTTGTCAAAACTTCAACTGATAATGCGCTGTAAGTACTCGTCAAATTTGATGAAAATTTGATTTGCCGTAGTTAACAAAGCATCAAGATTGTCAAATGTTGAAATGAGTGACGTAATATACGTTCCCGCGATATTAATCCGAAGCAGATCGATGCTTGTGTTATTCCAGTGGAATACTGATAATCCGCCGTCACATTCGACTCCATTTGACCATCTTGTCAATTTATAAAACATTCAACAGGTAGGCTTGCGTATATTCCGACACAGCATACCTATCGTTCAAACCGCCACCCTTGAAGATGTGAATGCCATAGAAATGAATGGGAGTCTGAAAATACAGAAAGGTTATGTTCGATGCTGCAAGACAATGAAGCATATTAGATAATAAAAGTAAATTAGAAACTTTATTAAAATTGTATACGTTTTCTAAATCAAACAATTTTTTGTTTGATTTTTGTTTGATTTTCATACTTGAAATTGAGAGAAATCTCAATATATCCTTCCTGGTAAAATATTTTATAAATAAATAAATAAATAAATATTATTGCTCCAAATTTGTTGCGAAGTATTGCTCCAAATTTGGTGCACTAGCAGATATAGGGTTAAAAATTAAATAAATAAATTACTACTTATGGATTATGTTACAACCTTTTCTCTTATTACAAAGCAAGGGGACAATATGATTGCTCCAAATTTGGTTCAAAGTATGGCTCCAAATTTGGTGCACTAGTAGATATAGAGATACAAATGAAATAAATACATAACATAATATAGCTATATACGTTTAACACATGTAATACAAGTTCCACTCTCCACTTCGCACCAAATTTGACGCAACACTTTTCACACCAAGTATGATGCAATACTAAAAAACCACCCACAAACTAGTGAAATTTTCCACCACTTTTGATTAGGATTTACATTTTATACTATCACTAACTAATCAAATTGCTCAATACTTGTGTCATCGATCACTGATCAGAACTTGTAAGTGCCATTTGTTACATTGTGTATTATACTTTGAAAGTATGTATATGTGAAATTAGTATTAAAGATAAACATTGATGATGACATTAGGCCACACAGTGTAATATTTTAGACAATGATTTTAAAATTTGAATGATGCTTGATTCAATATAATCTTAAACTGATAATGAATCAGATACAGCAGAAATGAAAATCACCTCTTTACTGTCATGATATTTTCTTTGTTTTTTTTGTTTATATGCAAGCCCATTTTTTTAAAATCATCTTTTATTAGCAAATGAAAACAGTTACAGGTTAGTTTAAACATTAAATCATATTACATATCTTTTCCTAAGATAGGTTTGGTACCTGCATAGTTTGTATACTAAATGATTAATACAACAATAGAACCATTAACCTGAAGAACTTGGGTAATGTTCGCTCACCAATGTGCTTCATTATTTAATTTTGTCCTTCCATTTCTTTTCCTTGCAAGGGTCCACTCCCCATAAAGGGGGGCATATTTCCATTTTTTTCCCTCTCTATGTTTTGATAGGGCGGATCCTGGGCAAGCATGTCAAGTATATAAAAATAGATTTAAACAGGAAAGCTAGAGAGATAGGGTTTTAGCTATAGATATAGATATAGATATATATATATATATATATATATATATATATATATATATATATATAGAGAGAGAGAGAGAGAGAGAGAGAGAGAAAGAGAGAGAGAGAGAGAGAGATTGTTTGCCGTGTAGGATGGGTAATGGGGAGTTGAATTAGGAAGGGCTCCCTGGTTTTAGTGTCGAGCAGGAAGAATGATACTTTATCTATCCAATTATTAAATGTTGGAGAATATTGGGTTTTCCAGTGTAAGGCAATTAAAGCTTTAGCTTCTGTTAATCTTATTTGTAACAAGGTAAGTCTAAGTTTGCATGGGAATTTTGGGAGGTTGTTTAGTAGTGCAGTTTTAGGTGTCAGGGAAAATTAATTTGTTAATATGGATTTGACTTGTTTCTCTATCTCAAGACATAGGGGTCTGATTTTGTCGTAGTTCCACCATAAGTGGAGACAGCTACCTCTCCTGTCACATCCTCACCAACACCTATTGCTAACTTCTGGGTATATAGACTGTAACCGAGAAGGGGTAAGATACCAATGCATTAGGACCTTAAAGATTAGCTCTAGTGATTGAGGGGATGTCAACGCTTTTTTAGGTCATGATAATCTCTAGGTCTTCATGCCATTTGATCGCATATGTGGGGAGGTGTAGGGAGTGATCTGTTTGTAAGAGTTTTCTGGATATTGATTATGAGTTTTTTTTATGCAGTCCTGTTTAGAACAAAGGTTTTCTAATGGTGTTAGTTCTCTTAGAAAGTCTTGTCTGTGGGGGGATGTGTGTATAAAATGGGCTAGTTGAGAGTACTTCAACCAGCTAGAATCTCTACCTTCTGCTAGTGCTGTAAGGTTCTCTCTAGTCTGTAATTTACTGTTTTGGATGAAGTTCCTAAGTGGGGTAGAATATCCTCATTCTGCCACTCTCTGTTGGCCTTTGTCCAGGCCCCCTATCAACTCTACATTTATGGGAATTGGGAAAAGAGGAGAATGAGCTCCAGAGATATGCTTCTTTTGCAGTATAATATTGTCCCACGAGTCAAAGATGTGTTTGTGTATTCCAGTTCTGAATATTGTGGTGGTCTGAGTTCTCTAGTTACCCAGCACAATACACCTACGTCTGGGACTTTAAATATGTGGGAATCCACAGATACCCAAGCCTTAGTGTCTCGAGATCTATGCCAGTCCAGAACTCGTTGCAATATTAACATGTCATGATATTCCGCTATACAGTGTAAGCCTAGCCTGCCATTTCCATAAGCTTGGTATATATTGTCTCTACAAATCCTAGGTCTGCTTTTCCCCTAGATAAAATAATTAATGTGTTTTTGTAATTGTGAGATATACCAATTGGGAAGGGGAATGGGGAGTGTTTGGAACAAATATAAAATCCTGGGCAAGGTGGTCATCTTAATGCATTCTGTGCGTCCCCACCAAGTGATTGGTTTTGCTGAACAAGTGCGTAAGTCTTGTTGTATTGTACGAAAAAGTATGAGGTAGTTGTCGTCAAAGAGTTGTGAGTTGGTGGGAGAAAGTTGGATGCCCAAATATTCGAGGGACTTTTTTTGAAAGTTAAGGGGACATATGGATGTAATTGAACGTGTGTTGTGGCAGAGATATGTTCAGAATTTCCGATTTTTGCGAATTAACTGAAAAGTTTGAGAAAAGACAGAAAATGTCAATTTCTTTAAGGACTACTGGGATAGAATGGAGTGGGTCTGAGATTTTAAATAATACGTTGTTTGCGTATATTGCTATTTTGAAGTTGTGTTTACCTATATTGATGCCCCTTATCTCTTGGTTTTGTCTGATGTGTGCAGCAAAGACCTTCATCGAAAAGGATAAACAGTATTGGGGACACGGGGCATCCTTGTCTTATACCATTACGAATGTTGAAAGGCTCAGAGAGCATACCATTTGCTTTAACTTTGGCTGTAGGATGGGTATATAAACTAAATATGCGAGCAATCATTTTAGGGCCGAATCTTAGTGATGGTAGGGTTTCTCCTAAAAATTTCTAATTTATTCGATCAAACGCCTTTTCTGCGTCAGTTGCCATAAGGGTTGACGAAATGTTGTTACATTTTGTATATGAATTCAGAGTCAGCACCCTAATAGTGTTGTCCCTAGCCTCTCTCCCTGAGACAAAGCCCACTAAGTTTGTGTGTATAAGGTTTTGTAATACACTATTGATTCGATTTGCAAAAAATTTGCCCAGGATCTTAATATTCGTGTCCAGGAGGGATATGAGTTGTAATTGCTGGGGTCCATGGAAAGCTTATTTGGTTTGGGGATTACAGAAATGTGCACTGTTAGCATCTCTTGGGGAAGAGTGTGGTTTTTATCTAGTGTTTGAAACAGTTTTAGTAGATGTGGTGCCAGTATGTTTCTCAATGACTTATAATACACGTTTGAGAAGCCGTCTGTATTGGGACTCTTTCCTGTAGGTAAATATCTGATTGCAGTAAGTATTTCTGGGAGAGTTATTGGTGCTTCTAAGTCATCTCTTTTGGAAGGTTGTAACCGAGGTAGATCGGCATTGTTTATGTAAGTCTGCATTTGTTCTAAATGTTCAAGTGAGTCATTTGTATCTAGTATATAAAGCTTGGCATAGTAAGAGATAAAGTGATTTTCTATATTATTACTGTCCTTTATGGTCTGGTTGTCTACTGTTATTAATTTATGTATTTGTGATTTGGATGTTTGTGCTTTCAGTAACTTGGCTAATAGTGGGCCTGCTCTGTTGCCTTCATAGAAGTCTTCCTTAAACTTAATGCTTTTCTTTGGGCTTCTTTGGTTAGCATCTTATTGAGTCTTATTGAGTTCCTGTCTAGTCTCTGATAGTTGTTTGAATGTTATGAGGTCTGTTGGGGTATTTTTATGCCTACGTTCTAAACTTCCCAGTTTTGTTGTAAGGGAGTTAATGGTGCTGTTATATGTTTTTTTTCCTAAAAGCTGTGTGTTTAATGCATATGCCTTATGAGCTTCCCAAACAGTGATTGGGTGGGTGTCTGGGGTAGCGTTGATTTGGAAGTATTCTGAAAGGGATTTTGTAATTATTTCCCTAGTGAGTGGGTAGTTGAGCAGGGAATCATCCATTCTCCAAATAAATGGTACGACAGGATGATTTGGCCAATGTAAATGAATGCATATCAAAGAGTAGTCAGACCAGGACTTTGGTTGAATGTCAGAGTTTTTGGTTATGGATAGGTGGCTTCTGTCTATCATAAGGTAATCTATACGAGTGTATACTGACCAAGGGTGGGAAAAGAAAGTGTAATTCCATTGCATAGGGTCTTGTATTCACCATATTTCAAACAGGCCCAGTTGTTCAAAGCATTTAAGTACTGCGTTGGGCTGTCTAATTTGTGTTGATGGGTTACCTGTAGAGGCATCTAGTGTGGGATCTAGAATAACGTTAGATCTCCCCCAGTATCAGGGTACTTTTTCTATTGTCTGTGACCAATTTTAGCAACTGTTGAAAAAAATTGGATCTATATCCATTGGGGGCGTACACGTTCACCAGAGTTATTGGTCAGTGAAATAGGAGTCCTGTAAAGATCAGTAGTCTTCCCTCAGTGCCTGTCACTTTCTTTTGTAAGTAGAAGTGAATATTTCTATGTATGAGAATACCTACTCCATTTTTATTTACTGTGTGTGAATTAAAAAACCTACTGTATGGTCTTTGGATGTGAATTTTGGTTCTGCTGTCATTAGGAAATGTGTTTCTTGTAGGACTATAATCAAGTCTTTGTGTCTGGCAAAACTCAGAAGAGCTATGGAGCGCTTTGTGGGAGAGTTAAGCCCCTTCGTATTTTGGGAAACTATTGTAATTGTCGGAACCAGTCATGATTGGGTATGAGGTAAAGTGTGTAGCATTTGTAGTATAGATCTTACCCTTTGCTGGTGCTTAAGTAATTGTTCCCTGGGCTTGTTTGAGGGAGTCAAGATAGAGGAAGGAGGACAGTGAGTAGAATTGGTGATGAGATGAATCATTAGACTTTTCTCTGGTGCACTGAGGCAAGCAAACAAAAAAGCTGAATTAACATTTTTTAGTGCAGATGTGTGAAACAAATTTAACATAAAAAAACAATATTCCTACAAAATACAATATGAAAGTTTTTCCTAGACAACTTATGGAATATTGTAGAACTAAAAATAGCAGTGATACGGGGGGAATGGATTGCTGGCAATTTACTTGCCATACCCTTCCCTATGGGTAGCCCTCCCCAGGGAAGGGAGGCATCCGAAGGCGGAGCTCAAACACATAACTATGTTAAGAGTTATTAAAAGATAATAGTTAAGTGGGCCATTGGCCTTTGACATGATCACGTATAATCCACGGTATCTATCTATGTCAAGTTACCAGTTCACAGAAGGCAGCACCTTCCAATAGACCAAATAGATGTGATGTTTTTGGTATATAATCCTTAATCATACCTATGTATTATTAAGGGTTATATACCCAAAATGTTACATTTTTCGTAATCCTGTTATGATGGTGCTGCCGTCTGTGAACTCTTGACTAATAAGGGGTTACAGCACTCTTACATTGGCGTGCACCTGACAGAAGTGCTGTGCTACATTCAGTGTTCAATATGTCAAGTTACCAGGTATATGTACCACTTTGTAAGTAAGTTCAGGGGGGGTCTGTGTCTGCTCTCATGTTATTTGGAGCAGTGGTTGATGCGTTCTTTCATCTTTTCAAAACTGTCACCCATTTGGGGTGTTGAGGTCAAGGTGGAGGGTTTCTTTCGGCTCTGTTATCTTTGGAGTTGTCCCGCAACAAAGGTAGAGATGGCCGGGAGATTTCTAGTTGTCTGCAGAATTGCTCAAGATCTTCTGAGTCCCTGTATATGAATGTCTTATCCTCTTTTATGACTTTGATGGAGATTGGAAGCTCCATCTGTAGGGAATCCCCAATGGTTGATGAAGGGTTAGACACCTTGCTTCTTTGCATTTTGCTAGTGTTATAGGGCTAAGACCTGTATAGATCTCAAGGAAGTCTTCCCCAAATGTGACGGGTGATTTTCTCCTAGCAGCTTGCAGGATCCTCTCTTTATTTGTGAATTTGTGATAACAGAGGATAATGTCCCTAAGGGGGTGCTGAAAGTGGTGGTCTCGACTTTAAAGCTCTATGAGCTCTGTCATGATGTTTTCATCGTTGCCCAGTTCTAGTAGGTATTTAAACAGGTTCTGCAGATAAGACGGTATGTGGGCAGGTATAATCTTCTCAGGTATGCCCCTGATACGTAGATTCTTTCGGTGACCCCTGTTGTCCAGGTCTTCCACTTGAGAGTGTAATTGGACAATAGTAGTATTATGCTGTTGTAAAGTTAAAGTCATAGTATCTGAAACTTTGTAGGATTCTTTTGCTTTTTCTTCTAATTGCAGGACTCTGTAGCCTAGAGCATTAATATCCCGTTTAACCTCTATCAAACCATCTTTTATTGCTTTACTGACTTGCACCATAACAGTAGTGAGGTCATCCTTTGTAGGGAGTGAGTTGAGGTCTGCTCTGGTGATTGGAGTAAGGTCACCTTCTACATTCTGCGGGGTGTTCTCCAGGGTATCTGTGAAGTCTGACAATGGCGTGTCTGTGTCGCATGTATTTGAATTATCAAATGGTTTAAAAATGCATTGAGCTTTCCCCCATATTGGGTTGCTGGTTTTGTGGATTTGTCTGCTCTAGTTTTGTTCCTTGCAACCATCTAAGAGAGCTGAGATGAGATGATGGCTCACTATATTACTGAAATCTTGGAGTTATACGTATTTGTCTGGTATCTGTATGAAGAAGAACTTTGTATTTTTAATCCACAGTTACTAGTACTAGGCTGAAGCAAATAAGGTAAACTTTTATAAAAATATAAATAGCTATGCCAGTCAGTATTTTCATTTGTAGGAATATGCCTTAGGGTCTAGAGCAGAGATAATTGGTACTGTTGGTGGTGGATGGTCTGAGTATGGCCTAATGGAACATCCCACTATCCTTCTTTATGTTCATTAACATGTGTGGGCAGCGATGTCGCTTAGCAGCTATCTTAAGTGTAATGTTATGTATTCTCAGCACAACGTTCCCAATTTTCTTTCTAGGCCTCACTTGTTGCTGTGGGGATCGTATGATGCTTTTGTATTTATCCTCTTTTTTAATTACCCTGGTGCCATGCTTGAGGAGTTGGTTGACTTGGAGCCTCTAATGCCAATGGAGCTCCAGTTTCTGTTGCTGCTTGTAATTATTCGGCTGTGCAGTTTACTTTCACTGCATGTCCCGTTGTCTGTTAGGCCGTAGTTAGTGCTTCCGGTCTTGCAACTCCGTACACCGCTCACCTACGTAACTAGAGTTTTTTGGGTGCCTCTGTAAGTGTTTAGGGCATGTTAGTATGCCTCTGTAGGACTGTTTAGTTGCTGTTTCCCCAAGATAGGTGGCCCATCAAGACAGATCATTTTGGAGCTTCAGAAAAATGCGGCCATGTTATTCTCTGGCCGGCTCCGCTCCCCGCCAGCCCTTTTTTTTTACACCTGTGTAAGGGTAGTGTTTTAAACTAGACTGCATTTAGGAGGGGTTACACAGGTGCAGAGAGAAAACTGTCCCAGCTCTTAAAATATTTGTTGATTGCAAATAAATACATATGATACCCTGGTTACATATTATATTTGCAATTATTTCTGCTAACAATAATAATAAAGTTACACTATATACATATAGTGTAGTGGTATAAATAAACTCAGAGATATGAAAGACAACATTGTTTAGAACAAGCGTATTTATTTTTTTATCATTGACGCAATGATAAATAGGCCCCTGTGTGGATGACTGATGCAAGCCTTTAGGTTAAAAGTCCAAGAAGTCACCAGCACTGTTAAGTTTTAAAAAACTTTTATTGGAAACACTTATAAAAAAGCGACATTTCGGGGTAGTCATGCTATGTATGATATATATTTGACATTCACCTTTTAAACATTATTTGGCGCCAAACATTTAAAAAAATTAGTATAGGCCCCCTCTACTGGTATAGAGATCATATAACATCTTTACTTGCATATATATCCTTTTAAAATACAATGTATTTACAATTGTAGGATGGTTGGCAACATGTTATATATTTACAAAAATTGCTGTTATGTTACACTATAATTTTAATGTCACTTGTATTGAAAATAGCTCACTAATTATATCACAAAAAATAGCTCACTAGTTATATCACAAAAATAATAGTTATTACATATAAAAATTAAACACATAGGTAAAATTCAGTTTAAGAGCTCCAATGTACTAATATAATTACAGTAAACCATACCTATAAAAAGCAAGTGAGATCAAAATCTCTATTGAGACCCTTGGGGTTGATGGTTTCTAACTTATAAATCCACCACATCTCTTTTTGCTTAATTAGGCCTAGACTGGAGTTTGGCGGTAGCCGTGAAAACCAGCGTTAGAGGCTCCTAACGCTGGTTTTAGGCTACCTCCTGTATTTGGAGTCACTCAAAAAAGGGTCTAACGCTCACTTTTCAGCCGCAACTTTTCCATACCGCAGATCCCCTTACGTAAATTGCGTATCCTATCTTTTCAATGGGATTTTTCTAACTCCGGTATTTAGAGTCGTGTCTGAAGTGAGCGTTAGAATTCTAACGACAAAACTCCAGCCGCAGAAAAAAGTCAGTAGTTAAGAGCTTTCTGGGCTAACGCCGGTTCATAAAGCTCTTAACTACTGTACTCTAAAGTACACTAACACCCATAAACTACCTATGAACCCCTAAACCGAGGCCCCCCCCACATCGCCGCCACTCGATTAAATTTTTTTAACCCCTAATCTGCCGACCGCCACCTAAGTTATCCTTATGTACCCCTAATCTGCTGCCCCTAACACCGCCGACCCCTGTATTATATTTATTAACCCCTAATCTGCACCCCACAACGTCGCCGCCAGCTACCTACAATAATTAACCCATAATCTGCCGACCGCAAAGCGCCGCCACCTACATTATAACTATGTACCCCTAATCTGCTGCCCCTAACACCGCCGACCCCTATATTATATTTATTAACCCCTAATCTGCCCCCCTCAACGTCGCCTCCACCTGCCTACACTTATTAACCCCTAATCTACCGAGCGGACCGCACCACTACTATAATAAAGTTATTAACCCCTAATCCGCCTCACTAACCCTATAATAAATAGTATTAACCCCTAATCTGCCCTCCCTAACATCACCGACACCTAACTTCAATTATTAACCCCTAATCTTCCGACCGTAGCTCACCGCTATTCTAATAAATGTATTAACCCCTAAAGCTAAGTCTAACCCTAACACTAACACCTCCCTAAGTTAAATATAATTTTAATCTAACGAAATAAATTAACTCTTATTAAATAAATTATTCCTATTTAAAGCTAAATACTTACCTGTAAAATAAATCCTAATATAGCTACAATATAAATTATAATTACATTGTAGCTATTTTAGGATTAATATTTATTTTACAGGCAACTTTGTAATTATTTTAACCATGTACAATAGCTATTAAATAGTTAAGAACTATTTAATAGCTACCTAGTTAAAATAATTACAAAATTACCTGTAAAATAAATCCTAACCTAAGTTACAATTAAACCTAACACTATACTATCATTAAATTAATTAAATAAAATACCTATAATTACCTACAATTAAACCTAACACTACACTATCAATACATTAATTAAATACAATATCTACAAATAACTACAATGAAATAAACTAACTAAAGTTCAAAAAATAAAAAAGAACTAAGTTACAAAAAATAAAAAAATATCTACAAACATAAGAAAAATATTACAACAATTTTAAACTAATTACACCTACTCTAAGCCCCCTAATAAAATAACAAAGACCCCCAAAATAAAAAATGCCCTACCCTATTCTAAATTAATAAAGTTCAAAGCTCTTTTACCTTACCAGCCCTGAACAGGGCCCTTTGCGGGGCATGCCCCAAGAAGTTCAGCTCTTTTGCCTGTAAAAAAAAACCCATACAATACCCCCCCCAACATTACAACCCACCACCCACATACCCCTAATCTAACCCAAACCCCCCTTAAATAAACCTAACACTAAGCCCCTGAAGATCATCCTACCTTGTCTTCACCTCACCAGGTATCACCGATCCGTCCTGGCTCCAAAATCTTCATCCAACCCAAGCGGGGGCAGGCGATCCATCATCCGGTGGCTGAAGAGGTTCAGAAGAGGCTCAAAGTCTTCATCCTATCTGGGAAGAAGAGGCGATCCGTCTTGATCCAAGCGGCATCTTCTATCTTCATCCGATGACGACCGGCTCCATCCTGAAGACCTCCACCGCGGACCCATCTTCTTCCGGCGACGTCCAACTGAAGAATGATGGTTCCTTTAAGGGACGTCATCCAAGATGACGTCCCTCAAATTCCGATTGGCTTATAGGATTCTATCAGCCAATCGGAATTAAGGTAGGAATATTCTGATTGGCTGATGGAATTTTTTATTTTGGGGGTCTTTGTTATTTTATTAGGGGTCTTAGAGTAGGTGTAATTAGTTTAAAATTGTTGTAATATTTTTCTAATGTTTGTAAATATTTTTTTATTTTTTGTAACTTAGTTCTTTTTTATTTTTTGTACTTTAGTTAGTTTATTTCATTGTAGTTATTTGTAGGTATTTTATTTAATTAATTTATTGATAGTGTAGTGTTAGGTTTAATTGTAGGTAATTGTAGGTAGTTTATTTAATTAATTTATTGATAGTGTAGTGTTGTAACTTAGGTTAGGATTAATTTTACGGGTAATTTTGTAATTATTTTAACTATTTTAGCTATTAAATAGTTATTAACTATTTAATAGCTATTGTACCTGTTTAAAATAATTACAAAGTTGCCTGTAAAATAAATATTAATCCTAAAATAGCTACAATATAATAATAATTTATATTGTAGCTATATTAGGGTTTATTTTACAGGTAAGTATTTAGCTTTAAATAGGAATAATTTATATAATAAGAGTTAATTTATTTCGTTAGATTTAAATTATATTTAACTTAGGGGGGGGTGTCAGTGTTAGGGTTAGACTTAGCTTTAGGGATTAATCCATTTATTAGACTATCGACGAGATCCGATCGGCAGATTAGGGGTTAATTATTGTAGGTAGCTGGCGGCGACGTTGTGGGGGGCAGATTAGGGGTTAATAAATATAATATAGGGGTCAGCGGTGTTAGGGGCAGCAGATTAGGGGTACATAGGTATAATGTAGGTTGCGGCGGTATACGGAGCGGCAGATTAGGGGTTAAAAAAATATGCAGGTGTCAGCGATAGCGGGGGGCGGCAGATTAGGGGTTAATAAGTGTAAGGTTAGGGGTGTTTAGACTCAGGGTACATGTTAGGGTGTTAGGTGCGGACTTAGGAAGTGTTTCCCCATAGGAAACAATGGGGCTGCGTTAGGAGCTGAACGCTGCTTTTTTTGCAGGTGTTAGGTTTTTTTTTCAGCTCAAACTGCCCCATTGTTTTCTATGGGGGAATCGTGCACGAGCACGTTTTTGAAGCTGGCCGCGTCCATAAGCAACGCTGGTATTTAGAGTTGCAGTGGCGGTAAATATGCTCTACGCTCCTTTTTTGGAGCCTAACGCAGCCATACTGTGAACTCTAAATACCATCAATATTTAAAAGGTGCGGGGGGAAAAAAAGCATGCATAGCTAACGCACCCCTTTGGCCGCAGAACTCTAAATCTAGCCGTTAGATTCTTATCCATATTTTACTCACTATACTCTGTAGCCTTAGTAATTGGATCTTAGGTAATGAATCCACCAATCTTTTTGGATGAAAACTGTCATATTTCAACAGTGTATTCCTGTCTGTTTCTTTGTGATATAAATCAAATGTCAATGTGTTTATACCTTTTGACACCCTTGTGTCTAAAAAGGTAACCGACTCTTCGCTGTATGTAAGAGTAAATTGTAAACCTCTAACCTCCAAATTAAGTTCATTAACAAACCGTTCCAGGGTTCCAATGTTGTCCCACCACACGCCAAACACATCATCGATATAGCGTTTAAGTGCTGCTGAAACAAACCATTCTCATATACTATTCGTTCTTCAAATTCATTCATATATAAGTTGGCGTAAGATTGGGCAATAATGGAACCCATGGCAGTTCCCTTGACCTGCACAAACCACTCATTCTGGAATAGGAAAAAATTCCAATACAGGAATAGACCCAATAGCCTCTCAACAAAATAACATTGTGCCTTTGTATATCTCCCACTCACCATGAGCGTTTTATTCACTATGGCTATGCGTGTCTCGTGCTTAATTGACGTATATAGGCTTTTCATGTCCATGGTGTATAGGAGATATCTATTAGATGTAAATTCTGTATGTCTGGCTTTCTCTAGGAAATGTCCCGTGTCTTTTATGTAACTAGACATTTCTACTACCAAAGGTTGTAATAATGTATCAATATACACAGAAATGTTAGTATATGCTGAATTTATGTAGGAGACTATGGGTCTTCCCGGGGGTTTCTTGGGATCTTTGTCAATCTTGGGGACAGTATAAAAAATTGGCACTCAAGGTTTTTCTATATACAAGAATTCAGCCAAAGTCTTGTCTATGACTCCACACACAACAGAATGATTTAAAATACATTTGATCTCTTTTTTTATTTTTGGCAATGGATTAGTTGCAATTCTTCTGTATGTATGTGGATCATTTAATTGGTCTAATATCTCCTGGATGTAGTACTTTTTATCCATAATCATGGTGGCTCAGCCCTTGTCTGCACCTTTAAACATAATTTGCTCTTTTTTTTCAGCGATTGTAAGGCTAAATTGTCACCTTTAGAAAAATTTGTGAACTTATTTTTATCAACACCTGTTAAATTACATTTTTTAGCTTTAATGTGTAAATGTTTAACCTCATTCTCTACTAAGTCTATGAATGTATTGATACTGTGGTTGGTTAGGCTAGGGTTAAAGGTACTCTTTTTTCTAAGACCCACATCTTGCAATGATAATATACTTTTATTTGACATTTGACAATTTTAGATGTTACATCATCAGTATCTTTACCAAACCAAACTTTGAGCTTGATGTTTCTGTATAGCCTCTGGAGATCCTTTGCTAGCTCAAAAAAGTCTGTGTTCTGATACTGGCAGAAAGAAAGTCCCTTATTAAGTACATGTAGTTCACCCAGTGTGGGTGTGTATTGCGATATATTTACCACTGTGTTCTGTGGGACAATCAATCCTTGTGCTTGATCTTCCGCTAAGATTTCCTTGCCTGCTCCTGTCCACCCTGTGCTGTTGAATTCTTTTTGGAGACTCCACTTGCGATGTTTGCGCCCCCGGCAATATCGCTGTCACCGCCGCTCTGTTCTAAAGGGGAGAGTGTAGCTCCATTTGATGATCTATCGGATCGACTTGTTGCAATTGTATCGCGAGACTGTTGATTCCTTCTCTGATAGGCTCTTCTTTGTGATGCAAATCTGTTTGTTGACTGGTAACCCTGGTTACCATAATGCCATCTGTAGACTTTTCCGAGCCGGTAGCCATCCTCATCACATTGAAATTTGACTCTCTTGTTTCCTTCATCACCTTCTGCTCCAGTATGATTTTATTGTTGATCTTCTTCTCCAATTCCTCAAATTCTTCAGAGGTGAGTGCTGTTATTAATTCTGACTTCTTGGACTTTTATTATACTGGGGTAGAGCAGTATACCTCTGTCACTTGTGCACTATTCTCAGATGTGCTGATTCTCACAACCTTTTGGACTATAGCAATCCTTTAGGTGGTGGAGAGGCTATATAGCTGCAGTCTTAAGACTACAGCTACTTTACTAGCAATGCAAGCCTACTCATGCAAACCTGAAATGCTTGGGCCCCAAAGCTGCATCTGCAGCTTTATACATGGGGCCCAAAGTTATCTGTTGTAATTTTTCCAGAAAGTGCTTAGTTGAGAGTAATTTTGTATTGCCTGTACTGTGCTTTAGAAACAGGTCTCTGGAACATTTATCATATGCTGAGTGAGCAAAATTCCCAACAATTGAACCTGCCTGCCAACATTTAGGATGAGAGGGCAGCATTCGTTGCCCACATGTAACATTGTGAAACAACATTTTTCCACAGCACTGTTCTTGCACCAACAATTGCAGGAAGGCCGGCAGCATAGGTCAGAAAAGGTTTGACTGCACTACCTTTAAGGTGGCAGAGAGTTTTGGAAGCACATGTTTTACAAGTGTTACTTCTAAACTTGTGGTTTGCAGGCTTGCATGTGCAAAACTGCACTATAAAAGGCCCTAAGCTTCTTCCACAGTTTGCTAAATAAAGCTCAATGACTGCAATGGCATTAGAGTACCTAATCCATTGTTAGTGAATGTATATTTTTGTAACTTGGGGTCTGACTCTTATAAATTTTATATCACTTGCATAACCACCAACCGCTTTAACCTTTGCATTATAAACCCAAGTATGGGCTAGATTACAAGTGGACTGCAACCAATAGCACAGGGCGTGCTATTCTTATTGCTAAGAATAACACACAGTCTTGTATTACAAGTGAATGTTAACAAAAGGTTTAAAAAATAATCTTAAAACAGTAAACATTTTATTTTAATATTTTTTATATTTTATATTTTTTATATGGATAGGGCAGGGTGGACTATTCTTGCTTACAAGTAGCATGGGCAGAACTACTAGGGGTGCAGCCTAGCAGCACAGTAGCAGGCTTCTGCGCATATCAGGCAGTGCAGAAAGCACAGCAGTGAGTAACTTAGAAGAAGGCCACGTACTGAGCAAGCCTGTTCCTCTCCAACGGGTGGGGAATGCACATGGAGCTGTTACAGGTTCTGCACAATGACAAAGCTGCAGCTTCATTGTTTCAGTAAGCAGTGAGAAAGCAGGCAGCACGAGTCTTGTTGAAAGCCGGCGCTGGATATTGTGTGCTACAGTGCTGGTCTAGCTATATCCTTCCTTCCCCTCACCTCGTGTATTATGAGCCTTAGACAGGAGGGCAGAAAGATTTAATAGATAAGGTATGAGGGTCCGGAAATTACTATGCTTGGACAGTGTGTCTGATGTTTTGTATACTGCTGTTTTTTCTCCCTGCAGCATTTACCAAATGACTATAGATTCTCCCTTACAGATGATTAACGGAAAATAGTTCTCGTTAACTCTTCTGTTTTCTCATCTGCCATTAACCACATCACTGCCAGATTCGGATGCAGTGTAGGCGGTAACTTGCGTCAACATAAAATAATGGCATTCACCTGTGTCCATTGCCATGGCAACCCACATAAACAAAAACAGATGTATGTTGCCCCAATCTAGAATACAACTCTGGTTTATCTAATTATCTAAAAACTAACCAAGTCTATAACAAACATTATATAGTAGGAACAACTCATTTCATTTCATGTCATATATATATGTGATCTTTATGGTCCAATACATCTCACTATATGTCCTATATAATAATGCATAGACAAATAGATTTAAGACAAATTGTCAAAAATGACATTACTAACATTAGGGATAATTTAATACACCTATTGAAATAGAAATCCGGTATTGATTGGATAGGTAAATTAACCACACAGGTTGCTAAATACAAAAAAGAAACTTTTGTATTTTAAAAATAAAATGTTTAATTCAGTTGAGAATGATTATAAGGAGAAAAGGGTATACTGATTGCTATATGGTAAAGATGATGACAAATACTTTAGACGAAGGAGAGGTATTAATAAGAATAGACGTATTAACTTTGGACCATTTGATAGTAGTGGTTAGACTTGTCTGAAAGTGAACCTGTTAATACACGGCAAACAATGGCTGTACCCAGTGGGGTTAACACTCAGTATACTAAAAATAAACCTTTACCAATAGGCTCCGACGCAGACACTGCAGGAAGAGGGGGGGTTGCAAAAACAGAAGGCAGGGGCCACCAAAGAAAACTAATCAGTACGGTTCAATTTGAGTTCTAGACCTCTGGATTCTGATGAATATTTCATTTTAAACCAGGGTCTTTCTTTTGTTCCTATGGGGCCTATCTATCAAGCTAGATGCCCTGTGTTTCAGGCGAAAAAACAGCAGTTATGAAGCAGCGGCCATAAAGACCGCTGTTCCATAACCTGTCCGCTTGCTCTGAGCAGTCGGACAGACATCGCCGGAAATCAACCAGATTGAGTAAGATCGGGTTGATTGACACCCCCCTGCTGGCGGGCCCATTGGCCGCGAGTCTGCAGGGGTGGAGTTGCACCAGCAGCTCTTGTGAGCTGCTGGTGCAATGCTGAATACGGCGAGCGTATTGCTCGCCATATTCAGCGAGGTCTGGCAGACCTGATCCGCACTGTCAGATCAGGTCCGTCAGACTTTCTTAAATAGGGGCCTATGCCTAAAGTAAATAGTTTTGACATACAGATTGATTTTCACAGATTCCAGGGACAATTTAAACTTAAAGGTTTATTTAAAGATAAGACAACATATGTATATAAACCTTTTAAAGTAAGTAGTAATTTTGAACCTAGCAATATACACATGTGTATAAAAACAGTCCAGTGAATGTGTACTTCTGATGTGGTCGATGATGAATTTAAGGGATTACAAGAGACCTGGTAAAATATTGATGAAATCTGACCCAATTCCCTGCTATCAAAAGGAGACATGGTTGACACAAGGAAAAACAGGATGTTACCGGTGTGTAACCTGTAACAGTATGATTAGAGGATAAACATTTGATCATCCACAGACAATCATGGCATTTGTTATCAACTACAGGTTGACATGTACATCCAAATTAGTTGTATATATTATCATCTATCCAAGCTCTTTGAATTACATGGGTAAGACGGTAACCACATTTAGAGAGAGGCTGGCCAATCATAAGTCACTGATTCGACAAGCGATTAAAACTGGCAAATCAGACCAACCAGTTGCCAGACACTTTCAACAGGCTGGTACACCCTATATCATCATTGAGAATGTCAGCCGTTTGAGAATCAGTCCGGGGTGCAACCCAAC
The DNA here is from genome assembly GCF_027579735.1 of Bombina bombina. NCBI lineage: Eukaryota > Metazoa > Chordata > Amphibia > Anura > Bombinatoridae > Bombina > Bombina bombina. Next base: position 657,297,622 of record NC_069503.1, on the reverse strand, counting down.
TGCTAGCGTGAATAGTAAAACACACGCTAGCACACTGAGAAATAACCAGGACGTGACCCACTCAGGAAACAGATAAGATAGGTTACAAAAAATAATAATTGTTCCAGTATGCAGGAAAGCCACAAAAGTAAAAACGTCCCTTTAAGCAGGTTAGGAAAATATAAAGATCATGCTCATTTTTGCAGCTTGTAAAAGTAAATGTCCCTTTAAGCAGGCTTGTAACAAACAAAAAGGCAAAGTTCTCTTTTGCAGCTTGTAAAAGTAAATGTCCCTTTAAGCAGGCTTGTAACAAACAAAAAGGCAAAGTTCTCTTTTGCAGCTTGTAAAAGTAAATGTCCCTTTAAGCAGGCTTGTAACAAACAGAAAGACAAAGTTCTCTTTTGCAGCTTGTAAAAGTAAATGTCCCTTTAAGCAGGCTTGTAACAAACAAAAAGGCAAAGTTCTCTTTTGCAGCTTGTAAAAGTAAATGTCCCTTTAAGCAGGCTTGTAACAAACAAAAAGGCAAAGTTCTCTTTTGCAGCTTGTAAAAGTAAATGTCCCTTTAAGCAGGCTTGTAACAAACAAAAAGGTAAAGTTCTCTTTTGCAGCTTGTAAAAGTAAATGTCCCTTTAAGCAGGTAGTAAATAGGAAAATATATCCAAGAAAAGATTGAGGGATAAGGCATAAGCAAGGTCAGGCAGGCAGAAGTCGGTATCCAAACATCAGTAGCAGGGTAAAGGCAAAAGCAAGGTCAGGCAGGCAGTAGTCGGTATCCAAACAACAGTAGCAGGGTTAAGGCAAAAGGCTAGGTCAGGCAGGCAGAAGTCGGTACACAAGAATAAAAAACAGATCTTGGTAAAGTACTCACAAACTCCAAGGGAATCAAACAAACGGGCCCAGAGTAAGATCTCCCGCCGTGGTTTAAAGGCAGGAGCGGCAACGTAATCAGAGGGGTGTGTCAGAGGATGCGTCACGTTGCTAAGCAACGTGACGTCATTCACACAGAGAAGATCCGGGAGCCGCGGTGACACGGCGATGAACATAAAAAATCATGACAGCACCCCCCTCCTCAAGGACCCCTCCGGGGGACAGGACCAGGCCTAGCAGGATGAGTCTTGTGGAAGGCCTTTATTAAAGTAGGAGCATTTACTTGATGAGCCGGCTCCCAGGATCGTTCCGTGACTGGATAACCTTTCCAATGAATGAGATAATACAATTTCTTGCCACGGAGCTTGGAATCCAGAATATGGCTGATCTCAAACTCAGGGTGTCCATGGACAAACAGAGGTGGAGGTTTAGAAAGAGGTTTAGAATACCTATTAGACATCATAGGTTTTAGAAGAGAAACGTGGAATACCGGATGGACTTTGAGAGTCTTGGGTAAAGCCACCCGGTAAGCAGTGGAACACACTTGACCCAGTATTCGGAAAGGACCCACGTATCGTGGTCCCAGTTTGGTAGAAGGTTGTTTCAGGCGAAGAAAACGAGCGGAAATCCAAACTTTATCACCAGGACGATACTTGGGAGCCTTCTTTCGTCGAAGATCTGAAAAGAACTTGTAACGTTTAGAAGCTACAGAAAGGATACGATGTATTCTCCGCCAATGTCGAGTTAATCTTCGGGCAGTAAGATCAGAAGCAGGATTCACTGTGGAAGAAGTATGCAAAGGAAATGTTCTGGGCTGATATCCGTAAGCCGCAAGAAAAGGAGAGGTCTGAAGGGAGGAATTATACCGGGCGTTATGAGCCAATTCAGCTAAAGGAAGATAAGAAGTCCAGTTAGAGTGATAATGATCCACATAATGTCTAAGATATGTTTCAAGACACTGGTTTGCCCTTTCAGTCTGGCCGTTAGATTGTGGATGATGAGAAGTAGACAGAGATATTGTGGTTCCAAAGTGTTTACAATGTGATCTCCAAAATCGGGAAACAAACTGTACCCCTCTATCTGAAACAATATCCAGAGGAAATCCATGGATTCTTACAATATGTGAAATAAAAAGTTCAGAAAGTCTTTTGGCAGACGGTAATCCTGGTAAAGGAACAAAATGAGCAGTCTTAGTGAACCTGTCGACCACCACCCAAATAGTGTTGTTTCCAGCTGACAAAGGAAGGTCGGTAATAAAGTCCATGGATACATGAGTCCAAGGCTGATGAGGTATGGGCAACGGTTGGAGCAACCCTGAAGGAAGTTGGCGAGGAGTCTTGTTCATGGCACATTGTGTGCATACTGAGACGTAATCTTTAACATCTTGAGAGAGAGTAGGCCACCAAACATGCTGTTTGAGATTTTGAGTGGTGATACTGATGCCAGGATGTCCAGAAAGGGGACTATCATGAGCCCAAAATAGAATCTTGGTACGAAGGCGTTCAGGAACAAAGAGTAAACCATCAGGAGGTTTACAGGACAAAGGAAGATACCTTTGAGCAGACTGTAAATCTTGTAACCAAGAAGTTGTTAGCTGGGCTATGACTTCATGAGGTTGGAGAATGGTACCAGACTCAGGAATTGGGGTATCTTGAAATTGTCTGGAAAGGGCGTCTGCTTTAATATTTTTTAAACCAGGTATGTAAGACAAATTATAGTGAAACCGGGAGAAGAATAACGACCAGCGTGCTTGCCTGGAATTCAATCGTTTGGCCGTTTGGAGATAAAGAAGGTTTTTATGATCAGTGAGTATGGTAAACGGCAAAGAAGTACCTTCCAGCCAATGCCTCCATTCGTCCAAGGCCATTTTAATGGCAAGCAACTCTTTATTCCCTACGTCATAGTTAAATTCAGAAGGAGTGAATTTTTTAGAGAAAAAACCAACAGGATGAATCCTTCCAGTCTCCGGTATTCGTTGAGAAAGAACAGCTCCAGCAGCAACAGAGGAAGCATCAACTTCCAGGATAAACTGAAAATCTGGATTTGGGTGATGGAGAATAGGTGCAGAAGAAAAAGCTTCTTTGAGAGACTCAAAAGCCTCTATAGCCTCAGGAGGCCATCTTTTACAATTTTGTCCCTTTCTAGTGAGAAAAGTAAGGGGAGAAGTAATAGTAGCAAAATCCTTAATGAACTTCCTGTAATAGTTGGCGAAGCCCAGAAAACGTTGCAAAGCCTTCAGAGAATCAGGTCTAGGCCAATCCAAGATGGCAGAAAGTTTAGTAGGATCCATTTCAAATCCAGATACCGATATTACATAACCCAGAAAGGGTATGGATTTTTGATGGAAAGAACATTTCTCCAGTTTAGCAAACAGATGGTAATCTCTTAAACGTTGAAGTACTTTCCTGACGTGGTGCACATGATCTTGGTGGTTCTGAGAAAAAATTAAGATATCGTCAAGGTATATGATGACAAAGATATTCAAAAAATCACGAAAGATCTCGTTTACAAAATGTTGAAAAACCGCCGGAGCATTGCATAGCCCAAAAGGCATGACCAGATATTCGTAATGCCCAAATTGAGTGTTAAAAGCAGTCTTCCACTCATCTCCTTTGCGTATATTGATAAGATTGTATGCACCACGTAGATCAAGTTTGGTAAATATGGTGGCTCCCTGAAGATAAGTAAAAAGTTCAGGAATAAGGGGTAGAGGATAACTGTTCTTGATGGTAATCTGATTTAGTCCTCTGTAATCAATACAGGGTCGTAATCCGCCATCCTTTTTTCCTACAAAAAAGAAACCAGCCCCTACAGGGGAAGAGGAGGGTCGGATAAATCCTCTAGCCAGATTGTCTTTAATATATTCTTCCAAAGCCACGTTTTCAGGTTTAGAAAGTGGATACGTCTTGCCTCGAGGATAGGTAGCCCCGGGAAGGAGATCAATGGGGCAATCAAAAGGGTGGTGAGGAGGAAGACGTTCAGCTTCCTTTTTGGAGAAAACATCCACAAAGTCATGATAAGGCATAGGTAGAGATTGTGAGAGCAATAGTGAGTGGTAACTTGGTGATCTTTTGAAGACATTTAGTCTGGCATGTAGATCCCCAGGAGGTAAGTTCGCCGAAAGTCCAAGAAAAAGTAGGATTGTGTACTTGGAGCCAGGGTAGTCCTAAGATAATGGGAAATTGAGGAGTGGGAATGACATCAAAACAAATTGTCTCGGAATGAAGTATTCCTACGGTAAGAAGTAAAGGTTGAGTAGCAAACTGAATATATCCGGAACCCAAAGGATCTCCACTGACCGTAGAGACTGAAATTGAATACTCTTTCTTTAGTAAGGGTATAGAGTGAGTAGAGACGAATGTAGAGTCAATGAACACTCCTCCAGCACCAGAGTCGATAAGAGCTTGGGTATGAATCTTACTATGTCCAATTTGAAGGGTTACTGGAACAAAGAGTTTTTTGTATAGGGAATGACTACTTTTTTGGCTTAACTCAGTTCCCTGGACTAGAGTTAAGCCCTGGCTTTTACTGGCCTGGTAGGACAATCCCTTAATAAATGCCCTTTAAGGCCACAGTACAAACACAAGCCAAGAGAATGTCTTCTCAAGCGTTCAGTCTCTGTTAATTTTATACTTCCCACTTCCATGGGTTCAGCCTGATCAGGAGTAGGAGATGCAGGAGTGACTGGATTAGAAAAACGAGGAGCCAAACGAAAAGGAGTTTGAGTTGAAGACCTCTGTGTTCTATCCTTTTCTTGTTGGCGTTCACGAAATCTGGCGTCGAGACTGATACAAAGATTTATTAAGGCTTCCAAGGATTCTGGAAGTTCCCGATACACCAATTCATCCTTGAGACGCTCAGAAAGTCCTTTACGAAAAGCGGCTCTAAGTGCTCCCTGATTCCAAGTAGTTTCAGAGGCAAGGGTGCGGAACTCAATAGCGTATTGAGAAACTGGTTGACTACCTTGACGTAAATCCAAGAGAGTAGCTTCAGCAGCGGATGACCTTCCAGGTTTATCAAATACATTTGAAAACACAGAGAGAAATGTATCTACATCCAAAAGTATAGGGTCATTCTTTTCTAGCAAAGGTGATACCCAAGCCAAAGCTTTTCCTTTCATTAAGGAAATAAGAAATGTGATTCTAGAAGAGGGAGTAGCAAAAAGAGTAGGGCTATTTCGGAAATGGAGACGACACTGATTCAGAAAGCCCCTACATTCTTCAGGATTCCCATCATATTTATCCGGAAGAGGTATCCTGGGACTCAGTTGTACCTGAGACTGGTTGTTAGGAATCGAAGGAGGCAATGCCTCAATAGGATTAGGATTGGGATTAGGATTGGGAGGTGCAGTAGCAACCAAATTTTGTAATAAAGCAGTTATTTGATCAAGTTTAGTGTCCAGAGACTGCAAGTGGGTGGCATGAAATCCCAGTAGCTGTCCCTGGTGAGCCACGGCCATGGATAATTCAGTGGGGTCCATTTATGGCCCGTTTGTAATGTCAGCCGTTTAAGAATCAGTCCGGGGTGCAACCCAACTGCTAGCGTGAATAGTAAAACACACGCTAGCACACTGAGAAATAACCAGGACGTGACCCACTCAGGAAACAGATAAGATAGGTTACAAAAAATAATAATTGTTCCAGTACGCAGGAAAGCCACAAAAGTAAAAACGTCCCTTTAAGCAGGTTAGGAAAATATAAAGATCATGCTCATTTTTGCAGCTTGTAAAAGTAAATGTCCCTTTAAGCAGGCTTGTAACAAACAAAAAGGCAAAGTTCTCTTTTGCAGCTTGTAAAAGTAAATGTCCCTTTAAGCAGGCTTGTCACAAACAAAAGGCAAAGTTCTCTTTTGCAGCTTGTAAAAGTAAATGTCCCTTTAAGCAGGCTTGTAACAAACAGAAAGACAAAGTTCTCTTTTGCAGCTTGTAAAAGTAAATGTCCCTTTAAGCAGGCTTGTAACAAACAAAAAGGCAAAGTTCTCTTTTGCAGCTTGTAAAAGTAAATGTCCCTTTAAGCAGGCTTGTAACAAACAAAAAGGTAAAGTTCTCTTTTGCAGCTTGTAAAAGTAAATGTCCCTTTAAGCAGGTAGTAAATAGGAAAATATATCCAAGAAAAGATTGAGGGATAAGGCATAAGCAAGGTCAGGCAGGCAGAAGTCGGTATCCAAACATCAGTAGCAGGGTAAAGGCAAAAGCAAGGTCAGGCAGGCAGTAGTTGGTATCCAAACAACAGTAGCAGGGTTAAGGCAAAAGGCTAGGTCAGGCAGGCAGAAGTCGGTACACAAGAATAAAAAACAGATCTTGGTAAAGTACTCACAAACTCCAAGGGAAACAAACAAACAGGCCCAGAGTAAGATCTCCCGCCGTGGTTTAAAGGCAGGAGCGGCGACGTAATCAGAGGGGTGTGTCAGAGGATGCGTCACGTTGCTAAGCAACGTGACGTCATTCACACAGAGAAGATCCGGGAGCCGCGGTGACACGGAGATGAACGGAAAAAATCATGACAGAGAACAGTACTGAATGATCACATACAAAAACTGACAAGAGATTTATGTTATCATGTTTGACTTTAGTTGTTTCTATAAAATATAATATGGGTATTCCACTCCTCATAGCAAGGTTTTTACCATACCCTTGAATCACGATGGAGAGGTGCGGTTAAAATCTATTTGTCTATGCATTATTATATAGGACTTAGGGGCCGACTTATCAAAGCGTCATTCTCTGTGCATTCGCTTGCGTCAATAAGCTCGCCAGACATCACTGCCGGGAATCTACATACAACGCCCTTATTTATTAAAAACGCTGTCAAAAACATGTGCGTCAACTATGGAGGGATGAACATTGGACTGTTGATAAATAAGAGTCATCGATGTTGCGGATATTCTGTTTTTTCAAACCATTTATTTCACATAAATTAATGTAAATTTGTATTTCTAAAAATCATTATATGCCTATCTCATGTTTTTGTTCTTTTTTTTAAAATGATTATTAATGCTAGAATTAATTAAGAGGTGTAAGCTTTTAAGGTGCGCAAAACTACAGGGGTTAAAGAAATTAAAATAAACCACTTATGGCGTGTATAAAATATATACAACTGGTATATCTGTTTTCTATAGATATATACATAAAAATCGGGAATATCGAAATTACGAATGTGTATAATCTATAACAAAGAGAGATATCTATACCAGATGCTAAGGACACTGAAACTAGTGGAGCAGGATATCCTTTTCCTAGAGATCCCTAAAAAGTAGCATAAGAAAACAGAGAGAATCTGGAATGTACCCAGCGCTAAATACAGATATCGTTAGTTATAAAAAAATAAAATGAGCGTAATACAAAAAATACATAAATAGTGAAGCGAGTAGATCACTTCATATGGTCGATAAAAATAGATTGGTGAGTGGAGAATTGGAATAAGTCACCATAATTGCAACAATATATATATATATATATATTTATATATATATATATATATATATATATATATATATATATATATATATATATACAGTATATATATATATATTTATAATATAACAAGATAAGAAGACTGCGCTATCCTAATGTTTTTAAATAAAATGTTGTAATATTATAAATAACAGATATGCATAAATACATAAGAATGAATACTAAACAATATATAATAAATACTTGCACAATTGAATTATTCAAAATAATAAAAAGTCCATGAATAGTTATATTCAGAAAAAAAGACAGCTGAACTGAATAGTTTCGTGAAGATTCCCACTTTATCTTCACTACATGAATATAGAAAAAAAGTATTTTGTTCTGCGCCAAATCTCTGTGGACATATAATATATATTGCAGGGGAAGAAACTCCCCTATATCTATACACTTACTTAGAAAACCTCAATCGATATGAGGTAAGTAATCACCCTTGGAATGAAAATCCACGTAGATCTCAGCAGCTCCTATTATTTGGATCCGTTCCAATGGGGACCTGAAGCTGTATTCACCTATTGCTGTATTCTGAGGCAATGATTACGATCCTCTCCGAAAACGTAAAAGGCTCATGCAATATAAAGGGAGACAAAAAGACAGAGGTACCAAAATAGTGAAGTATGTTTATTAAGTTCCCCACAATACAGGTACCCCCAAGGACTCCCACTCACACTTAAAAACCTCAATCTTATGAGGTAAGTAAAAGCATATATGCCACGATAGTCAAAGATAAGATCATAAGAAAGGCCTCAAAGTAACCCAAATGTATCCGTACAGCGTCCCTGATGCGTTTCAAAGTCTTCTTCTTCCTCAGAGGGATAGAAGTATGTGATAACTTACATTAGTTTGATTCCAACATTTAAAACCGGCACCATGTTTGTACATCGTAATTCTCGCCTTCTGATTGGCCGAGATTCTCAACCGGTCATTGGATAGTTCATTCAGACGCGTGATTGGTCCCAAAATCACATGTGATAGTCATGTGATACCATTACAAGTACTAGCCAGATTTTTTAAGGTGGACAAATCACGCACTGAATGAAAAAACACAGCAATAGGATAAAATTACATATTGAAAGTAAGTGCAAGTGAATTAATAGCTAGCAAATACAAACAAATAAGGGTGATTACTACAAAATTTAAAACACTATACATTAAACATTAAAATGATATAGAATAAGTATTAGTGACTGCATTAGGCATATTAAAATATAAATAATAATATAAAAGGTACGAGGTAAAATACATACAAAATTAGTTAGAAAGCTTATTTTAAAAGATTAGATATCAATATATTATTTAATTAAAATATATGTACATATATATATTTATATTCAAAATTCAGAATTCGAATAATTAGCATAATAAATATTTAAAAATATAAATATAAAAAAAAGAATAACAAAATCAGAGCAAACAGCTAAAACAGCTAAAGGTGGACATATAAAATAGCAGGAAATTATACCAGAAAGGCTGCTAGATCGATGTCTTTATTGAGACCCCTAGGTATTTTGGTCTCCAAAGTTTGGATCCAATATGTTTCAAGTTTCCTTAGGGTCAGTTCTCTATCCACATTTGGTACAGAAGTAATAAATTCAATAATTGTACCCTTTAGACAAGATGGATCTTTATTATGACAATGCATATAGTGAACAGAAAGATTATGTGATTTTTCACCGTTCTTAATGTTGGTTATGTGTTCCAACAAACGTTTTTTGTAGGGGCGTGTCGTGCGACCTATATATTGCAGGCCACACCCACATTGAAGTAGATACACCACAAATTCTGACCTGCAGTTCACAAGTGCATTTATCTCCACTTCTTTGTTATTGGAGTTTGAAATAACTTTTTTGGTCATTTTATTTCCTGAATAGTGGTGACTACATGACACACAATTTGCCCTATTACACTTGAAGAAGCCAGTGGATCTTTTATCTAGCCAATTTTGCTTACTGTTTGGCTTTTTTAATTTACTCGGAGCTAATATTGATTTTAAATTTTTGTTCTTCCTAAATACCACATTTGGTCCATTATTGGTAACCTCATTAAGAAGATTATCCTTCTTTAAAATGTGCCAGTGTTTCTTAAATATATTTTTGATATCTATTGCTCCCTCACTGTAGGTTGTGATCATACTCACCCCAAAGTCCTTTTTCTTTTTATTTTCCACACTAATAGCAGATCTTGATTCTACAGATTGAGAAGTTTGATTGGCCCCACCTAGTAGTACTTCCCTATTTAAATCCCTCGCTCTATTGTAAGCTGAATCTATTGTTTTATTGGGGTATCTCTTGGATTTAAATTTATTTTTCAAAATTACTGATTCTTTTTCAAAATCCTCTATTTTACTGCAGATTCTCCTGACACGCTGAAATTGGCCAAATGGAATGTTCTTTATCCAACTAGCGTGCAGGTACCCATTGCTATCAGTTGGTTTTTTGTATAGCTTACTTAGGATTTTGTCATTCTGATGATATAAAATGAGATCTAGGAATTCAATTTCATCACAACTTACTTTATGTGTAAATGTGAGGTTATACTCATTAGTGTTAATAAAATTTATGAATTCATTAAGAGATTCATTATCACCTTTCCAGATGAGTAAAACATTGTCTATAAATCTCATCCATGTTATTATATTCTCAGAAAATGGATTATTTGTCCAAATCTGTAATTCCTCCCAAAAACCCATATACAGGTTAGCGAAACTGGGGGCAAATTTTGTGCCCATCGCAGTTCCGCTAACCTGTAAGAAAAACTCTTCGTTAAAACAAAAATAATTTCTTTCTAAAATAAATTTGATAGACTCTAAAAGAAATTCTTTCCTGGTGTCCTCTAGAGTGGTCCTTGAGTCAAGCCAGAATCTAATAGCCCTTAGACCCAGATTATGCGGGATGTTAGTGTACAATGCACTTACATCAAGTGAGACCCACTTATAATCCGGTTTCCACTCAATATTTGAGATTTTTTGGAGAGTATGGGGCGTATCTTTTAAAAAGGATTTTAATAGAGGTACAAGTGGTTGTAGATAAGTATCTACAAATTCAGAAAGTTTCGTGGTCATGGAGCCAATCCCAGAAACGATTGGTCTACCTGGTGGACATGTCGCATGTTTGTGAATTTTAGGCAGATGATAAAATACTGCCACTTTTGGATATTTGTTATCAAGAAATTTCCACTCATTTTCATTAAGAACTTTCTGATATTTGGCAGTGTCCAATAGAGATTTATATTCCCTAAGGAATATCTCTGTAGGATCAGAGTGTATTTTTCTATAGGTGGCAGTATCGTTTAGAAGCCTATATGCTTCTACCATGTAATCAGATCTATTTTGAATTATAATACTGCCTCCCTTATCTGCCTCTCTTATGACAATTTCTCTATCTTTTTTTAGAGATTCAAGTGTCTGTTTATTTTTCAATGATAGATTGTCTTTTCTAATTTTGTAATTTTTACATAAATTAGTTAGATCTTCTTCCACCAAGTTCGCAAAAACTGGGATAAAATTCCCCTTAGAGTGGACTGGAAAATAAGTGGAAAGTGGTTTAAAGTCTGTATGCTTACCATATGTAAGAGAGACTGTTGTAGTTTCATCAGAAAAATATGCTATATTTGTATCAGCTAATTCCTCTAGGGCCAAGATGGCTTCCAGATCTTGATCATTTAATTTTGCTGGATCCAGATAATTCAAATGTGTTGATCTTTCTTTTTTTGATTTTTCAAAATGACGTTTTAAGGTCAATTTTTGAATATACTTGTGAAGGTCTATGAATAAATTAAATGAATTGGGGCCCTTAGTGGGCACAAACGACAGACCTTTTTTTAAAATATCTAATTCCCTAGAGGAAAAAACCTTATCCGAAAGATTAAAAATCTTTACCAACTCATCTTTGTGTTCTGTCAGTATGTTATTGATTTTGTTCTTTTGGAGTTGTATTCTCTTTCCTGCTCTACAGCCTCTTCTTCTTCTTCCCATCTTCTTTTTTGTTGTTTTGATGCTACCCTTCTCCATTGAGGCATTTCTGGATCGATATAATTTAGGCATTCTTTTTCTTGCCTTCCTTTTCTTGGGGGCGACGGGAATGGATTTTTTCCTTGGTTCCCCCCTAAAAAATAGTGGTGATTAACCCCTTAACGACCGAGGACGTGCAGGGTACGTCCTCAAAAAAAAGGCAGTTAATGCCTGAGAACGTACCCTGCACGTCCTCGGTGTGGAAAGCAGCTGGAAGCGATCCTGCTCGCTTCCAGCTGCTTTCCCGGTTATTGCAGTGATGCCTCGATATGGAGGCATCCTGCAATAACCTTTGGTAGCCATCCGGTGCAGAGAGAGCCACTCTGTGGCCCTCTCTGCACCGGAGATCGGTGGCTCCCTGCTTTGTTGGGTGGGGAGCCGGGACCGGGAGGCGGGGTGGCGGCCATCGATGGCCCTGGTTATGTGTAGGGGGGGCGGGATCGTGGGCGGGGGACGAGCGGGGGCGCGCACGGACGCGCGTGCGTGCACGGGAGGGCGGGGGGCGGGCGCGTGCACGGGGAGGGAGCGGGTGGGAACCGCTACACTACAGAAAATGAATTTATAAAAAATGTACACATTTCTAAATAATAATAGTACATTTTAAAAAAAAAAAGATCAGCAAGGTGGTGGGGGATTGTCTGTGTGGGGGGGGGAAGCTACACTACAGAAAAAAGCCCAAAAAAATAAAAAAAGCACTTTTTTTTGCAAACTGGGTACTGGCAGACAGCTGCCAGTACCCAAGATGGCCCCCAATGAGGCAGAGGGGAGGGTTAGAGAGCGGTTTTGGGGGGGATCAGGGAGGTTGGGGGCTAAGGGGGGGATCCTACACCCTAGCATATGTAAATATGCTAAAAAAAATTATTTTTTTTTAAAAAACCCTTTTATTTTAGTACTGGCAGACTTTCTGCCAGTACTTAAGATGGCGGGGACAATTGTGGGGTGGGGGTGGGAAGGGAGCTGTTTGGGAGGGATCAGGGGGTGGGATGTGTCAGGTGGGAGGCTGATCTCTACACTAAAGCTAAAATTAACCCTGCAAGCTCCCTACAAACTCCCTAATTAACCCCTTCACTGCTAGCCATAATACACGTGTGAGGCGCAGCAGGATTTAGCGGCCTTCTAATTACCAGAAAGCAACGCCAAAGTCATATATGTCTGCTATTTCTGAACAAAGGGGATCCCAGACAAGTATTTACAACCATTTGTGCCATAATTGCACAAGCTGTTTGTAAATTATTTCAGTGAGAAACCTAAAATTGTGAAAAATTTAACTTTTTTTTTCAATTTGATCGCATTTGGCGGTGAAATGGTGGCATGAAATATACCAAAATGTGCCTAGATCAATACTTGGGGTTGTCTACTATACTACACTAAAGCTAAAATTAACCCTACAAGCTCCCTAAAAGCTCCCTAATTAACCCCTTAACTGCTGGGCATAATACACTTGTGGTGCGCAGTGGCATTTAGCGGCCTTCTAATTACCAAAAAGCAACGCCAAAGCCATATATGTCTGCTATTTCTGAACAAAGGGGATCCCAGAGAAGAATTTACAACCATTTATGCCATAATTGCACAAGTTGTTTGTAAATAATTTCAGTGAGAAACCAAAAGTTTGTGAAAAAATTTGTGAAAAAGTGAACGATTTTTTGTATTTGATCGCATTTGGCGGTGAAATGGTGGTATGAAATATACCAAAATTGTCCTAGATCAATACTTTGGGATGTCTACTAAAAAAAAATATGTACATGTCAAGGGATATTCAGGGATTCCTGAAAGATATTAGTGTTCTAATGTAACTAGCGCTAATTTTGGAAAAAAGTGGTTTGGAAATAGCAAAGTGCTACTTGTATTTATGGCCCTATAACTTGCACAAAAAGCAAAGAACATGTAAACATTGGGTATTTCTAAACTCAGGACAAAATTTTGAAACTATTTAGCATGGGTGTTTTTTGGTGGTTGTAGATATGTAACAGATTTTGGGGGTCAAAGTTAGAAAAAGTGTGTTTTTTTCAATTTTTCCTCATATTTTATATTTTTTTTTATAGTAAATTATAAGATATGATGAAAATAATGGTATCTTTAGAAAGTCCATTTAGTGGCGAGAAAAACGGTATATAATATGTGTGGGTACAGTAAATGAGTAAGAGGAAAATTACAGCTAAACACAAACACCTCAAAAAGGTAAAAATAGCCTTGGTCCCAAACGGACAGAAAATGGAAAAGTGCTGTGGTCATTAAGGGGTTATATTGATTGCCATTTTTATTTTGTTGTTTATATTGTTGTTTCTCCGGGGTTGGATCATATGATATAGGTTTAAATCTGTTAACTGATTGAAAATCATTATGATTATACCCTACTCCTTCTTTAGTATAACTTTTTAGTCTCTGATGTCTTCTATCATTCCCATAGGTATGATTACTACCTTTTTTGGGTATAGCCCCAGTGTTTGGATGTTGGAACTTAATAAACATACTTCACTATTTTGGTACCTCTGTCTTTTTGTCTCCCTTTATATTATTGCATGAGCCTTTTACATTTTACATTTTCGGAGAGGATCGTAATCATTGCCTCAGAATACAGCAATAGGTGAATACAGCTTCAGGTCCCCATTGGAACGGATCCAAATAATAGGAGCTGCTGAGATCTACGTGGATTTTCAGTCCAAGGGTGATTACTTACCTCATATCGATTGAGGTTTTCTAAGTAAGTGTATAGATATAGGGGAGTTTCTTCCCCTGCAATATATATTATATGTCCACAGAGATTTGGTGCAGAACAAAATACTTTTTTTTTATATTCATGCAGTGAAGATAAAGTGGGAATCTTCACGAAACTATTCAGTTCAGCTGCCTTTTTTTCTGAATATAACTATTCATGGACTTTTTATTATTTTGAATAATTCAATTGTGCAAGTATTTATTATATATTGTTTAGTATTCATTCTTATGTATTTATGCATATCTGTTATTTATAATATTACAACATTTTATTTAAAAACATTAGGATAGCGCAGTCTTCTTATCTTGTTATATTGTAATTTTATCCCTATTGTAATTCTGCTGCAATCCTTTTGTTGCTTGGTGTTTAAGTTTATATTTATATCTAATTATATATTTTTATTTTTCATCTAAAATTTTGGATATGTAAATATTTATATGTCATTTTAGGTTGTATTATAGTATCTAGTTTGTGACTGCATTCTGCTATTTTTTAGTGTACATAAATTGCTTCTAGTACGTTTTACATTTAGATATAATATATATTTAATAACTATATCAAAAGTATATACATATATATATATATATATATTATTCTTTAACATATCAAATTAGTTTTTTCACTTTTATTTATATCCATTATGTCAAATTTTGAATATGGGGCTTATTTTGATCCCACTACAAAAAATAGAAATTTATCTATTTCAGAGGAGCAACTAACTTTAGAGGGAAATTTAGCTCTTACTGACCCCAAAAGACTTTTTGAGAAACTGGAAAAATTGAGTAAAAAGCAGTTACTTAATTGGCATGATAGCAATAATTTAGAGAGATATAAGAAATATCTCTTGATACCGAAAGGTCTAAAGATGGATAAAACTCCAATCTTTGAGGAATCAGAGATTGAACTGCTCACTGAATGGGAAGCAGCTATAGAAACATGTTCTTTTACTTTTATTGATATTTTGATTAAATACAGAAACAAAAAAGTAGAAACCCTATCTAATCAAATCAGAGATATAAGGGAGAAACTAAATCTGTTTAAAGGAGACGTTTACTATAAAGAGTTGGATATAAATAATAAACGTAAAATTGACATATTTGAGAAGTCAGTGGAAATTAAGAAAAAGAATAAATTCCTGAGAGATTATCAATTTAAAAGAAATCAGGAACAGACTAAAAATAGTAGTGAAAATATGGAACAAGGAGTAGAACCTAATGACAAGGAATTATGGCTAGAAGAGCCAGATATAAGGATTCAGAGAGTCATTGGTGATGAAAGAGATCTAGATGAATGTATCTATTCTCCAAACTTTGCAATAAACAAGGATTTTAGTAACTTCATCAAATTTAATGAAAAACAAAAAGAGATGAAGATGAAAGAGAAACAATTCTATGGAGATTCAAGATCCACCAATAAAAAAAATATAAAGGGAAATAATCATAATAATAATCCTGTTGGTGGGAATTCACATAAAATAAAATCTAACAATAGGATGTATTACCAACATCCAAACACTGGGGCTATACCCAAAAAGGTAGTAATTATACCTATTGGAATGATAGAAGACATCAGAGACTAAAAAGTTATACTAAAGAAGGAGTAGGGTATAATCATAATGGTTTTCAATCAGTCAACAGATTTAAACCTATATCATATGATCCAACCCCGGAGAAACAACAATATAAACATATATATAAAAATGGCAATCAATATAATCACCACCATTTTTTAGGGGGGAACCAAGGAAAAAATCCATTCCGGTCGCCCCCAAGAAAAGGAAGGCAAGAAAAAGAATGCCTAAATTATACCGATCCAGAAATGCCTCAATGGAGAAGGGTAGCATCAAAACAACAAAAAAGAAGATGGGAAGAAGAAGAAGAGGCTGTAGAGCAGGAAAGAGAATACAACTCCAAAAGAACAAAATCAATAACATACTGACAGAACACAAAGATGAGTTGGTAAAGATTTTTTTTTTTATAATCAAAGTTTTTTATTTAGGCAATACGAGAAAGAAAAAGCATAAACATAATATACATTCTGTATCATTTTGATAAATTTTGCATACAAGACATTGTTTACCCATTGGACAATGAAACCTTTTCATATAAGAGAGTAAAGAAATCTTAATTCATACATCATATATGTATCTCTCCATAAGTACATAAAACATAATGAAAATAAAGGACGTTGTATGCGAATATAAAATAAAATACACATATTCAAGTATTACCTAATTTTCCTTTTGTTTCCTATATAAACACACAACAAAGTTATAAAATTTGAACAACCATAAAAACTTATACATCTTATAGAATGATATGTTTATTATACAATAGATGTATTTATTATCTGAGAATTTACAAATTATATGGAGTCATAACAAGTTTCTCCTACTAAATGCACAAAATTAGAGGGCGTGTTGAGAAAATCGTCCTCAGTTTCTCTGTAAACAAAAGAATAAGAGCAACTTATGTCATTATAGTATCAATAGCGGGTAAACACTGCTTGTTTGTCCACCTAAAAGGAGGGTGGGCAGTAGCGTAGCAGCGGGCAAAAGCCACTCAAAATAGAGTAGGGGGGGATGGAGGGCGGAGCCAATTAGTATGTCAAGTTTGTAAGCAGAAGTTGCTCAGGGTATAGTAATTTATATGCATAGTTGAGGGGCTATCAATAAGATAAATAAGGGTAGGTCTCAAGAAGGTTATATGGAAGGGGGGGATATTAGTATGTATGGAATATAAGGGACTTCTGGGTGAGCTCCTCTCCTGGTGAAATGTCAGCTATAGACGATGCGGGAAAAAGGAGAAGGGGTATGACCCGCAGACAACCAGTACCGGCGGGAAAGGGAGGAGAGGGGCTCAACAGTAACAGGGTATGAGCAGTGTAGGCAATACCTATGATAGATATATATTCTAACATGCAAGTCATACTATAATATATCCATGATAACAGTACCAATTTATATACTTAAGGAACTCAACTGAAGATCATGGAGAGTCTGTACTAACATGTCACTTGAATTATATCACTCCAGGTAACATAAGTAAAATTCTTAGCACGCCACACTGCCTCGGCCGCTGGCAGTGCGGGAGGATGCCAAGATATACTGGGGTCTCTGGGAGCAATATTCTAATGTAATGCAACATGACATAACACTTTCCACCATAATCCCCGTAACATAAGGATACAACCATGTACAATCATAGAAAAGAAACATTCATATCCTCACAGCCAGTAACCCCCAACATTGTCGCAGCTATGGATAGGGATAGTTAGCATATGTAATACTAGCATATTACAGTAATATTGGCAAGTGGTAGGACTATAGGCAAATATGCCCTAGCAAGATAAAATTATGTATCAGAGTTTACTATCATAATAGCAAATATAGAGGTATGGAAACATATTAAATGTATGCTGATAGTAAGGCTTTACAAGTGAGGCCCCCTCTACGATGCAATAGTGTATTGGACAGGGAATCTAAGTGCTGAAGTGAGTCTGCCCTAGTTGCAAGAACCTGTAGAGCTGTATTAGGATCTTGACTGTTATTGTATGGAGGTTTAAACCTAATCTAACCCCAATAGTACCAGGCAATATGTGGCATGAAACTCTATATGCTAACTGCAAAAATGATAGGTTTTGTGAGACAGCATAAAAACAGTTAAAATTCAACAAGCATGCACCAAATATATGCCAGTAGATAACAAAAACATTACAACACATTTAGCGGATTTTGTACAAGCTGAACACCATCATATAGAATTTTATAATAATAATGACCTGTCCTGCCGTGTAGCATAGATATTTCGCTTTTAATGGCTGTATTTTATTGCCTGTTATGGGCGCGACTCACAGCTGAAAAGTACCATGTGGATATTAAGATCAGTATAGCCTGGGGTAAAGTAGAGCAAAAATATATCTATTAAGCAATACAGGCAACTACTACCTAGCTATAAAATAACATAAGAGCAGGGATAACACTATATAATGATACCATAATACTATTACTTACATATATAAAACTAAGATTATTACATTACTCCCTACTCTAACACTGAATCTCTGTCTTCTAAAGGGCTAACAAAAATGCCATGTACAATTAAATAGAATAGGCTTAGCTGTTAACTCTAGGTTTGAGTCTCTTTTTAACTTTGAAAGTAGCTGGGTGCATCAGATTTCACAGTCTTGGTAAAGGAGACCCATCTCATAAACAAAATTAGTAACAGGCCACTTGCAAGAGTCACTTAGCATTCAAACCTGCGTACACCACCCAGGTTGCTGCGAACTATTATTTTATGTCCCTTGCAGTGAATCGTCTTCTTGCTGTTGGGTTTTAGAGGGCCAATAGATCCAGCTCGACTAGGTGCTTTATTTCATCTGTCCTGTCAAATATTGTAGAGTACTGCAAAAGTAGGGGAATATATCTCGGGCAGTCAGCCATCATAATCATGTTAAATTACCCCATTCATGCATTTCTTAGAGAAGTAAAATAACAAAAGATTCAGGGTCATGAAAAACGTAGACAGTAGGATCTCATGGTGCAAAATGTTACCGATCAGCCGACTCCAGCTCTGTCAATCCACTTATAGAGGTATCTCAGTAAGAACAATCTCCAGAGTCGCAGGTGGTGAAATGAGAGCCGCTTGTAAGATGAACCTGCATGCGGTATGTCCGTGCTCCCCTTTTCGACTACTAATGTGCAGGGCAGGGGCCGGGGAGAGACTATTTTGAGCTGTAGGAAATTTCTAGTCGCCTGTCTTTTCTCTACTATCCCCACCGGAGGCAATGGGCGTTTTGTGGCTGCCGAGTCTTCCATTCTATCCCCCGCTCCCACGACCGACAGACACTGTGGGGAGGCTGGTGACTCTCTATCCTTTACCTCGGCATTAGCGTGCGCCGAGCGCTGCTGCAACCCACGGTCAGCGTTAGGTTCTGGCTCTGTGTCATGTAGATCTACAGGTAAATCTTGAGAAATGCCTTGACTGAAGTTTACCCTAGCAGGGCAGCCGGAGAGAGATCTCAGAGTATGTATAATTTCCGCCTGTTGTAGGTCTAAGCGGTGAGCTGAGCTCAACTAAGATGTGGGCCAGATAAATTTTCTTTATGGTTCCCCTTCTTTATTTGTTCCTCTCGATCCTCCGCAGCTTGATTTATCACCGTCTCCCTGAGTGATTTCTTATTGGGCTGAAGTGCTGCTTATCGGACTGGGAATTATTTTATATCTGTTCAGGGGTCATCCGTTCCTAGTTACGGGTGTGTTTTAGGCCCAGTAGTTATGTGTAATGATATGCGTGTATGGTTCCGTAGAGAAACTCCCTCACTGTATCCATATAAGTATTCCAATACAAATAATTCGCTGTATAGCCTCAGGCTGCAAATAAGATTATCAAGTCAGTCTCTCAGTCTCTGTGTATCTCCGTTCCAAGATGGCGCTTGTTGTTCCGCTCTGCCCGATGTGAGGTCCCTATTTTGTTACGGCCATTGTGCTGCAATTATCAGGGGAATATGTAGGAATGTATTCCCTGTCACTTCATGAGCTTTCTACTCACTTTTGTGGATCAGAAGGCTGAGGTATCCCCCATAAAAAGTAGTCTAACAAAGCATTTGGCTCTGAGCTCATTCAGATTGCGGCCATTGCCTTCCTTGGCCGGCCGAGTTGGTAAAGATTTTTAATCTTTCGGATAAGGTTTTTCCTCTAGGGAATTGGATATTTTAAAAAAAGGTCTGTCGTTTGTGCCCACTAAGGGCCCCAATTCATTTAATTTATTCATAGACCTTCACAAGTATATTCGAAAATTGACCTTAAAACGTCATTTTGAAAAATCAAAAAAAGAAAGATCAACACATTTGAATTATCTGGATCCAGCAAAATTAAATGATCAAGATCTGGAAGCCATCTTGGCCCTAGAGGAATTAGCTGATACAAATATAGCATATTTTTCTGATGAAACTACAACAGTCTCTCTTACATATGGTAAGCATACAGACTTTAAACCACTTTCCACTTATTTTCCAGTCCACTCTAAGGGGAATTTTATCCCAGTTTTTGCGAACTTGGTGGAAGAAGATCTAACTAATTTATGTAAAAATTACAAAATTAGAAAAGACAATCTATCATTGAAAGATAAACAGACACTTGAATCTCTAAAAAAAGATAGATAAATTGTCATAAGAGAGGCAGATAAGGGAGGCAGTATTATAATTCAAAATAGATCTGATTACATGGTAGAAGCATATAGGCTTCTAAACAATACTGCCACCTATATAAAAATACACTCTGATCCTACAGAGATATTCCTTAGGGAATATAAATCTCTATTGGACACTGCCAAATATCAGAAAGTTCTTAATGAAAATGAGTGGAAATTTCTTGATAACAAATATCCAAAGTGGGCAGTATTTTATCATCTGCCTAAAATTCACAAACATGCGACATGTCCACCAGGTAGACCAATCGTTTCTGGGATTGGCTCCATGACCACGAAACTTTCTGAATTTGTAGATACTTATCTACAACCACTTGTACCTCTATTAAAATCCTTTTTAAAGATACGCCCCATACTCTCCAAAAAATCTCAAATATTGAGTGGAAACCGGATTATAAGTGGGTCTCACTTGATGTAAGTGCATTGTACACTAACATCCCGCATAATCTGGGTCTAAGGGCTATTAGATTCTGGCTTGACTCAAGGACCACTCTAGAGGACACCAGGAAAGAATTTCTTTTAGAGTCTATCAAATTTATTTTAGAAAGAAATTTTTTTGTTTTAACGAAGAGTTTTTCTTACAGGGTTAGCGGAACTGCGATGGGCACAAAATTTGCCCCCAGTTTCGCTAACCTGTATATGGGTTTTTGGGAGGAATTACAGATTTGGACAAATAATCCATTTTCTGAGAATATAATAACATGGATGAGATTTATAGACAATGTTTTACTCATCTGGAAAGGTGATAATGAATCTCTTAATGAATTCATAAATTTATTAACACTAATGGAGTATAACCTCACATTTACACATAAAGTAAGTTGTGATGAAATTGAATTCCTAGATCTCATTTTATATCATCAGAATGACAAAATCCTAAGTAAGCTATACAAAAAACCAACTGATAGCAATGGGTACCTGCACCGCTAAGAGCTGCCACAACCCTAGTTGGATAAAGAACATTCCATTTGGCCAATTTCAGCGTGTCAGGAGAAACTGCAGTAAAAATAGAGGATTTTTGAAAAAGAATCAGTAATTTTGAAAAATAATTTTAAATCCAAGAGATACCCCAATAAAACAATAGATTCAGCTTACAATAGAGCGAGGGATTTAAATAGGGAAGTACTACTAGGTGGGGCCAATCAAACTTCTCAATCTGTAGAATCAAGATCTGCTATTAGTTGTGAAAATAAAAAGAAAAAGGACTTTGGGGTGAGTATGATCACAAACCTACAGTGAGGGAGCAATAGATATCAAAAATATATTAAGAAACACTGGCACATTTTAAAGAAGGATAATCTTCTTAATGAGGTTACCAATAATGGACCAAAAGTGGTATTTAGGAAGAACAAAAATTTAAAATCAATATTAGCTCCGAGTAAAATTAAGAAAGCCAAACAGTAAGCAAAATTGGCTAGATAAAAGATCCACCTGGCTTCTTCAAGTGTAATAGGGCAAATTGTGTGTCATGTAGTCACCACTATTCAGGAAATAAAGTGACCAAAAAAGTTATTTCAAACTCCAATAACAAAGAAGTGTGAGATAAATGCACTTGTGAACTGCAGGGTCAGAATTTGTGGTGTATCTACTTCAATGGGGTGTGGCCTGCAATATATAGGTCGCACGACACGCCCCTATAAAAAACGTTTGTTGGAACACATAACCAACATTAAGAACGGTGAAAAATCACATAATCTTTCTGTTCACTATATGCATTGTCCATAATAAAGATCCTCTTGTCTAAAGGGTACAATTATTGTATTTATTACTTCTCTACCAAATGTGGATAGAGAACTGACCCTAAGGAAGCGTGAAACATATTGGATCCACACTTTGGAGACCAAAATACCTAGGGGTCTCAATAAAGACATCGATCTAGCAGCCTTTCTGGTATAATTTCCAGCTATTTTATATGTCCACCTTTAGCTGTTTTAGCTGTTTTAGCTGTTTGCTCTGATTTTGTTATTCTTTTTTTTATATATATATTTTTAAATATTTATTATGCTAATTATTCGAATTCTGATTTTGAATATAAATATATATATGTACATATATTTTTTAATTAAATAATATATTGATATCTAATCTTTTAAAATTAAGCTTTCTAACCAATTTTGTATGTATTTTACCTCGTACCTATTATATTATTATTTATATTTTAATATGCCTAATGCAGTCACTAATACTTATTCTATATCATTTTAATGTTTAATGTATAGTGTTTTAAATTTTGTAGTAATCACCCTTATTTGTTTGTATTTGCTAGCTATTAATTCACTTGCACTTACTTTCAATATGTAATTTTATCCTATTGCTGTGTTTTTTCATTCAGTGCGTGATTTGTCCACCTTAAAAAATCTGGCTAGCACTTGTAATGGTATCACATGACTATCACATGTGATTTTGGGACCAATCACGCGTCTGAATGAACTATCCAATGACCGGTTGAGAATCTCGGCCAATCAGATAGCGAGAATTACGATGTACAAACATGGTGCCGGTTTTAAATGTTGGAATCAAACTAATGTAAGTTATCACATACTTCTATCCCTCTGAGGAAGAAGAAGACTTTGAAATGCGTCAGGGACGCTGAACGGATACATTTGGGTTACTTTGAGGCCTTTCTTATGATCTTACCTTTGACTATCGTGGCATATATGCTTTTACTTACCTCATAAGATTGAGGTTTCTAAGTGTGAGTGGGAGTCCTTGGGGGTACCTGTATTGTGGGGAACTTAATAAACATACTTCACTATTTTGGTACCTCTGTCTTTTTGTCTCCATTTATATTGCATGAGCCTTTTACATTTTCGGAGAGGATCGTAATCATTGCCTCAGAATACAGTAATAGGTGAATACAGCTTCAGGTCCCCATTGGAACGGATCTAAATAATACGTGGATTTTCATTCCAAGGGTGATTACTTACCTCATATCGATTGAGGTTTTCTAAGTAAGTGTATAGATATAGGGGAGTTTCTTCCCCTGCAATATATATTATATGTCCACAGAGATTTGGCGCAGAACAAAAGACTTTTTTTCTATATATATATTTTTGTATATATCTCTTTCAAAGTACTTAGGTGCTAGTAGATTCACATGAATACAAAAATAAGGAAAAGAAAATATGCATAACATATGCAGAGAAATTATTTTATTGAATATTTGACCATTTGGGAGACATTGCTATACTAATCATAGTGCATAGACTTTAACAGAAGTTTCAGCGCATCACTGGATGTACATATTGCATATACTTTTTCATTGGAAGCCCTGGTTTGGATTGTTGAAGATCTTGGCTGCGGCCCACCTACTAATTATCAATTTCCTCCCCCCCCCCGTACACTCGGGTAAAACAGTTCCAACTACGCTACAGCAACTCGCCTTTGATTTGAGGATGGAGGAAGCCGGTAGTATAATACAACAAATGCTAATGCGCCTAGACCAAAAGATGTGTAAGTGATTTGAAAAACTTCAGTCCCTTGTGGGACTCAGGCTCCAAAATATGGAGGTAACAGAGGCTAGAACAGTAACTACTAACGATAAGGAGACTGAGGTACACTTGTTCAAATTGCAGGAGGGGACAGATCCTGATTGGATATTACTACATATGGTTGTGAAACATGGATCTCCTAACATGATGCCATCAATGGGGGATACGGCCGGCCCCCTGAATGAAAATAGATGCCATCTTGATATGCAGCAGGAGCTCACCATAGAGAACCTGATACAACCAATCACTGCATGGTACGCTTCAGCTGAGAAGACACTAGACGGTGAGGTTCAGAGCAGCATGATCTTCCCTAAAACCTTTAGCACTCAGCTCAGCATGAAGTCTCTGTACCAACCTGCCAGGACTTATACAAGGAGCGCTGTGTCCCACCGGGACATTGGAGGGAGAACATTCTCAAGTCATCTGTTTCTTCACACAGAAGATCTCACAAATAGACTAATCTGGCAGAGACTAGGTGCAGTTTATGGATTTGGGGGTGAAGTCATTGCACTTGGTGTTTACATAGCCTCCTTTCTACAGTTACGCCGATTGGCATAGGCTAGGCTTGCAAGTATATAATAGTAATAGAGAGCGACTTGGGACAGACTGCTCTCCTATGTGTGAACTGTTTGTATATGTTCTTGTCCCATGATATCGATCAATATTTTAACTAAGTCCCTGCCTGAAACAAACCTGTTTTTGTTTGTCACACGTTTTACAATACTCATTCGTCAGACTAGTTAGAATGCTATTTTTATATATATACCACATAATATTGAGCACAGGAGACACAATGCACTATATATTCCAACGACCCTCCTACCTCTCCAAGCCCTACACTTAAAAACCACAAATCTAGTGTGGTTTTTTTCAGTAGCGCTACTACACATACTTAGCGAAACATAAGTGGAAACAGTGATGTTGGACTCGAATAGTTGATGTGTCATTACTTGTAACACTCAAAATTAGTAGGCCTAGTATAGGACTTTATAACCCACAGGGTGCCACCTACTAGTCTTCCTAAGGTCCCTGAATAAAGAGTATTTAATATCTTAATGCTACCCAATACTCACAGATACACTCACAATCTGATAACTAGCATTATGGCTCTCTGGGGTATATATTGGTACTCCTTACAATGTGTGACACCAGGCATTTGTGTTCACTTGATACAGTTTATTAGTGTCATTTGTTATAACCTCATATATATTTTATCCTACACCATGTAGATATTCAGTGGTACATTTTCACTAGTATGTCTCTGTGTATTCAGGTGAGAGGCTTCTGACCTACCCTAAATTGAAAGGCACTCTAAAGATCTCCTATTATTGCTGTTCTAACTATTTAGATCATGTAGGGAAGTGCTTCCAAATTACTAGTCACTACCCCATTTTGAACTTTAAATTTGTAAGTTATCCTTTAGCACTTTATATGCTGTTAGTTTAGCTAAACACATGTTAAGTTCCTGTAGTGGGCACATAGGTCCTTACTGATAGCTATATCATCCGGAATATGTACTCCTATGTTACTGTATGCCTGCTCTCTATAGCCAATACATTCTCCAGCACTTGCCTCTTGGTCTGAATTTAGAAATGTTTATTCCTGTGTCACATTAGGTGGAGCATGGTAGCTACAGCAAATGATAATTTTTATTCTGAGCAGTGGATATAATACAAGGCTCTGATACCACCCATCGCTGCCTACTAGACTTCCTGAATGTTTAGAATAAAGATCAGCTACTAACATTATCTTTGTCTCAATGCCACCTTATATCCGCAAATAATATAATAAACGGACATTTAACACCGATAAATTGACATTTTAAATATTATCTCTTATTGTTACTAAAATGCCCGGGCCTGTAAAGGGAAGAGTTTACAGTTATATTTGTATTTACATTTCTGGTTACTATGATTGTTGAGATAGGCTCCCTCCCTCATTTTCAGTTCCAAGGCTATCCTCTAGAATTTTAAGTGTGGTTGGTTTTACTATATATATATATCTTAAGTGGTGTTTATCCACTGCTAAACATATACCCCCTATGTGCTTTTGGGTACTATAGGGTCATTGATATGACTATCATAATGTATAACTCTGCCCTATATCAATTAGTCCATAAGAGGCTGGATAATTAGTCATCTACGAAAGCTGTTAAAAATATAAAAATTAGGTTTCAGAGGTTCATATTATACTATTTACCTGGACTTTCATCTATTCTGCCATTCTTTCACTATTGTATTATGCATATGAAATGTGTTACTTATTTGTGTTTGTTTATAATTATGCAAAACCTCAATAAAAAAAGTAAAAAAAAAAAAAAAAATATGCAGAGAAATGTCCGTAATGTACACTGCAAACAGGAGAGTTCATAAACTTCAATGAGTAAGCGGATTAAAGGGACAGTCAACACCAGAATTTTTGTTGTTTAAAAAGATAGATAATCCCTTTATTACCCATTCCCCAGTTTTGCATAACCAACACAGTTATAGAAACACGTTTTACCTCTGTAATTACCTTGTATCTATGCCTATGCAAACTGCCCCCATATTTCAGTTCTTTTGACAGACTTGCATTTTAGCCAATCAGTGCTCACTCCTAGGTAATTTCACGTGTGTGAGCTCAATGTTATCTATATGAAACACATGAACTAATGTCCTCAAGTGGTGAAAAACTGTCAAAATGCATTCAGATTAGAGGTGGCCTTCAAGGTCTAACAAATTAGCATATGAACCTGATAAGTGTAGCTTTCAAATAAAAACACCAAGAGAACAAAGCAAAATTGGTGATCAAAGTAAATTGGAAGAGTGTTTAAAATTACATGCCCTATTTGAATCATGGAAGTTTTTTTGAACTTGACTGTCCCTTTAAGCTTCTGTGTACACATGGAACATACACACAAAGATCCCCCGGCACTTCACTCTAGGTAATGTACTTACAAGCTCATACCCCAATTGTATGAGGTAAGGGAGAAGCGAAGGTATGTGGGTTTACTTGCTAACTTCTGATTGGTATCCCGCATCGGTCATGATCTTGGGTCACATCAGCACCTCTCCTGGTCTGTAAGTTTGCTTGCTTGGTCCTGTAACTGTCAGCGTCTCCAGTCTCACCAGCACCTCTTCTGGAGTCAGTTTTCTCTCGCCCAAAGTCGACAGTGGTTCAGGGATACATGAAGGAGGAAAAAAGCATGCAGAAATAGTGTAATTTCGTTTAATAAGAGTAAAACAACAAAGTTGACAAAATGCACTTACAAGAAATAACCTCAATGAGATGAGGTAACAATATCGCCTGATAGCAGGTGAGAGACATGGTGGGGGTGTTGGAATCTTACTGTCCCCTTCCTGCTCCTTTCAGCACCTCCATCCTCATCCATCTCTCTCCTTCTCCTCCTTTGAAGTCCATTGCATCTGTGATTTCTCCCCCCTCTCCCTCAAGGTGACAGTTATCTATCGCCCCCCTGGACCAACCTCCCAATTCCTCTACAACTTTGCTGCCTGGCTTTCTCACTTTCTCTCTACAAATACACTAATACACTCTAATCTTAGGGGACTTCAACATCCCCATTGATAACCCATCTACCCCTGCTGCCTCTAAACTTCTCTCACTCACAAACTCCTTTAGTCTTTCACAATCCACCCTATTCCCTACTCACCATGATGGACACTCTCTTGATCTGGTATTCTCCTACCTCTGCTCCCCTTCTGATGTCACCTGTCGCCCATTTCCCATCTCAGACCACAATCTGCTCGCCTATAATCTCAATGTACAGGCTAAACCTATTTCTACCCCCCTGCCTCCGCACCTGTAGAAATCTGCACACTGTGGATCCTCTCCAACTTTCTAACCTTATTCAAAAACGCCTTCCCCACACTTCCACGGTATCCTGCCCTGACCTTGCTACAAGCCACTATAACAATACTCTCTCCTCTGCACTCGACACCCTTGCTCCTCCACAAATACGCAAAACCCCACATCATCAGCTCCAGCCCTGGCACTCTCAGCAAACACGCTATCTACAAAAATGCTCCCGTGCTGCTGAATGTGCCTGGAGGAAATCCCGCTCTGAAACTTATTTCCTACACTATAAGTTCATTCTTTATTCTTACTCCTCTGCCCTTCACTTAGCCAAGCAAAACTACTTCTCTTCTCTCATATCTTCTCATGCCTCAAACCCTAAACGTCTCTTCTCCACTTTCAACACTCTCCTCTATCCACCTGCACCACCCCCCTCATCTGACTTTAGTGCTCAAGACTTGGCAGACTACTTTTTCAACAAAACACTTACCATCAGAAGCAACATCCCACCACAAGACTGCAACCTTTCATCTCTGCCCCCGGTCACCCCTTCCAACACTCTCAGTACCTTCCCCCCCAACCACTGAGAATGAAGTGAGTTCCCTAATATCTTCCTCACACCTCACTACATGCCCCCTTGACCCTATCCCTTCACATCTAATACCTTCTCTGTCCTCTACCCTCACCCCAGCTCTTACTCACATATTCAACCGATCCCTTACTACTGGTTCATTTCCATCATCCTTCAAACATGCAAAGGTCACCCTCATCCTCAAAAAACCCTCCCTCAACCCCAATTATCCTGCAAACTATTGCCCCATATCACTACTTCCGCTAGCTTCTAAAGTCCTGTAAAAACTAGTTTTCCATCGCCTAACACACTTCCTATCCTCCAACTCATTGCTTGACCCCCTGCAATCTGTCTTCCATCCCCAACACTCATCTGAGACTGCCCTCACCAAGGTTACTAACAATCTTCTTTCTGCTAAAAACAATGGCCACTATTCTATACTTATCTTACTTGAACTGTCTGCTGCCTAGGACACTGTTGACCACCCCCTCCTCCTATTGACTCTCAGCTCCCTTGGGCTCTGTGACATTGCCCTCTCCTGGATCCACTCTTATCTCTCTAATAGGTCCTTTTCTGTCTCATTCGCTGGTGACTCATCCTCTCCATTGCCTCTGTCTGTTGGAGTACCTCAAGGCTCTGTTCTAGTCCCTCTACTCTTCTCTATTTATACTTCCTCACTGGGTAAACGTATTAGTAGCTATGGCTTCAACTATCACCTCTATGCTGATGATACTCAGATCTACCTATCCACCCCTGCACTTTCTCCTTCTGTCCTTTCCCACATCAGCAACTGCTTATCTGGCATTTCTTCCTGGATGGCCTCTCACCACCTAAAAATCAACATGTCCAAGACTGAGCTTCTTCTAATACCTCCAACTAATTCTACTCCAGTTTCTAACTTTACTATCACTGTCGGTGACACCACTATCTCCCCATCACCCCAAGTCCGCTGCCTTGGAGTTACCACTCGACTCCAATCTGGTCCTTCATACCCCACATCCAATCGCTCTCTTCATCCTGTCGCAACCACCTACGCAATATCTCCAAAATTCTTCCTTTTCTGAGTGCTGAAACTACTAAACAGCTAATCCAATTTCCCGGCTTGACTACTGTAACAACCTACTAACTGGCCTTCCTCTCTCCTGCCTCTCCCCCCTTCAATCCATCCTAAATGCCTCTGCTAGGCTAATCCACCTCTCCCGATGCTCTGTATCTGATGCACCCCTCTGTGAGTCCCTTCACTGACTCCCCATTCACAGCAGAATTAAATTAAAAATTCTCACTCTGACCTAGAAAGCCCTTACCAAGACTGGACCGGGTACACATTCCATGACCCAGCAACATGCTCAGCCCTGGGTGCTCAGTGGCACTCACAAAAAGATGTGCTGTCACCAGAGTCACAGGCAGTTAATCCCAGACAGGAGTGGGTGCAAGAACCATAGGGGAATTACAAAACAAATAATACAACACATAGGGAAAGTCCAGCACTCACCAGCAAGCTCACAGTTAAGATTTAAAAGCAAAAACAGAATGGTTAGTTACCTCATTTGGCCAAATGGGACAAGCCCAGGTACCACATCAAGGTCCTTTCCAATACCTGAGACCCTAGCACAGCCACACAATGCAAGCTCACAAATCCAAACAAACTGGGAACAAAGGAGGGGTGCACAGGCATATGTAATCACCCAGAAATATACAAAACACGGAAGGGGACTGCACTCCAAGACCGGACTGGGTACACATCCCATGACCCAGCAACATGCTCAGCCCTGGGTGCTCAGTGGCACTCACAAAAAGCTGTGCTGTCACCAGAGTCACAGGCAGTTAATCCCAGATAGGAGTGGCTGCAAGAACCATAGGGGAATTACAAAACAACTTAATACAACACATAGGGAAAACCCTGCACTCACCAGCAAGCTCACAGTTAAGATTTAAAAGCAAAAATGGAAAGGTTAGTTACCGCATTTGACCAAATGGGACAAGCCCAGGTACCACGTCAAGGTCCTTTCCAATACCTGAGACCCTAGCACAGCCACACAATGCAAGCTCACAAATCCAAACAAACTGGGAACAAGGGATGGGTGCACAGGCATATGTTTGTTTGGATTTGTGTGCTTGCATTGTGTGGCTGTGCTAGGGTCTCAGGTATTGGAAAGGAACTTGACGTGGTACCTGGGCTTGTCCCATTTGGCCAAATGCAGTAATTAACCTTTCCATTTTTGCTTTTAAATCTTAACTGTGAGCTTGCTGGTGAGTGCAGGATTTTCCCTATGTTTTATATATATAGTGTAAATATATTATTATTCTGAGAAAGAATAATTGTGAATATAACATGTAATCAGGGTACGTATCATACATATTTATTTTCTATCAATGGATATTTTAAGAACTGAGCCAGTTTTCTCTCTGCACCTGTGTAACCTCTCCTGATTGCAGTCTAGTTTTAAACACCACCCTACACAGGTATTATACAATGGGCTGGCATAAAAGATGACATTTCTTAATGAAAATGAAATTCAAGAGAAGGAGGAAGAACAATGAAAATAGCATGACAAATAGCAAGAGGTGATTTTAATTTCTGCTGTATCAGATTCATGACAGCTTAATGTTAGGTAGACTATCCCTTTGAGCTATCAGTTTAAGATTATATTGAATCAAACATCATTCAATTTTTAAAATCATTGTCTAAATTATTAGACTGTGTGTCCTAATGTCATCATCAATGTTTAACTTTAATACTAATTTCATATATACATACTTTCAAAGTATAATACACAATGTAACAAATGGCATTTACAAGTTCTGATGAGTGATCAATGACAAAAGTATTGAGCAATTTGATTTGTTAGTGATACTATAAAATTTATATTTCAATCAGATTGGCTGATGTCATAAATAATGTGATTATGCATATCCCAATCAAAATTGGTGGAAAACTTCACTAGTTTGTGGGTTGTTTATGAGTTTGCGCCAAATTTGGTGTGAAAAGTGTTGCATCAAATTTGGTGCGAAGTGGAGAGTGGGACTTGCATTACATGCGCTACACATAGTGCAAATAGATTTATATAAAAAAGGAAGTTATCTATATTATTTAATGTATTTATTTCATTTTTATCCCTATATCTACTAGTGCACAGAATTTGAAGCAATAATATTGTCCGCTTGCTTTGTAATGAGAGACAAATATGTAACATAACCCATAATTGATAAGTACTTTTATTATGGAATATGCTTCAGTCTCTTGTAGCATCAAACATAACATTTCTCTGTTTTCAGACTCCCATTAATTTCTATGGCATTTTCAGCCTCAAGGGTGGCGATTTGAATGATAGGTATGCTGCTGTGGAATAGACGCGAGTTTACCTGTTAAATATTTAATAAATTGTGAAGAGGGTCAAATAGAGTCAAACGTGAATTTGCAACATCTGGAATGACGCAAGCAACGATATGCGCCAGATATTGCATATATTACGTCGAACATTGCAACATTTGACGATGACGATGTTGACACTTTGTTAACTATGGTGGAACAGGTTTGCGTTGAATATGATGCGGAATTCAAGTGCATTATCAGTTGACGCTTTGATAAATCAGCCCCATAGAGTGAGATGTATTGGATCATAAAGATCACTCATATATATGACATGCAATGAGATGAGTTGTTCCTATATAATATTGATATAGACTTGGTTAGTTTTTAGATAATTTCTATTAGGCACTTTTAGGTGATAAGCTAGTGGATCATCACTGTTGTTGGGATCCCAGTTGCATTCCTGATTGGGGCAACATACATTTGTTTTTGTTTATGCAGGTTGCTATGGCAATGGACACAGAATAATTACATCATTGTATGTCGATGCGAGTTACTGTGCACACCACATTCGCAATGCAACCATGATACTACAGCTGCTAATGATCTGAATAGTGATAGGTAATTAGTAAGCGTTTAGTAAGTGTTCTTATGTTCTCTGTTTTGATATGTTTCCATTTGACAAAGGCTCATGTTAGAGCCAAAACATTATGGAGTAATGGATCAAAGTTTTGAACCAAAGGCTTATTGAAGGTGTCCATGTGTAACTGTTTTATGAGGACCATGGAGGGTTTAAGACATAGCCTGGTATTCTCATGCTTGCAATATATATATATATATATATATATATATATATATATATTCCAAATGCCAATGAATATCTCCACCGGCACTAATACACATGACAAATAGCTTGATATAATGGTGTAAGAGAAAGTCTAGCGTCTTGTCACATGATCAATATTGCTAGCGGTTTCATCAGGTAAAGAGATCTAACACGGTACTCACAGTCTGTGTTCTTCCCTTTGTGTCTCACATAAAACAACCTTTTACATACCGCCTCTCATCCGTGTGCTCCAATGGCAAGTAGCCGTAGATGCTTTCACTGAATGCTAAAACCAGTGTGCTGCTCTCACTCCAAATCCGGGCAACAGCTGATGATGTCACTCACCCGGCTAACAGCTGTGATCTCCTTTACTTGGTGAAAACAACTTGAAACAAACCTGTACAAAGGCAATCTCCACCGGCCAATAATATGAAAATCCAAGACGAAGCAGACTGGCTCAAATTCCAAGATGTTTATTCAGTTAAATAGACAGCTTAAAAGCAATTCACAATTTTGGCATAAGCACTTAATAAAAAGGTAAGACTGCAGACGGGCATTCCATCTTACGCGTTTTGGCTATCCGCCTTAATCATAGACCATGTTAACCCTACATCACTGATCAGTTTAAATATACCATCCTGTCTTCTTATTGGTTCCTGCAGTCTAACTAGTCAGCCAATACAAAGAGGGGGCCAGTCACCGGGAGATACATCAATGAGTTTAACATACTATTAATACAGCTAATCCTCAAATGGACACAATTGTATTAACTTAGCGAAAAATATTGCAACATAAACACTAGCCTGAATTAAGTTATATGTAATCACTTTAGCAACAGTTACAACATGCAACTAAATAATGCATAGTAGCAATACATTGTATATCTACCACATATCAATTATTTGAACTGGTTAGAATGGGTACCTGAAGGAGTAAGATTAGTTTTACCTACCGCATATTTGTGGCTTATTCAAATGTTACTAGCTACTACCCACCCTATTATTGTACTACAGTAATTGCTAATGTTAATGTATATATATATTGTGTCTCTTTTAATGAAGAGAGGCTTAACTTTATAAAAAAGAGGGGAAAGACATAATAAGAGATTCTGCTGAAACTATAATTAATCACACCCAATTATGAATGCTACTATAGGCAATATGGTCTCTCCTTCTATGTTGAAGACTGCACCTCTTAATAATAGTTGGCTTAACACCAAGGGACACTTTAAGTGTGGTAGAGGAACTTGTAAAGCATGTGCCCATGTAACAGTGGGAAAGGTCTTTCAGTCAAGTGTATCACAAAGAGTGTATTCAAGTTATTACTGTACGAACTGCCGTAGCAACTTTGTCATTTATGTGATTACTTGCACATTATGTGACAAGCAGTACTTTGGGTGCACCTCATGTGAGGCCAGAGAACGAATACGTGTACATCTTAATGATATAGAACATGGTAATTTTGAAACAGGTGCAGCTAGACATTTTATAGAATCACATGATAAAGATATTAGATCATTTAGATGGATGCTTATAGATCATATTCGTAAATCGCCTAGGGGTGGTGACAGAATGAGAACCCTCCTTAAGAAGGAGGCGTTTTGGATATATACTTTAATGACGAGAAGCCCACAAGGCATGGACATTGAGACTGATCTGATACATTTTTGGTGATAAGACTGAAAAGGGAAAAAATTGGATAACAAGCTTAAGCTGTCACATACATAGAGTTAAATGCTGAAATTTGTGAGTGTTTATTGGGTGTGATTAATTATAGTTTCAGCAGAATCTCTTATTATGTCTTTCCCCTCTTTTTATAAAGTTAAGCTTCTCTTCAATAAAAGAGACACAAGATATATACATTAACATTAGCAATTACTGTAGTACAGTAATAGGGTGGGTAGTAGCTCGTAACATTTGAATAAGCCGCAAATATGCGGTAGGTAAAATTCATCTTACTCCCTTCAGGTACCCATTCTAACCAGTTTGAATAATTGATATGTGGTAGATATACAATGTATTGCTACTATGCATTATTTAGTTGCATTTTGTAACTGTTGCTAAAGTGATTACCTATAACTTAATTCAGGCTAGTGTTTATGTTGCGATATTTTTCGCTAAGTTAATACAGTTGTGTCCATTTGAGGATTAGCTGTATTAATAGTATGTTAAACTCATTGATGTATCTCCTGGTGATCGGCCCCCTCTTTGTATTGGCTGACTAGTTAGACTGCAGGAACCAATAAGAAGACAGGATGGTATATTTAAACTGATTAGTGATGTAGGGTTAACATGGTCTATGATTAAAGCGGATAGCCAAAACACGTAAGATGGAATGCCCGTCTGCAGTCTCACCTTTTTATTAAGTGCTTATGCCAAAATTGTGAATTGCTTTTAAGCTGTCTATTTAACATAATAAACATCTTGGAATTTGAGCCAGTCTGCTTCGTCTTGGATTTATATATATATATATATATATATATATATATATATATATATATATATATAAAAAATAATGAGGAGTGCACTAGTGCTATTTACTTATCTGTTGCACCCTGGGCATTGGAACTGGATTTCTGGAGTGCTTGTCTATCCTGAACTTTTATATATATATATATATATATATATATATATATATATATATATATATATATATATATATATATATATTGTAACAGGAACACTTTTAACCACAGTCTTCTAGGGCACAAATGCAGCACAGGACAGTCCACTGTAGTTTAAAAGGCTTTATTTTTCACAGCAATAACAAACAGGCAGTTCATTTTCAAAAGAGGGAAATCCTTCTTCTGCAGCAAAGTTAAGTACTTTTAAATGTGTCCCAGCACTTCACAGCATTCCACAAGTGCTTTGTAAAAATAATGTCCTTTTACAGTTCACAGGAACAAAAGTCTTTTACACAGTGTAACAAACACACACACCAGCTTCTGTAGCTGTGTAACTCTCTCCCAAGCCCTAAGTGAGACTGCTATTTAAACCCTCACAACTTCTAATTAGCCACACCTGTGATTAGCTGCTGGACAGCTTCACAGCTGTCTGGGATTATGGCCCACCCTCTCTCCAATTATCCCAAACCCCAGGGACCCAGAACACAGTTTATCAACTGCATAATCAAATACACACTCTTTCTCCATGGGGTTTTAACTGAAAGGAGAAATAGCATGTACAATGCTTGGTCTTAAATATCTTCCATTTATAACCAGGCCTTGCTTTCTGTCACATATCCTCCCCCCAGCTCACACCCAGTGGGTTGAGCGACCATGGACATCAATGAATGTACCCGAGACAAACCATCAGCATTGCCCTGCAAAAGATCAGCCCTGTGCTCAACAGTAAAATTGAAGGGTTGCAAGCTAAGAAACCACCTAGTAACCCTTTAATTTGTTTCCTTATTCTGACTCATCCATGTGAGAGGAGCATGATCTGTTATTAATTTAAATTTTCTTCCCAACAGATAGTACCTAAGGGTCTCTAAAGCCCACTTAATGGCAAGGCATTCTTTCTCCACTATAGAATAGTTATTTTCCTGTGAAATAAGTTTTCTGCTTAGGAAAAGGACAGGATGCTCTTCTCCCTGACACTCCTGTGAGAGAACTGCTCCTAAACCAACATCAGAGGCATCTGTCTGTACAATAAAATCTTTAGCGAAATTGGGGGTTACCAAAACTGGATGGGCACAAAGGGCATCTTTCAAATGCTTAAAAGCTTGTTCTGCTTCTGGGGACCATTTTATCATAATTGGGGCCCTTGCTTTTGTGAGATCTGTCAAGGGTGCCGCAATTGTAGCGAAATTCGGGATAAACCTTCTATAATAACTAGTTATCCCAATAAATGCTCTTACTTGTTTTTTAGTTAGAGGCTGTGGCCAGTTCTGTATGGCCTCTACTTTTGTTGTCTGAGGTTTAACTAATCCTCTACCAATAGTATAATGCAAGTACTTAGCTTCCTGTAAACCAACAGTACATTTTGCAGGATTGGCAGTTAACCCAGCGGACCGTATTGCATCAAGTACTGCTTGAACTTTTGGAAGATGGGATTCCCAATCTGTACTATAAATTATAACATCATCCAAATATGCGTCCGCATAACGAACATGGGGTTTCAGAATTCTATCCATCATCCTCTGGAATGTTGCTGGGGCCCCATGTAAACCAAATGGCAACACCGTATACTGAAATAAGCCCTCTGGGGTTGAAAAAGCTGTCTTTTCCTTTGCTTGACTAGTGAGAGGCACCTGCCAATACCCTTTCATTAAATCAATTGTAGTGAGATAACGTGCTTTTCCTAGCCTTTCTATTAACTCATCTACTCTAGGCATTGGGTAGGTGTCAATATGGAAACACAATTAAGCTTATGAAAGTCATTACAGAACCTTAATGAACCATCCGGCTTTGGAACAAGCACGATTGGACTGTTCCACTCACTTTGTGATTCCTCAATTACCCCAAGCTTTAACATTTTTTCTACCTCCAGTTTAATAGCCTTTCTACGAGCCTCAGGGACCCTATAGGGTTTAAGGCAGACCTTCTTCCCTGGTTCTGTTATTATGTCATGCTTAATAACATTAGTTTTTCCCGGTACCACAGAAAATACCTCTTTGTTTATTCTAATAAAATCCTTGACCTCTCGCTTCTGATGTACAGATAGGGTTTCCGATATATTTACCTCTGGTTCAGTGACAGGGAGTTCTGTAGGTTTTAAGGCAAGTAAAACTTCCCTATCTTTCCAAGGTTTTAACAGATTTATATGATATATTTGCTCAGGTTTCCTTCTCCCTGGCTGACTTACTTTGTAATTAATATGGGCCCTGCCAAGTAGCCAAGAATTTATTTTCAACTGTAGAGACCAGAACTAACACCCTATCCCTAGGTTGAAACACCCTGGCTCTAGCATTACGGTTGTAGCTGTACTTTTGTGCTTCCTGTGCTTTTCCCATATGTTCCCTTACAATGGGCATGACAGCTTCCATACGGTCCTGCATTTGGGATATATGTTCAATAACACTTCGATAAGGTGTTGTCTCTTGCTCCCAAGTCTCTTTAACTATATCTAGTAATCCCCTGGGATGCCGCCCATATAACAGTTCAAATGGGGAAAAACCTGTAGAAGCCTGGGGAACCTCCCTGATAGAGAACATTAAATAGGGTAACAGAAGCTCCCAATTTCTCCCATCTGTGTCAATTACCTTTCTTAGCATACTTTTGAGAGTTTTGTTAAACCTTTCTACTAAACCATCAGTCTGAGGGTGATATACTGAGGTCCTTAGTTGTTTTATGCCAAACAACTTACAACATTTTTTTGTAACCCTGGACATAAATGGAGTTCCTTGGTCTGTCAAAATTTCCTTAGGTATCCCGACCCTGCTAAATATTATCATGAGTTCTTTTGCTATGGACTTTGCAGAGCTGTTATGAAGGGGAACTGCCTCAGGATAGCGTGTAGCATAATCAAAGATTACCAGTATATACTGATGTCCTCTAGCAGATTTAACGAGCAGACCCACCAAGTCCATAGCAATTCTTTCAAAAGGCACATCAATTATAGGCAAGGGCACTAAAGGGTTACGAAAATCTTTAGCAGGAGCTGTAAGTTGACACTTAGGGCATGAAGCACAATAATCCTTGATGGCTACAAATATCCCTGGCCAATAAAACCTTCTAAGAACTCTCTCTTTGGTTTTCTCAACTCCCAAATGCCCCCCTAGAATGTGGTTATGTGCAAGATTTAATACAGTGTTCCTAAAAGTCTGGGGCACCAAAAGTTGTTCCTTTCTTCTCTACACGATATACCAAATCATTAACTGCTTCAAAATAAGGATAGGGTAATACATTTCCTGGCTGTGTCACAACATCATTTATAACCCTGATCTTATTTCTTGCCTCTACCAATGTTGGATCCTCCCATTGGGCTTTTTTAAAATTACCAGGGCCACCAACCAGATCTATCAAATCATCAATATTTTCCGAGCTAGTACTTGGTACTTCATTACTCTGAGAAGGTTGATCACCTACTAATACAGGCATAGGGCAATAAATCTTATTTTTCTCCTTTTCAATGGAACGCCCTTCAAAATCAGTTTGAGAGAAAGGAAATACATAAATATCAGAAGTTTGACATATTTCTGGAGATTCCCATAACTCCAGAAATTTTGGAAAATCTCTCCCTATCACCACCTCATGGGCTAAATTTGGTACTACACCAACACAATATTTTAATTTACCACACTGAGTCTCAATCTCCACCTCAGTTGTAGGATATTCCCGTTTATCTCCATGAACACAGATAATTCCCATTTTTTTTCCATAATCTAATACTGCATCTGGTACTAAAGATTTAGCCACTAGTGTGACCATACTTCCTGAATCAAGCAAAGCCCTAGATACTTTACCATTAACCGTCACAGTACACCAATGGGAATCATTATTAACAGAGCTGTTGCTATTAGACAATAGTGAATGTGCAACATTACAGTCCATAAATTCATCTTTATCACAGTCTCTAGCAATATGCCCAACCTCATTACATTTAAAACATCTTGCAGGTTGGTTATATTTAAATGTTTCCTTAATTCCTGGGGAAATGTCTCTGGTGTTTTGCCTATACACCTGCTGCTCTCTTATCCCCTTTATCCCCTGAACAGTCTTACCAGTTCTTGTAGAGCTCTGGGACTTGGGATTGTGGGGCTGATCCATTGAAGATTGTTGCAAAACTTCTCCTGAAGCTATAAATCTTTCGACCAATACAATCAACTGATCCGCTGTTTGAGGATCACCTTGATTAACCCACCGCCACAGGGAAGCAGGTAATCCACGCTGAAACCGGTCCATCACCAGTAGTTCCACTATTTTGGTAGCCAAATTAACCTCTGGTTGCAGCCACTTCCTGGCAAGGTGTATAAGGTCGAACATCTGGGATCTTGCAGGATTATGAGATGAAAACATCCAGGAATGGAATCTTTGTGCACGGACTGCCGAAGTCACCCCCAGGTGTGCAAGGATTTCTGCTTTCAATTTCTCATAGTCACTGGCTTGTGCTGGCTCTAAATCAAAGTAGGCCTTCTGAGGTTCACCACTAAGAAATGGCGCAAGTATACTCGCCCACTCAACTGTCGGCCATTTTTCTCTTTCTGCTGTGCGTTCAAATGCCAAAAGATACGCCTCAACATCATCAGCTGCTGTCATTTTTTGAAGATAATGACTAGCCCTTATTACTCTGGAACCTTGGCTGCCACCAACATATTCAGAGTTCAGTTTTTCTGATATGGCTTGAACCTCTCGTTGCAGAGTTTGTGTAGCACTTTGTTGCTCTTCCTGGGTCTTCCTGAATGTCTCAGCTTGCACAGCAGCCATCTGTTGTATCAACAATTCAGTGTTCTCCTTCTGTGATTTAGTCAGCAGCATAGAACTCTCTGACTGGGCCAAGACCAACTGTTGCAGTGCTGCACTATTTTCAGCAGCTTTTCTGTTAGTCTTCTGCTGTATAGCATTAGAATGGATCAAAGCTTTAATGACTTCCTCCATGTTGCTTGCAGATTATTATGCCCACAGACATACAACGTGGTTGCCCGTATTCTCCACCAAGTGTAACAGGAACACTTTTAACCACGGTCTTCTAGGGCACAAATGCAGCACAAGACAGTCCACTGTAGTTTAAAAGGCTTTATTTTTCACAGCAATAACAAACAGGCAGTTCATTTTCAAAAGAGGGAAATTCTTCCTCTGCAGCAAAGTTAAGTACTTTTAAATGTGTCCCAGCACTTCACAGCATTCCACAAGTGCTTTGTAAAAATAATGTCCTTTTACAGTTCACAGGAACAAAAGTCTTTTACACAGTGTAACAAACACACACACACCAGCTTCTGTAGCTGTGTAACTCTCTCCCAAGGCCTAAGTGAGGCTGCTATTTAAACCCTCACAACTTCTAATTAGCCACACCTGTGATTAGCTGCTGGACAGCTTTACAGCTGTCTGGGATAATGACCCACCCTCTCTCCAATTATCCCAAACCCCAGGGACCCAGGACACAGTTTATCAACTTCATAATCAAATACACACTCTTTCTCCTTGGGGTTTTAACTGAAAGGAGAAATAGCATGTACAATGGTTGGTCTTAAATATCTTCCATTTATAACCAGGCCTTGCTTTCTGTCACAATATATATATATATATATATATATATATATATATATATATATATATATATATATATATATATATATATAAAACTCCTGGAAGTGAATCCACCCACCTGGGTCATCTGACAGGGTACAAAAAGAGTAAAAAAACAAAATGTGTTGACGTTTCGGGGGTTCACACAGACCCCCTTCATCAGAATAAACAATAGTGCAACATTTCACTCTTAAATAGTGTATCACAAAATTTCAATACAATACAAACCAGCTGTGTGTACAAATCATGTCCCTCTGTGTATCCAAGTGTAATGCACGCCATGTGTTCCACTGAAACCGGAAGTGTTCTTACCGGTTTTCGGATGTAGTTTAAACAGATGGTTTGTATTGTATTGATATTTTGTGATACACTATTTAAGAGTGAAATGTTGCACTATTGTTTATTTTGATAAAGGGGTATGTGTGAACACCAAAACTTCAATAAATTTTGTTTTTTGACTCACTACTAAGAAGTCATGAGAGTGCATTTGTTTGCAATATATACAGTATATATATATATATATATATATATATATATATATATATATATATGTATATATACATACATATATATATATATATATATACATATATATATTTATATATATATTTATATATATATAGAATAAGTACCAGCTGTATGTGGGAAATTATAATATGGTTGAGTAGCAGAGATGCAAAAAATTGTGGGTTGCAGCTCCGGTGCAAGGGGGTAATAAGTCAAATTTATGATTTAGAAAAGGAGAATATTAGAAAATACCCTTAATCCAGCACACACTCATATACCAATTTTTTGCAACAACCCTCAGGTTACCTATGCATTCAATCAAAGGATGCAGACAAAGGCAGTATGCACAAACAAAAATTATTTATTACTACTAGATATTACTACTAAATAACATTGTCAGTATGCACAATCAATTAGTAATTAATGCTACTGAATAACAAAACCTAAAAAGTAAATGAACAGTTAACAAGAACAAACTGCGGTTCGGTCAGGAATGATAAAGTCCGGTGGTGGGTGGCTGTAAATCTTCGCATGCAAGTAACAATAGTAAGTTTGCGATGTCAGAAAGTAAAAGCAAAAGCAAAAGCTAGGTGATTAATTGCCAAGCTATATGTCGACATAAGCAGTACTTGGATTGTTAGAAGCAGGATAGCCAGTCCGTTATATAGCAGAAACCAAAGCACAGTCCGTTCTGGTGGGGCGGTACTTCCACGTACCTTCACAGTGGGTAAATAACAGCTCACCTTTATCTCTGCAGTCATCCAATTTTAGGGGCCATTTATCCGCTTACCTCTGCTGCGTTCGTTTATAAGACACAGACCCTGCTTTGTCGGGGCAAAATTTGCGGTGCTGCTTCAGGCAAGTAGATTCCACAGATGAGCTGACCACTGCCTTTGCTGTATCCTCCTAGAAACCAGGTCAAGGAAAAAGCCAAATCTTCTTGGGGGTAAACCGCTCTCCACCAAACAATTCACCACGCTCATGGAGCTCCTGTGGGCGTGAACAAACAAGCGACATGTGTTTCACCCAAAACCTCAAATCCTATTGGGCTTCATCAGGCATATGATTATTGCGTGACATTGTTAGACTTTATATCCGGTTGCCAGATGAAATAGTTAACCCATTAGGTGTTAAATACAATTGTCTAACACTTTGACAGTAACTAAAAAGTGCATACATAGGCCGGCCTCAGGATTGTTCAAAAAAACAAACACACAATAATTGTCTACCTTAAAAACTTTGCACCAGCCCTGAGCTCTACATCTTCCTTCTTACTTTTTTTTTTTAATCATATAAAAGAACCAGTATTGTAGTAAAGCTGTGCATATATGTTAAAAATAAGTCATAGGTGTCAAATGACCATATATATATATATATATATATATATATATATATAAACTGTGTGCAGAATTATTAGGCAAATGAGTATTTTGACCACATCATCCTCTTTATGCATGTTGTCTTACTCCAAGCTGTATAGGCTCAAAAGCCTACTACCAATTAAGCATATTAGGTGATGTGCTTCTCTGTAATGAGAAGGGGTGTGGTCTAATGACATCAACACCCTATATCAGGTGTGCATAATTATTAGGCAACTTCCTTTCCTTTGGCAAAATGGGTCAAAAGAAGGACTTGACAGGCTCAGAAAAGTCAAAAATAGTGAGATATCTTGCAGAGGGATGCAGCACTCTTAAAATTGCAAAGCTTCTGAAGCGTGATCATCGAACAATCAAGCGTTTCATTCAAAATAGTCAACAGGGTCGCAAGAAGCGTGTGGAAAAACCAAGGCGCAAAATAACTGCCCATGAACTGAGAAAAGTCAAGCGTGCAGCTGGCAAGATGCCACTTGCCACCAGTTTGGCCATATTTCAGAGCTGCAACATCACTGGAGTGCCCAAAAGCACAAGGTGTG
The DNA here is from genome assembly GCF_027579735.1 of Bombina bombina. Classification (NCBI taxonomy): domain Eukaryota; kingdom Metazoa; phylum Chordata; class Amphibia; order Anura; family Bombinatoridae; genus Bombina; species Bombina bombina. Next base: position 657,254,782 of record NC_069503.1, on the reverse strand, counting down.
CAATACTCAGAGACATGGCCAAGGTAAGAAAGGCTGAAAGACGACCACCACTGAACAAGACACACAAGCTGAAACGTCAAGACTGGGCCAAGAAATATCTCAAGACTGATTTTTCTAAGGTTTTATGGACTGATGAAATGAGAGTGAGTCTTGATGGGCCAGATGGATGGGCCCGTGGCTGGATTGGTAAAGGGCAGAGAGCTCCAGTCCGACTCAGACGCCAGCAAGGTGGAGGTGGAGTACTGGTTTGGGCTGGTATCATCAAAGATGAGCTTGTGGGGCCTTTTCGGGTTGAGGATGGAGTCAAGCTCAACTCCCAGTCCTACTGCCAGTTTCTGGAAGACACCTTCTTCAAGCAGTGGTACAGGAAGAAGTCTGCATCCTTCAAGAAAAACATGATTTTCATGCAGGACAATGCTCCATCACACGCGTCCAAGTACTCCAGAGCGTGGCTGGCAAGAAAGGGTATAAAAGAAGAAAATCTAATGACATGGCCTCCTTGTTCACCTGATCTGAACCCCATTGAGAACCTGTGGTCCATCATCAAATGTGAGATTTACAAGGAGGGAAAACAGTACACCTCTCTGAACAGTGTCTGGGAGGCTGTGGTTGCTGCTGCACGCAATGTTGATGGTGAACAGATCGAAACACTGACAGAATCCATGGATGGCAGGCTTTTGAGTGTCCTTGCAAAGAAAGGTAGCTATATTGGTCACTGATTTGTTTTTGTTTTGTTTTTGAATGTCAGAAATGTATATTTGTGAATGTTGAGATGTTATATTGGTTTCACTGGTAAAAATAAATAATTGAAATGGGTATATATTTGTTTTTTGTTAAGTTGCCTAATAATTATGCACAGTAATAGTCACCTGCACACACAGATATCCCCCTAAAATAGCTATAACTAAAAACAAACTAAAAACTACTTCCAAAAATATTCAGCTTTGATATTAATGAGTTTTTTGGGTTCATTGAGAACATGGTTGTTGTTCAATAATAAAATTTATCCTCAAAAATACAACTTGCCTAATAATTCTGCACTCCCTGTATATATTTAAATGTAGATAGGGGGACTGCTATAAAAATGGGTGGAATATTTTTCAACCAAAGGTGGCAACCCTATATGCAGATTGTCTTGGGGGGGGGGGGGGGGAAACATGTTTGCTCCAGGGCCCTTCTTTCATTAGGTCTGCCAATGAAAATTAGTGAGCTAAGTTTTGCACTTGAGCGCCACACAAAATAGTGCTAGAAAATGTAGTGCTCTTGGATATGTAAAAAAGGGTTAATGCTTGAATGTATACATAACAAAAAACATGTATAATATCTTAAAATATATAATATTAAATACAAAACAAAGGTTATTAATAAAAAAAATGTTTAACAGTGATTCAAAGGGATATGGTATATGACAAGGTCTTGGACTGGGAAGGGGTTGAAAGATGTTTATGTATTTGTGTGTATAAATATGTGTGTATGTATATGTGTTTGTGTGTCTAAATATGTATAAATGTGTATATACTGTATGTATATGTGTTTGTGTGTCTAAATATGTATAAATGTGTATATACTGTATGTATATGTGTTTGTGTGTCTAAATATGTATAAATGTGTATATACTGTATGTATATGTGTTTGTGTGTCTAAATATGTACAAATGTGTATATACTGTATGTATATGTGTTTGTGTGTCTAAATATGTATAAATGTGTATTTACTGTATGTATATGTGTTTGTGTGTCTAAATATGTATAAATATGTATATACTGTATGTATGTGTGCAGTATTTTAAAATTATATTTCATTAAAAAATCATATTTTAAAAGTTAGTAAAGAACTCCACCATTTAACCTTTTGCTTAGTGTTAGTACAGCTTTTGATTAGTGTTCTAACAATAGCCAATAGGAGTGCGCCCCTGTAGAAGTCTATGATGTATGGGATTTAGAGCACACTTGCTGGTAAATTCCCTGACTACAAAAAAAAAAGCCTGTTTAAAAGATCCAAGGTCACAGGTTCAAATCCCGACAGGGCCGACTCAGCCCTTCATCCTTCCGAGGTCGATAAAATGAGTACCATTAAATTGGGTAATAATAACAACTATTACTATTCAGCTGCGGATTTGGTTAATTCCGAGAGCAAGCGCTGAAAAAGCGCTTTGAGTCCCACTGGGAGAAAGGCGCTATATAAATACTAGTTATTATTATTATTATTATTATTATCTGACACCCAGATGTTAGCATGCCCTAGACTTTAGCTCAAGGACTAATATATCACCTTCACGTTGTAATATAAGCTCAAATTCTTACTTCTTGTGTCAGCTCCCCTCCTACTGTTACCTGATTAGTTGTTCTTACAGTCTACAAATAAACCTTAAGACTCACCTTTAGTTTGTCTTAACTTGTTGGAACTATGGTACATACAACTTCCTAAAAGTAGCATTTAAAGCTGGCTTGTGTTGTTATTGTATCATAAAATGTAAGGGAAATTAATTGTTATTTACATAAGACTATAATGCTTAAGACGTTTTCCAGTTTTTCCATAGGTCCATCACAGATCATAATGATTAATCAGTTTTTTCATCTATAAACATTAGATTTTTCGATTACATAGTAGTGAGAAATAAAAATGTGGATTTCTGATTTCCCTATAAAGAGATTTAGTATGTTGCAAAAATCCTTTTCTATACCTCTGCATATAAAATGTCACATTTATTTAAAGTAATAATGAGAAGGGGAAAAATAAATGAACCCATATTTAGTTTATCAATTCTATTTAAGTTTTTTCTTCTGATTGTAGTCTCAACTGAGTTCTAGAGCCATATATGAAATTGCATATATAGCTTCTTGGCACAAACTCTGCAGTCTCACGTACGTGGGCCTTGAACACTAGTTAAGTAGAATCAGTCTTAAGAAGTGCTGGATTTAAATCATCCTTTTTAAGATTGACTGGAATAATTGATAAGCCCTGCCCTTGCACAATTGATTTTGTAAAAAAGGGGGTGTGGCTGCACAAGGAACTCCTTGTGCAATGAGAATGCCATAGTGCTGGATGGACAAGATTTCTAGATGAGAACCTTGTCAGTCCAGACTTTGATAAATGATGCCCATAGAGACAAACCTTTTTGGATTTTATCATAGTATTGTGTGGTTTCATTCTGTTGGCTGATTTGAATTTGAAAATGAAAATAAGCCAATAGAAATGAAAGGGTAACCCTATATAAAGGGGGTTCACATTAAAAATTCAGTGTGCAGTAAGTGACCACATGAAGAATAATTTGGGGATAGAAGATCCAACGATAAGTAGAAACGAAGATGGATGTTGATAGAGGACTGCTGCCAGGATGATGATGGACCACCGTTACTGTTATGAAGATGGACCACAGCTGCGGGGATGAAGATGGACCGCCACCAGGATGAAGATAGGTCACTGCCACCGTCATGTAGGAGCTGGATTCAACTTTGGTAAATACAATCTTTGGGGTTTAGTGATAAGATTTTATGGATTTTTTTAAGAATGTTTTTTTTTTTTGGACAGCAAAAAGAGCTAAATGCCCATCTCAGGGCAATGCCAAAACTAAAAAACAAATTTTCAGAATAGGTTCTTTTTTATGAAACAAAGAGTGCAGAGTCCACAGCACTATACATGCAAATATTTATTGAAGCAAACAGATAAGTAAATATGAATTGTTTCGGGCTCACATGCCCTTAGTCATCTTTGGTTCAGCACGGGTAGTGCTAGCTGATTGGTCTGCTTGTTCAAATAAAGATACCAAGATAATGAAGAAAAATTGAAAATAGGAGTAAATTAGAAAGTTGTTTAACATAGCATGCTCTATCTGAATCATGAAAGAAAAAGTTTGGGTTCAGTATCCTTTTAACCCCTTGAGTGCTAATGACGGCTCTGAGCCGTCACAGAGTTTCCCACTCTGGTGCTAATGATGGCTCAGAGCCGTCACTAGCACTCTCCCACCTTGAGGGAGATCTGGGGGCTCCCATTCACTTCTACCCCAGTGATTGAGCCTGCATAGTGACAGGCATTGCCGGGGCTTCACGTTATGCGTGGTGACGTCATGCGCAATGACATGATGACGTCACCGCGCAACTTTATTTAACATTAACAATGTTAAATATAGGAGCAGGGGGCATGCTACTTAGAAGCCTGTATCTCAGGCATCTAAGCAGCTACAGACCCTTAAGACCCACTGTTGGAAAGGTAATTGCCTAACCTTTCCAACATTGTACGTTTTGGGGATCTGAAATAAAAAAATGTAAAAAAAAATATTTTTAAAAATATAAAATAAAATAAAAACTTTAAAAATCCTTAGCACCCAGGTGGGAAAGTGCTTAGCACTCAAAGGGTTAAATGCAGGCAGAGTATGCTTCCAGGGAAAGAACCTTGTCCACCTTGCCTTTAAAAAATATGGAGCTCTCTGGGTGTATTACCCATAAAACCAAAACCACTCTGAAAATTCTCTGGATGCACATTTCATACCATGGAAAGCATTCTCAAAGCAATTTGGGTGCACATCTATTGACACAAGCACTAGGCATAACCACAAAGAAAAATAAGTATTTTGGAGCACTATTGATATGTTTGTATATATGTGTATACATGTGTATATAAGAGTTTATATATGTTTTTATATGTACTGTATACATGTGCACACATTAAAGGGACAGTAAACACCATAATTTGATCTACAATAAAGGAGATAGAGGGTGCCATATGGTGCAGATCAAAACGACTCCACAGATGATAACAGTAGGAATAAATAATCTTACTCACAAGGTGTAAAGCACTGATGTGCAATTCAAGCGGTCCGGAACCAACCAGTCGTCCGGTAGACACAACGGAAATAAAGCCAATGGAATCCTCGTCTCACCAGGGAGAGTCCAGAGATGCCAAGATTGAATGCAGGTCCGTTCAGACCAGTGTGAGATTGGTCAGCCAATGGGGTCCACGTCCCACCCAGGGGAGTCCAGAGGTCCAAAAAGTGGATGAGAGAATGACAGTATCCCCAAAAATAGGACAGGCAGCAAAATTAGAGTATATCAATTTAATACAAAAGTTAAAAACATTAGCAACGCGTTTCTCATTGTCACAGGACTGTTTCCTCAGGCTATACAAACAAACTCTCACAGCTGCCATATTTAAATCAAAATTCAACCAATCAGGGGTCGTCAAAATTACACACCCATCAGTAGATACCAAAGAACATATATAGAAGGGATATAAACACATATAAAAATAATATGTTAAAATTAGGAACGATTGTGTGAAGTCCAATTGATCTAACTGAAATAAAACCTCAATTACTATATTCAGAGTTCTCTTCAATTAATGATAACTGTTATGTGTTTATTAAAACAAATAGTGAAATGGTTCGTCTCATATCATTCATTATTGTTGGTGTCATATTGACATGGAGGGGAGAGGGAACGTCATGTCTGATGTCATAGGGGGCGTGGTTAATAACGCCATGTAAACAGTGATACAAAGGCTCAAACAGGCTAATATACCCAGTTAAAAGTCGAGATTGTCAAATATTTCTTGGGAGTCCCTAAAGTAATAAACGTGTATTAAGTGTGAACTAAAATCCACATGATTACTATACCGAACCAAAGAGTAAGAGGGTGGACGCAAGGGGATCACTCATAACAAGTCATGATCTCCATGACGATAAGGGGATGTTAACAAACAAAGACAAGCAACCAGACTGAGCGGATGGTTCCTCTCCTCACCAATCACAGAGGCTAGAGAAAATGGGCGTGAGTGGTGTACGTGATCCGAGGGAGGGGAGTGAGACAAAGCCTGTATGCGATCGAAGAACTAAGACTAACCCAACATAGACACAGGGGGAGTGGTGCGTGGGTCTGTTATGTAGGAGTATTGTAATCATATCTATACAAAAGGATATAAATTAAAGTGACATATAGACCACAAGTACAAACCAGACATAGTTAATTATTAGGGCAAGAGGGAGGCCCAATAGAGGGTAGAATAATAGTACACTGTCAAACTAGACCGCAAGACTTTAAGAACACAATCTGTGACAGCCCCAGACACAAAAATAACCAGATTACATGTCAAGATAGACCAGTGTTATCATGTCTTGGTACTAATAGGCGTTATCTGTCAAATCCGTAATGTGAATATACAATAGAGTCAGAGTACACATATGTTATACATATATAAGCCCACAAAGTAAACACATACATCCAAACATATATACAAGAAAGAAAAATGTGTACCCAAACAAAATTAAGAGTATGAATCTCAGATCGTGGACAATAATGTCACACTAAAAATGGAATAAATAAATAAAAAGATACAAAGTGGTGAGCTACCCTACACAAAAAGAACATGGTAAAACTTGCTGTTAAATTAAGCAGCAAGATATATATATATATATATATATATATATATATATATAACCAGGTGAATTTAAAAACCTACTAATAAAAATATAATGATGATATAGAGTGAATATAAATAAAAAAAAATAGAATCTTATACTTAAGATTTGATATCTATCAATCTATAAGATATTTGGATAGTGCCATGAACAATATTCATAGAAAGATTGTGGGTAATGATTGTGAAAAGGATTATACTGTGTATATGCAAAGTTTGATATTAATGTAATATACTGTGAAAATAAAATGAAGTCAAAATAGTGTGCTAAATACTCGCCCTTAGGGCTTGAATAAGGTGTATATAATTGGATAGGTGGTGTGAAGGTGTTAGATTTGTTCCGTGCTATGAAATATATAGACAGACCAGTGAACAAATATCAACACAACGGTTAATACTCATATTTATAGAGTCATAATGTGTTGTACAGGTTTTAGGTGTTGATGTAATATAGTGTAAACATCAAATATTGTGAAACTAAAATGTGAAAAATAAAAAAAGTCTATATGATGAGGAAAGTTGCAAAATAAAAGAGAATAAAGGGGAGTGGTGAGGAGGGGGGAGGGGGGAGGGGAGAGGAGGGAAGTGGATGGAGGTGAAGGAGGTGGAAAAAGGGAGGGTAAGGGAATGGATGGTATTCTATCAACAGTATAGTGAATGGAATCTTGGAAATATATCCAAAACAGATAGGGTAAATGGAGATAATCAGAATGCCGCTAAGTCCATATTTAGATTGAGGCCAGAGGGAAACAAGGTCTTCAGTTTATATATCCAGAAGGTTTCCCTCTGTCTCAATCTATTAAACCTATTATATAGATGAGAGGAGGGAATCATTTCGAGTGGACAGATATTGAATGTATTCAAAGATCTATTGAGTTTATTATTACAGTGTCTAGGAACACTATGGTTTTGAAGTTTATTTTTTATATTTCTAAGATGTTCGTTCCATCTATTTCTAATGAGCCTGCATGTGCGGCCTACATATTGAATCCTGCAAAGATTACAGGTTAATAAGTATACTACATACTTAATACACGTTTATTACTTTAGGGACTCCCAAGAAATATTTGACGATTTTGACTTTTAACTGGGTATATTAGCCTATTTGAGCCTTAGTATCGCTGTTTACATGGCGTTATTAACCACACCCCCTATGACATCAGACATGATGTTCTCTCTCCCCTCCATGTCACTATGACACCAAAAATAATGAATGATATGAGATGAACCATTTCACTATTTGTTTTAATAAACACATAACAGTTATCATTATTTGAAGAGCACTCTGAATATAGTAATTAAGGTTTTGTTTCAGTTAGATCAATTGGACTTCACACAATCATTCCTATACTCTGGCTTATCTGCATCATATTATATGGGACATACCATTCCCAATTAGTCATAGGGACCCATTGTATGAATATATCAGGTATATTAGTATTTGGAATTAGATTATTTATATTCAAGTTTCTATTCATATTTGAATTATTCTGTTATCTTTGGAGAAATTGACTAGAGATCATAATTATTTTCTAATCTTTTATATGTGTTTATATCCCTTCTATATATGTTCTTTGGTATCTACTGATGGGTGTGTAATTTTGACTAACCCTGGTTGGTTGAATTTGGATTTAAATATGGCAGCTGTGAGAGTTTGTTTGTATAGCCTGAGGAAACAGTGCTGTGACACTGAGAAACGCGTTGCTGTTGTTTTTAACTTTTCTATTACATTTTTATACTCTCATTTTGCTGCCTGTCCTATTTTTGGGGATACTGTCATTCTCTCATCCACTTTTTGGACCTCTGGACTCCCCTGGGTGGGACGTGGACCCCATTGGCTAACCACTCTCACACTGGTCTGAACGGACCTGCATTCAATCTTGGCATCTCTGGACTCTCCCTGGTGAGATGAGGATTCCATTGACTTTATTTCTGTTGTATCTACAGGATGACTGGTTGGTTCCGGACCGCTTGTATTGCACATCACTGCTTTACACCTTGTGAGTAAGATTCTTTATTCCTACTGCCATCATCTGTGGAGTCGTTTTGATCTGCACCATGTGGCACCCTCTATCTCCTTTACTGTAGATCATCTTATACTGTTTTGTGGCGTGACACTCTAGAGGAGCGGCCTGCAGTCTTGGATTTGTGTCATTGAGACCATCTGGAACTATATGAGGACTATTGTATCACTGATCATTATTTGGACTATTTGCTTGGCCTACCTGTATTTTTTGGTCTATTTTTTGGTATATTTATCTATTTCGATAGGTGTATATGTATACATGTCCACTAGTTAATGTGGTTGGATTGTTCCCTCATTCACACACTGTTATCTTTTTATATATATATATATATATATATATATATATATATATATATATATTGTGGTGATATTATCACTATATACCACACTTCTATTTACTAATTTAAATTAATTAGGTCATTTTGACCTGTAGGAAATACATATATGGGTACCAGCTTATGTGTTGTCTATTCTTTATCCTCTGTTTATATTGGATTGCCTAATTGACGGTCCCTGGTTCACATATTGTATTATCCACCTAAACATCCTTTTAGTCTTTATATATACTTATAATTGCATTCATATCTATACCTAGTCCGTGCCCTGGCCCCTCTTATAAGTACCTGTGTGACTGTAATTGCCATCGGTGTACTAGTTTGTTTTCATAACACCAACATTTGTTTTGTTTCAAAAGGTAGATAATCCCTTCATTACCCATTCTCAAGTTTTGCATAACCAACACAGTTATACTAATATACTTTTTACCTCTGTGATTACCTTGTATCTATGGCTCTGCAAACTGCCCCCTTATTTCAGTTTTTTTGACAGACTTGTATTTTTAGCCAATCGGTGCTTGCTCTTAGGAGCTTCACGTGCCTGAGCTCAATGTTATCTATATGAAACACATGAACTAACGCCCTCTAGTGGTGAAAAACTGACAAAATGCATTCAGATTAGAGGTGGCCTTCAAGGTCTAAGAAATTAGCATATATACCTCCTAGATTTAGCTTTCAACTAAGAATACCACATGAACAAAGCCAAATTGGTAATAAAAGTAAATTGGAAAGTTGTTTAAAATTAGATGCCCTATTTAAATGATGAAAGTTTTATTTTTTACTTGACTGTCCCTTTAATATAAATATATAGATTGATAGATAGATAGATAGATAGATAGATGATGGATAGATAGAAAGATAGATAGATAGATAGAGACATAAAAAATACCAATTTTAAACTCATTTAGAATGCTTTTTTTCTTAATTTTTTAATAGCAATTCCTTAAAAATCTTTGTTCTTCACTTAGAAGAAAATTTTCTTTTATATTGTAAATGTATCTATCTATCTATCTATCTATCGATCTATCTATCAACTATCTATCTATCTATCTTCTATCTATCATCTATCTATCATCTATCTATCTATCTATTAATTTTATATATTTATATATAACACCTTTAGGTTAGGCTGTGAGCAAAAGCCAGAAGGGGCTTTTGTAGCATGCCCCATAGAAAGGGAGTTAGTGTGACCACGCTATCCTTTTACTCTCAAATTGTATTATGAGCGCACGAATAGGAGCTCTACTGATTTAACTTGAGCTCAGTAAAAGCTCAGCATTGCTAATATTTTTGCATGTTAATTGTAATCTAGCTCT